>NW_027332424.1:5107509-5178044 GCF_000442705.2 Elaeis guineensis
GATCGGATGGGGGAGAGGCCTTACAACACCCTAATGTGCCCCCACAGTCATGTCAGGAACAGGAGGAGAACCTCGTCCTGACATGAGCAAAGTCAAAGGCCCGGTTCTTTTTAGACCGGATGGGGGGAGAGGCCTTACAATGCCCTAATGTGCCCCCACAGCCATGTCAGGAATAGGAGGAGAACCTCGTCCTGACATGAGCAAAGTCGAAGGCCCGGTTCTTTTAGACCGGATAGGGGGAGAGGCCTTACAGTGCCCTAACGCGCCCCCACAACCAGGCTGGTAACGAGGGGAGAACCTCACACCGGCTCGAGCAAAATGGAAGGCCCGGACTCCTACGGGAGCCGGGTTCCATTCACGGCGCAAAGGAAGACTTCATCCGGATTCCTACGGGAGCCGGGTTTCGCCTATAAGGAAGACTTCACCCGGACTCCTACGGGAGTCGGATTCCGCCTACAAGGAAGACTTCACCCGGATTCCTACGGGAGCCGGGTTTCGCCTACAAGGAAGACTTCACCCGGACTCCTACGGGAGCCGGGTTCCGCCCGCGAGGAAGACTTCACCCGGACTCCTACGGGAGCCGGGTTCCGCCCGCGAGGAAGACTTCACCCGGACTCCTACGGGAGCCGGGTTCCGCCTACAAGGAAGACTTCACCCGGATTCCTACGGGAGCCGGGTTCCGCCTACAAGGAAGACTTCACCCGGACTCCTACGGGAGCTGGGTTCCGCTCGCGAGGAAGACTTCACCCGGACTCCTACGGGAGCCGGGTTCCGCCGCGAGGAAGACTTCACCCGGACTCCTACGGGAGCCGGGTTCCGCCCACGAGGAAGACTTCACCCGGACTCCTACGGGGGCCGGATTCCGCCCGCAAGGAAGACTTCACCCGGACTCCTACGGGAGCCGGATTCCGCCCGGACTCCTACGGGAGCCGGGTTTCGCCCGTGAGGAAGACTTCACCCGGACTCCTACGGGAGCCGGGTTCCGCCCGCGAGGAAAGACTTCACCCAAACTCCTACGGGAGCCGGGTTCCGCCCGCAAGGAAGACTTCACCCGGACTCCTATGGGGCCGGGTTCCGCCTACACGGAAGACTTCAGCCGGGCTCCTACGAGAGTCGGGCTCCATCCACGACTTCTGCAGCAAGGGTTAATGGTGGCGAAACCTGGCCGGCTAACAAGATCAGATGAAAGGAAAAAGCCCCCTCCCAACGATGTCAACATCAGGCGAGACAGATGGCAAGAAAGGTTCGGCAGACAGCGATATTAGTGCAGCGCGCGGACGAGGTAACACAAAACGCTCTTTTTATTCTATTTCCGATATACACACTACAAGGCCAGGAAGGTCAAGGAAAAGAGGGCAAAACGACAAAAAGGAAGTAACTACATGATGAGACAGAAGGCAAAAGAGCTCTAAGGAGGCCCTGCTCCCTCCGACCTAGAGTTATCTATTCCGTCCCTCAACCAGGACTGCCTCAGATTCTCTATTTCTCCTTCTAGCTCTTCCCTCTTTCGCAGCGCATCCTGGAGTGCCCGACGAAGTTGCTGGCTCTCAGCCTCCGCTTCTCGACGCCTCTTCCTCAAAACTTCGGACTCTGCCTCCGCGTCTGCGACGGCCCGCCACTCAAGTACCAGTTGGATCTTCACTTGTTGCAGCTCGGCTAACTTCTCCCGAGGGAGACAGAAATCCCTTCAACAGTGCCTCTCAGGGCTTGGAGCTCTTCAGAATCTTGGGCGGAAGTAAGCTGTGCCCTGTTAGCCAGCTGCCTCTGGAGACGAACGACTTCGTCGGCCGCCGTCCGGAATCTCCCTTTATACTCTTCCACCTGCCGGCGCCAGCTGGCCCGTTGCACGTCGTGACTCATCTCGACGTCTTGAAGCTGCTTCTGAAGGTCGAAGACCTTCTGCGACCACTTCTGTTCATCATCGACCCGGGCCAAGAGCCGAGATGAATTTCCTTCCAACTGGCCGATCTTCCTCTTCGCAGCTGACAGTTCCACCTTAAGGGCGCTGATCCTGGCTTCTTGAGCCCAAATACGGTCGCTGGTGCTCTTCTTGCACTCCTCGAGTTCCTTTGCGAAGTTCGCCTTCCTCCGGCTGTAATCCATGATCGCCTTCACATGGAGACTCCGAAAGTGGGCGGCCTCAGCGGCGGCTTCAGAATGGCCTTCTCTCGATTTGCGGAGTTCGCCTTCCGTCTTCTTCAACTTCTTCGTCAGGTGAAGGACCTCCTTTTTCAACCGCTGGATTGTCGATTTCAGCGGGACCCCCAGGGGCAAGGGGAGTGCTTCTGCAGGGCACTGCCATCGGAAGGCAAAAGCATCAGGGAACGACTCATTGCAAGGAGAAAAGCAGAAAGAAGGAGGAGGGGGAAGGAGAAGCCATCCACAATAAGAAATTTGACTTTATTGATTGAATAATTGTGAAGACAAACAGAAAGGAAATATTGCGACAAAATAAGGGCACAAGATCAGAGGTCTCAGACCTCAAGGGCGGGAGGTGGAGAACCCGGCACGGGGGGTGCGACCGCAGTGGCGGCGACGAGGGACCGGCCTCGTCTTCGGACTCCTCAAGGAAGCCGAGGTCGAGCTCGGAGAATTTGCTGGCCACCTTCTCTTGGCAGAGCTCGAACCCCTTGGTGAACGCCTCCTGGCCGAACTGGACATTCAGGTCCCTCATCTCCGTGGAGGCCTTGAATTCCTCCACCGCAAGGGCCCTGGCCTCCGAGACCAGGACCGGAGTTTGCTCAACCAAATGGGCGACCTCGGCCTCCGCCTTCCTCGCCGACTCCTCCAAGATCTGCCTCTCCTCCTCCCGGGCCTGCTTCTCTCTTTCCAGGGCCTCCTGGAGGGCGGCTACTTCAGCCGACTTCGCTTGGAGGCGGGCAACCTCGGCTTGGCAGCATTCCTCCGCCTGGAGGATGTCCCTCCTCATGCGGCTCACCGCCTCGATATAGGCGAAGAGCTGGTGCCCAATCTGCAAGGACGGATAGAGAATTACGATAGAGGCCGAGTGACCGTGTAAATAAAGATCCGTTTACCTCGAGGAAGGACCCCAAAGAGTCCCAAGCCCGCTGCTCAGGATCGGCGCGGTCGATCCTCCCCACGACGTCGGACAGGATGCAGCCATCGATCAACCGCCTGATCAAGTCCCTATCGTTGAAGGGATTCTCCGATCCCTCCTCGAAGCAGACGGACTCGTCTACAGCAGCTCGATGGCTACTCGCCCTGCGAGCCACCGATTTCCTCCTCCTCCCCACGGCGGGCGCCTCCGTGGAGCGAACCCCCGGAGCGGGGGCCCCAATCGGCGGGCTCCTCGAGGAGGCCCGGGGAGCCACTGGCTCGGCATCTGAGGGACCTGAGGGACGAAAAATGGGAGGCACCTACGGCTCGAGAAGACGCTCACTGAAGCAGGGCTCTCGAAGAGAAGACAGACACTAGTGAGAACTCAGAAACGGAGTAGGACGCCTAAAGGTGGGAGGACGGGTTTAAATAGACCCTGGGATCCGGCGCCATAATGATTGCGAATCCCCCAGGCCAGTCCGCATCCGACACGTGTCCCACTCCCCCTGACAGACGGCTAAAAGCGGCTGACGGTTGGTAGGATCATAATTGCGCCGTACCTAGGCCAGAGTACCTACAGGAATTTCGAAGCGTCCCCTCGTACCGCTCCAATTCGAAAAGACTCCGGCACGCGCACATTTAATGCCAAAATATCCGAAGGCGGCAGTGCGCAGGATTCGAAGAGACGATTTCGGATGTGCCCATCTCTCTCTCTGTGTACTTCCTTCGTTTGAAATTCAAACTCGGAAGTAGGGGGACTGGTGTTGGGTATAAAATACCCACAGCCGAAGTCCTCAGTGGAATCGACTACATGACAACTTCGCCCGGACTCCTACGAGAGCCGGGCTCCGTCACCGAGAACTCCAACAGCTTCAGCCGCAAGCAGACTCCGCCCGAACTCCTACGGGAGCCGGGCTCCGCCGCCGACATCGACTACAGGATAGCTCCACCCGGACTCCTACGGGAGCCGGACTCCGCCAATAACTTCAGCAGCAAGCAGACTCCGCCCGGACTCCCACGGGAGCCGGGCTCCGTCCTCAACGTCAACTGCTGGTAAGCCTTGTCCGGACTCCCACGGGAGCCGGACTTCGCCTTTAACCTTGACTGCAGGAAAACTTCGCCCGGACTCCCACGGGAGCCGAACTTCATTCTCGACAACTCCTACCGCAAGACAGACTGCGTCCGGACTCCCACGGGAGCCGGACTCTGCCAACAGCTTCAGCCGCAAGCAGACTCCGCCCGGACTCCTACGGGAGTCGGGCTCCGCCGCCGACATCGACTACAGGACAGCTCCACCCGGACTCCTACGGGAGCCGGACTCCGTCGATAACTTCAGCTGCGAGCAGACTCCGCCCGGATTCCCACGGGAGCCGGGCTCCATCCTCAACGTAATTCGCTGGTAAGCCTTGACCGAACTCCGACGGGAGCCGGACTTCGCCTTTAACCTTGATTGCAGGAAGACTTCGCCCGAACTCCTGTGAGAGCCGGGCTCCGTCCTCGATTCCAACGGCTGCAGACAGTCTTCGTCCGGACCTCCACAGTGGCCGGACTCTGACCACTGCCGAACTTCAGCCGACAGATCAGCACTCCCAGGCCACGATCGCGGCCATGATTCTGCTACATTTTCTGCGGCGGATCCCGCGCGGCTCCATTACTACCTGACCAGCCACGATAAACGGCCACGATCCTGCTCCACCTCCTGCAACGGATACTGCGCGATTCTCCCATCCACTGGCAAGTCACGACGGCAAAACACCGCCCCACTTCATGCGGCAGACTCCACGTGGCACGCCCCAGCGATAGCCACGGGTCCGTTCCACTACGCTTCGCAGCAAACTCCGCCTGACCCTGGGCAGTCAACTGCCAGACGGTTACAAACGTCGCCATCAATCCGTTGCTTCCTCCGCCTATAAAAGGGGGACCCAGATACGTTATTCTATAAGCTCATTTCCTATCTCAAAACTCTGCTAAATTCTCCGTTCGAGCACTCCATTCTTGTTGAGGCAGAGAACTGACTTGAGCATCGGAGGGTCTTGCCGGAGCAACCCCACCTCCGGTTTAGACTTCCTTTGCAGGTCCCGGCGGCGACCGCGACTTCTCCGACTCCAGCTTCTCCGGCGCAAGCAGATTTTTGCACCAACACCATCTATGATGGCCTATGAGCGATGGATCTCCTGTAATATAAGAATACTGCGGTCTCGAGGGTCCGGATGCCATCCCTCGTAAGCCATAACACACTAGACTTTTAAACAATAACATACATCTCAAGTATATTAGAGCATGAGAAATATGATACTAATTCATTTCATGATAAATATAACTCTATAATCATATATAGAACAATGGAGAGACTAATACACAATTTTGAACATAGATTACACAACAATTCAACTATCGAAAACACATAAAATAATACATAACTCTAAAAATATATAAAATAATATATAACTCTTTAATGTCTTCTACTATTTAAAGTTGATGTGTGTGGAAGTAACCTAGGACAGCGATGACGATCATGACCCTATTCCCTACAAATGCCACAATGATTTTTGCTTCTTATTTGCCTATCATCCATCTCATTTCGTAGCCTTATTGACTTTGACCTACCTTTCTGCTTAGGTCTCAAATGATGATGATCAGGAATACATATATACGCAATAGGATTCGAGAGATATGTGAGGAGATAACTTTGGCCTGCCTATCATCCACACGACTAGAGATATGTGAGGAAAGCTAAAGAAAAATAATGTCTAAATTTTTTTCGAATCCTCTGCATATCATTTGATTACTATAATTACCTATAGAATTAATTACAATTCTCAAACTGTCAAATATTACATTAATCAAAAGACGGATCTAGGTTCTATGCAACGTAATATATTTAAATTTTTTAATCAAATTAAAAAAAATAGATTCTAATCAATTTTTAATAATATAATAAATAATATTAATATATTAATAGATATATTAAATTAACGAATATATTAATAAAAAATGACTGAAAAAGTTTGAAAGGAGAGAGAGAATGAAGAGGAAGAAGGGGATGCGGTGTGGGAGAGAGGGCGTTGGATGGGCAGAGAGAGAGAAGAGAGGGCCAGCTGAGGGGCGCAGCCACCATGGGGGGTGGGGGGTGCAGCAACCGTTGGAGGGGCGAGCAGCCACCGTAGGAGGGTCGCATCGAATGGGTGGCCAATCGACAGAGGGCCAACCGAGGGGGAGGGGGGCCGGGCAGCAACCATGGGGGTGGGGGGGTAGCCACCGCCAGGGGGTGGATAGCCACCACGAGAGGGGGGTTTGCGTCGGACGGATGGCCGACCGACAGAGGGCCAGTAGGGATAGCCACCGCCAGGGGGGTGGGTAGCCACCACGAGGGGGAGGGTTCACGTCGGACGGGTGGCCGACCGATAGAGGACCAGTAGAGGGCACAGGTAGCCACCACAGGGGGTGGGGGGCAGCCATCGTGGGAGGAGGGGTCGCGTCGGATGGGTGGCTGGCCGACAGAGGGCCAACTGGAGGGGGTCACGTCGGACGGGTGGCCGACCAGCAAAGGACCGGTCAGGGGGTGTGGGCAGCCACCACAGGGGAGGAGGGGCCGGCAAAGGGCCAGCAGGGGGAAGGGGGTGGGTAGCCTCCACCGTCGGGGGGGGGGGGGGGGGGAGGGGGGGCTACATCCGATGGGGGGAGGAGGGGAGGGGGCAGTTGGCGGGGGTGGGAGGATGTCGGATTGGGAGAGGAGGGGGCAGTTCGGGGGGGCAAGGGGCTGTCGGATGGGGGGAGGGGAAGAGGGAGAAAGAAGGAAGAAGAGGGGGGAGAGAAGAGGTGGTGGCTTACCGACCCAGAGAGGTTGATCGTCAGAGAAGAAGCTCAATGGCTAGATATATATATATAATATTATTTTGAATAATTTTTTTAAAAAATCATTTTCAACAGTTTTTTTTTTTTGTAGCAAGATTACAGATGAATACTGATGGGATCAAAAAATATTATTTCAAATGACGTTTTCTCAAAAAAAAATTATTTTTAAAAAACATCATTTGAAATGACTTTTACAAATTTTACATCATTTATATAAATAAATTAATATTTATATTAAATTGATAAAAAAAATTTAAAACCATATTAGTATGATAATGAACTCTTCCCGTTGTCCACCCATAAGAAAAGAGTGCTTTGTTGAAACCACGAAAAGTAGGTATCAATCATCTTAAAAAATAAAGAATAGAAAAAAAAAGGGAGTCAATTAGGATATGAGGCAGAATTAAATTATGGTGCCTATGAGCCAGTACTGTTGTTTTCAAAAAAAATCTACCATAGATGGAGCGGAGAATTGATAAGCTTTTCTGAAGAATAGGGAATTAAGAAACTAAAATTTGTGATCATTCAATTATTAGCTCCCACAAAGCCATGAATATTTACAGTAAAACTTAAGGTGTCCAAACCATTGGTTACATCCCCACATAAATTAAATGCTGTTGTGCAATCCCCTTTGAGGTTTCCAAATGTTGCAACATTTCCAGAAGACAAGCAATTGGAAGGCGTGACCTCAACTTATATAATAGCCTCCTCGCTGGAAACTTCTGAAAGGGCTCTTAAAGCCTCGGGTAAAGACCTGCACTAAAATTTGCTTCAGTAAAATACCAGATGAATTTTATGTTTTTTGATTGTTCCATATTCATAGGAAATTTTATTTGCATGGCACAAAAATGCCAAAATTACTATGCTCGTCTCATAAATACAACTCATTTCGTATACGGCCTAGGGTCTTCTGAAAAAATAAAAAATTATACAAATGATGACTCAAAAGTTTTCCTATTCAAACATCAGAATTGTAACTAGAGATGTACACTAGTTTATTGACTTGTGGTAGATGTTACTTACAATAGCTTACAAGTATTTAAAGATGCCACTGTAGACAAAAGCAAGATGGAGAGCCAACTATCTTCCAGCCATGAGATTGACTAGAGCTTGGTCCTCATAAAACGAGCCCATGTCCCAGTCTTCAGCAGTGGAAGATAGGGTCATCAATGCAACAACAATAGATCTCATGCTTGGCCTCAGCTGGGGATTCTCTTGCGTGCAAGCCTTTGCAAGCTGGGCCATCTGGTATATCCAACAGTCAGAAAAATACAGCTAAATCAGAAGAACCAAACATAACCTGGTGAACTAGATAAGTGGTTCTCACCTTGAGGATAGAGTCAATTGGGTAGCTCTCACCAAGTCTTGGATCAATGAGTTTTCGGAGATCTTCCTTAGGATCCGGTTGATTAAGAGCATCCTCAAACTGTAACATCCAGGATACACAGAAGTCAAGGAGTGCTGAAAATACATTAAAACGAAACGTTGCTGCAGTTCAAACCAAAGGGTTTGAAAGAGAAGTTTGGTTCTATGTTGGCTGTAGATTAACAACAGTTGGGTGCGTGTAGGGGTAAGTTCAGACAGATGGATAATGCTGTTACAGCATCTTAACGTACAGTCTGATGTTGGTGTCACAACAGCTAAATTGTTCAATCTTTAATTTAACTATAGTTCGAGAGAATCTGATGAAGAAAGAAAAGGAAGACTATTATTAGTCAGCAACAGAGAAACAGAGAAATAACCAGAGCAACCAATCCCTTCGATTCGGTAACGAATTCATTTGTCTTGACAATTGCTTCCTTTGCAGAAATAAGTTCATAAAGGACAACACCAAAAGCATAAACATCCACCTTAGAAGAAACATCACCGTATTGAGCATACCTGCATTCAATATGACAGAAAAGGTTAATTTTTAACATGCATCACATGCAGTGATTTCAGCAGTAGTTTCCATTAATTTGTGGCCAAAAAACACCTAAAACATCGCTTCTCAAACACTAAAAAACACCTAAAACATCGCTTCTCAAAACACTGAACCCCCATTCTTTTACTGACATGACAGCACCACTCTACATGGGCCACATGTCATTGAGAGGTTGTGAGCAGGCGCTTTCAAAAGTGGGCTTATCAAGCACAATGTCTTTGTAACATTATGCTGATCTTATCTGAAGTTTTTGATGTACATTATCGATACTAGGGCCTTGCTTTGCGTTGTTAAATGAACTGTCATATATTTGACGCAAAATGTATTCTTAACAGGCAATGTAGGTTAGCTATTTTGATGTGTCTTGGAGTAATGAAAATGCATTGCTAAACAGATATGTAGTCATTACAGTTGTACTCCTCCCACTTGTTGTATCTATGATATTTTTCCCTTATGCTTCCATATTCATGCATATGTATCTACACTTTTATATATCGAGCAGACTGATCATTCTTGTATCTAGAATTATGAATACAACCAAAAGAACATAGAAGGAACCCCAAACATGTTCTCTATTGACAGGATTTTTCAAATGATATACCATCATGCCTCATTCAGCTTGCTCAAATGATCAGTCAGTTTATTTTACTGCGATATTTTTCTAAAAAGATACAACCATCCATCCTCATAGCATAAAGAACAATTTTGCAGCATCTCCTCTAATGCAACCAAATCAAAATCTTTCACCATCTCTTAAATCTTTCTGTCACTGCCCCACAACAAACCTATAACCTTTTACCATCTTTTAAGTCTAGTTTCATCACTGCCCTAACTGTGTGAGTCAGTGGATAGTAACATGTCTGGGGGTCAACAACCTAGGAGGCGACTAGCCACCCTATCTCTCCCCATCTTCTCTCTCCATCGATGTGTTCTCTTTCACTTACAGTAAAAACCTACTATTGTTACCTCTCCTGTTCTTTTTTACCTTTTTTGGTAGAACTTGTTCTTTTCCATTTAAAGGGCATTTACAATATCTAATTTTGAAAGGAGAGAAAGCATGTTTATTCTCTTTAAGAGATTAAAGATTACATGCAACCATGTGGTATGCAATCTCAACAAAATAGAAAAAATAAATGCCAGTGAAGTACTGCTAGACAAAAAAGAATGATATATTTGAACTGGAAGAGCACAAATAATGGAGCAAACCATGTAAATCTTTTCTTAAAATCTAAGTTTCAATCCAGAAAACACATTGAGGACATCTTGGAAAACAATCCTCTAAGCAAGATGGAGTTAAACATTTAGTTTATTTATCTCATCGATGACATCACAGAAAATGACTTAGTTGTCACCAGATCTTGCTATTGCCATGCAAACATGACAAGGATAAAGCTTTCCACATACCGACTCACAAGATGGTGAAGATGAGCAGAAAGAATAAAGTAAAGGTGGCAACACCTTCTCAATAAGAGGGAATATTTTTCTCTCAGCCTTCTGTTTAATTTAGCTCATCAAAATACTACACTATTTTTAAGAAATCCATTTTACAATTTGCATTGGGAGATGAAAACCCATTGTTTTACCTCTACTGACTCTACTGTTGTCCACTATGCTGACCTTTTGTCTCATTCTATTGCATTAAAAAAAAAAAAAAAGGACAAGACATCACCCACCATACTGCACCATGATGTGATTAGGCTGACTCTGAAGAGAATCATAAAGAGGCCACATACTTTCTCCATTTCTTACCAGCTCTGGAGGCTTCCATTTAGGAAAAAACCATGTTAGGTGTCAAGTCTTCCCCCATAGCCATAACCATCAACCCTTATCCCAACTATTTGATTGCATCTATGCATTTTATTTGCCAAGCATTCCTATACATGGCTCCTTGAAATCTTTATGACAAGCTTTTCCACACCCTTCCTCACAACTTCCATGTATGCTACCTTAGATCGTCTCCTCCTTTTCCTAGATTATTTGTCTCCTACATTATTTAACAAAACTTAAAGCACCCCTCCTTTCTCAAGGTCGGTCAGATCTTTGTCATGCATGCCTGTACAATCTCAATCAATTCTCCATCACTTTATCAAGTTGTACAACACCTACAACACCTCGTATATACTCATTTCTCATTTTGTCCGAGAACCCATATCATTTTTTTTGTTTATGATACATTCAAATTGATTTCTTGAACCCTATCGTTTGCCTAACATTAAGTAAAAAGACCAGATAATATCTGTCCAGGCAGTTTCTTAATTGAATCTATACACATATGAATGCAAATTTGAGCATCACAATAATATCTATTTATGTACCCATATCTGTTAAGGAAAAATGGATATGGATATAGATAGACAATTATTCAATGATTCTAATCTGTATCTGAATATCAAGTTTTGCTTGTAATCCTATTTTATAGTAGTTATGAATTTTTAAGGAAAATAAGCGACTATATTAACATGATATTGACTTAATATTTTTTTACCTTCTTCTAAGTAATATCTTTGAATTGGTGGCTATGAAGTTTAACTATCCAACTTAGATCCACATTTATATCCGTACTTCAAATATTCATTTTGCATCCATATCCATTTAAAACAAATAGACATACGATATTTTGTATTTAGTAGTACCCATATGTGCATTCATATTCATCAAACAAAAATGCATACGGATGTGGAAATACTAACATCTGATCCGTATCCAGCCCACCAAACATTGTGCAAAAAAAATATAACATGCAGACTTTACTACCATCACATTTGCCTTGACAGGAGGATAACTGTTCAAGTGATAACATGGTTCCAAGGTCCACCAAAGAAAAGTGATGAGTCTTAAAAAGTTAAGAAGATTTGGCATATCCTTATTCAACATTAATTATGATCAATTAGACAATACTAAAGAAAGGAGCATAAGGCTTAATCATGGATGGTATGAGGAACTTTATTATCTACTTAATCCAACTAATGAGAACAGAAATACATTACTAATGTGGGTGGAGAGTCTGAGAGAAAGGAGGTTCATTAGACAATCCCAAAGAGACAAGGCTAGATCATGAAATGGTGAAACATGGGGCACTTTAATATGCACATAAAGCAACTAATCAGAACAGAAAGTACATCTATGTGTGGAATGAAAAGATTGATAGTTGGCAAAGAGGGGTTGGAGAGAGCAACAGGGTACATCTCTTACTCTGGAGGCATGTAACCAAATGTACCAACAAGCCGAGTTGGAAGTGACGTGCTTCCAAATTCAGTAAGTTTTGTCAAACCAAAATCTGCAACCTGCAAAGATACACACATTACCATTAATATTGTGAAAAATAATTAGCCTTCCAAGTAAAAGTGATGAAGGCAACCTTTCCATGGAAATTCTTATCTATCAAGATGTTTGCTGATTTGATATCCCGATGTATGTATACTGGAACTGTATGCTCATGAATATACTCAAGGCCTCTTGCTGAATCGAGGGCAATCTGCACTCTGGCAGCCCATGGTAGAGGCTCCCTACCTATATGCAAAGTGTAATAGCTGTAATAATTATATTTGGTATATGAACACTAGCTGAAAATACCAATGACCTAGCAATTTTAGGATTCCCTTTTATGAACCACCACTCTTACCTGACCCACGCAAATGTTGGCCTAGGTTACCATTTTCAATAAATTCATATACCAGGAATAAAGAACCTTCAATACAATAACCTATTAAGCGCACCTGCAATAAATTGTAAATTAAATACCGTGAATACTCCCAAAGTTAATTTTTCAAGATCTTCCAAACAATAAAAATGTCAAATAATCAAGCTATCTATAGGTGACCAATCAAACTAAATCAAAGATTAATAATCATATATAACATCCTCTAGGATTCTCCATGCTCTGCAGAATGCTAAAAGAAATTAGAAGGATAAAGGAGGTGCCAACTTGAATAAAAGCAACATATACCACTGGGCAACTGTGAAAGAGATGGAAATTATACAGCATGAAACAAGAACAGAACAGCAAGGGAAAAATAGAAAAGGCATCAAGGCAATGCAAAGTTTTCACTCCAAAGCATCACAAACAGAATAATTGGCCAAAACCTAAAAGGTCACAAGTCATATGGAAATAACTTATCCACCAGCAACCAGCAAACTAAGATATTATAGATCAATTAGCAATTGCCATCAACCCTTCACAGTTCTAGAATTCTCTTTTTTCTAGTTTGAACTTTGAACATAGGAAACTTTATATAATATAAAATCCTATCGATGCTACTTAGAAGAGGTGACATGTCCATTGCTCCAAGATAGGCAAATGAATCCCAAAATAACCCATGATATACTGCATTGATGTATGAATATGAACCAGTCTCTAGCTCATGACAGACAACATCTAGCAGCCAGATCCTTATCCAAGTGTTACCTACACTCATGCACCAAGCTACAGTATAAGCTATAGAGGATGCAGCACTAGCAAGATGAGAGGCAGAAGGCTTCCCAAATTTCTACCAACAATGCTCAGCAGGATGATTTAAGCGTCCGCAATGTGGACATGGTGGGAAAGAGTTACGTCCACAACCTCCATGACTCCCTCGGCTGCTACAAGTACCAACAGCATGAGCACTGTTCTCCACAGATGGAGAAGATGTAGGCTGCAATTCAATAACACGTAGACCTGGACTCATAGCATTGCTCAAGGTAGGAATGGTATCATCAGCCATGAGCTGAGCTTGAATATAAGAGAGAGAGATTAAGTCCGGAAAGAAACTTCACTACATAGAATTCCTCACGCTGTTGTTGAAGAACAGAAACATCAACAGTGAGGGGATGATACTGGACAAGTTTAGTCTTTTTTCCCTGAAGAATACTGTAGTACTCCTGGATTGAGAGATCCTCCAGCTGTAAAGAGAAGATGTCTGAAGAGAGAGTAAATCCTCGAGACATTCTTCTCTTGAAAGTATGTTATCCTCAAGAAATTCCACATCTCTTTCGCAATGGACAGAAGCATCACAGTATTAGCAATATGAGGCTCTAGGCTGTTTAACATACAGATGAGAACAGCATAATCAGCCTCTTGCCATTTATAGAATTCTACTAAATCAGCACTATCAACAGGTTCTTTGTTAAGACGATAGAGCTTCCCGTGGGATCCCACTATGTAGCGGAATGCCTGAGACCAAAGAAGATAATTAGCACCATTAAATTTGACACTGGTACCAAGAGAGGTAGTTCTCAGATCATTCGAGGAAGAAGCCATAAAGAAAATCTAGAGGATCTGCCAAAAGGGAGAGGATGTAGAAGAATGCAATGCTCAAAAGGGATCTCCGATAACTATTACAAAAGAGAAAACAGCCCACAGTATTAAGGAATCTCAAGAAGAAAGGCTAATGCAGAGTCCACGAGATCTGATGATGATAGAGACGTGATGAAACATCGATCTTAGATGCATGATAATCATCACCGAACAAAAACTAAAGAGGATAGCAATGGCGGCAGCAAAAGGGAACGATGATGGCAGCAGCAAAAAGAGAAGATGGCTACGACAGATTTAGATGGTGTAGGTGGCGACATCTAGGGAGAATGGCAACATCGTGAAGGATGATGTTAAAGACATGGGCATGTCAGATGAGGACGACGAGAACGAGGGTGAAGACATAGGGCCCATTGGTGAGAGGCTGATCGGCGATGAGGCGGCCTCACCATCTTCCTTGCACGGATAATCGCAACCCATTGCTCCTACGATGATCTGCTCCTTTCTCAACAACTAGAAAGAACTCGACGGTGTGGGAGAGATGGGAGATGGAGAGATGGAAGGCTATGGAGGTGGCGGCTTTGATTAGGAATAGGGTTAGGCTCTGATACCATGATCAATGGAGAGAAGAGAAAGAAATTATTATTCTCTTTCTTTTAGCCTCTCAAAAGACCTTTATAGACAACCAGATACAATGTACTTGGACACATACAAAATATGATGAGATCTTAATATATGGTTATAACCAAATATGGTTATAACCATACTAAAAATATAAATACATACTATATTTCTTCTCTAACAAGAGTCAGTGACTCAGACTATCATCCAATCCGGAGAGAAATTTGGTTTCAAGGAATTCCTCATGTTGTTGCTTCAAGACTGTCGCATCAGTAGTGATGGGATGATAAACAGTTAGTTCATCCCATTTACTTTAAAGTGCAGCAAAGTAGTCATTGACAGATCGCCCATCTTGACGAAGATTAAAGATCTACTCATATAGGGCATAAACATGGCTAATATTCTTCTCATGCCCATACATCTCTTTGAGAGCATCCCACATATCTTTCGCAGTAGATAGAAACATAATGTTGGCACTTACCAAGGATTTATAACTATTCAAAAACCAAATGATAACTGCATAGTCATCGTCCTGCCACTTATCCATAGTTTTAATTGTCGTCTTGCCATCAGAAGACTGGAGGAAGAGGCATCAGGAGGGGCATCGGTGAGATGTTTTAATTTGTGTTGAGAACCAACAAAGAAGCGAAAGGCCTAAGCCCAAAGGACATAATTAGCACCATTCAACTTGATCGTGGTGCCTAAAGGAATGGACTTTGGGACTTTCGAAGACAACGCCATATAGATTCGAGGATAACAGTGGCAGCACACAATGAAGAGAAGTCCTAATCACAGTATAGATAAGAGGGGGATTAGGGAATCTACACCATGATCAGGGCCAAAACAATAGAGAAAACCCATAGGCTGCAGGAAGGAAAGGAAGATGGCTAGGTTTTGGCGCAGCTAGGATTTTGCTCTGATACCATATTGAAGGAAGAAAATATTTTTCATATTTTTTTAAGCCTCTCAAAAGGCCTTTATAGGCTACTAGATTCAATGTACTTGGATACATTACAAGATACAATATACTTGGACACATACTAAATATGGTGAGAACTTAATATATGGTTATAACTAAAAAATAATATCCCTTAAATAGACATTTCAGAGATACGTTGTTCCAGAGAAACAACATAAGCTAAACTACTATACTCTAATTCTAACACAAAGGAACAATAACCAAGGACCTCTTTGGGTAGGAGGGAAGAAAGGGCAAGAGTGGGGATTGGCAATGATAAGAGAGGCGGAGACACCAAACATGGTCGTAAAAGGAAAAAGATCCACAAGAGTACCTTTTTTCTCCTACAAAATGGGCTGAGGCAGAGTTGGGTAAATATAGGCCATGCCCAAATGGGCTCTCCAATCCACAAATCCAGCTTGATTGGTCAGGCTTTCCCACTTGATAACCCAAATAGGTCCTAAATGTTCATCCAAAACTTATTGAACTTGCCATTCCTGATCTTCATAGGAGTTTTAGCTTTAAGACTTGGTGACTTTAGAAGCCCCCTCTAGACAACTAAAAAATTGAAGAACTCGCTAGAACAAGTATGTCAATTGCAAAGTGTGAGGACCTATCCAAGAATGTGTTTAGTGTTACATTGTTTATGCACTGGGGAGATCTTGGATACTTATATAGGACAAGGAACATAAGTAATACCTTACGGCTAACTTTTTTGCAGGAGATTCTAAGTCATTACAAATGGCAATTATGGCATTAGCATGGACCCAACCTACGGCTCGTGGAAACTATGGACACTACAGCAGGGCCCTTTTGGGGCTAACCAATAGCCGATCATGGTGTTTTGATTAGATTTGGCCCTTTTAGCCTAGCGAGAACACCAAGACTTAAATGATGGGAATGTGTGAGGATCTGAAAAAACCCGCATTGTTGTGTACTGTGGAGATCTTGCGTAAAAGGGGACAAGGAACTTCTAGATGAGGTCAAGTCGTTAAAGTATAATAAAGATACACCACCAAAGGAAGAGGAACCTCCAGCTGCAGTTCTAGCAACTGTAAGTTGCAGGGCATCCAAAGCAAAATAATGAAAGAGGAGAAAGAGAGTTCCTTGGAGTCATGCAGTTTTGGAAATCATGAAAATAAAACTCACCCATCTAATCCATCAACTGTTCAATTCTCTAGACTTGTGTAAAGAAGAGAACTATCAACCAATACTAAGCATGCACTTCTTCAAAATCAAATTTGAAAAGAACAACCTCCTCTTGCTTCTTTTGGCATCCAAAGAGCACTTTGTAAGGATGTGATGCTAAAAGTAATATGACTTCCCAATATAAATGCACTCTGCTCAGAACCAGCCTCTATATGCAGAAATTTCTCAAATGTAGCCAACGTTTTCATAATAATTTTCAGAACACCATTCAGAAAACAGATCAATCTGCATTCAGCCTCTCCTCCGGAATTTATAAAGTTAAAGGAGTCATTCAAGCTACTGAAATCATATCTTTCTCATTTTTATCTTCCCTCAGTCTAAAAATAGTTCAGTACGAACTTTTCATCTCCATTATATTCCTTACAAGATTTTGGATCTTTGATGATCCATCTCTAACAGTACCTCTTATCCTTCATAAACAGGGTCCAACCACCAGGAGATCCAATTACTAGCTGTCAAGGTTACAATACTAGATAAGACATAGTCAAGCAGAGAATATCTTATTGAGCAGCATGATATAAAGAAGATTTATGTTGGTTTTGGACTTCCATATATGATCAGTCCTAGCCTAGCTGTATTCCCAGAATAAGTAAAGCTTGTTCAAATTTCCAACAAACTTTACTTGAAAACTTTCCTTCAAAAGTTTTCTTCATACATCTATAGCATTCAACACTATAATGTCACCTCCTATCACATACATGCAAACACACATCCACACACACACACATGCACACACTCAATAAACTTATCTCAATGACATTCCTACCAAAAACTAATATAACGGCCACTATAAGATGTCAAAATGGACAAGACATAGCTCCTTAGCTTTCTTCATAGAAATGTTATATGTGGTCAGGTAATAACTACACTGTTAACAGACAAATAACCATCTTACCAGATTCAAGTGATGAACATGTGTTAAAACTTTCAGTTCAGCAAGAAATTCTTGAGTTGCTTGCATGTCCATCTTTTTGATAGCAACTTTCTACAAGAAAGATGTGTTAAAGAGTTAAAACCAACCAAAGCCTTGTGTTGAAAAGGAAGCAAGAAAAGAGTTGAAATAAAACACTAAAAAAAGTTACATCATTATCTCGATGAATATACTGATTACTGAAAACTAATGGCATTTTTGAAATGTGATTAGATTAAGCAGGGACAGTTCCAGATAAAGCTAAAAATCAAGACAATAAAAGTTCAAGGCTAAAAGCAATAAGTATGTTAGCAGCTCAGTAGGCTTCATACAAGACTATCCACTAGTGAAACATGTCTTTCCTTGTACATTGAATATTTACAAGATGTGTAGTACAATTTTCACCTGATAAGTCCAATCTGCTGTTCCTCAACAAAGGATCAGGACTAGTGTGGGCATATTAGGATTGCATTCTATGTAGTTTTGTAAGTAACTTTTCACTGGGATAATATCAACCAGAAATGAATTGCAAAAAGGATGTTAACACTACATAATTAATAGTAATCAATGTAAAAACAAAGCAAAAACTGTAAAAGAAAAAATAAAAAAACACCAAGCTTGAAAATTTGTTTAAGGACTTAATATTGTCAATCCATGATACATCATCGCTAGTCTAATACTTATATATTCTCAAAGTAGCACTAGTATATTTTAGTTCGTGGTGCCACACTTTCACAAGTAGTGAATATCTAACATGATCACAACCTTCTTGTGAATAATTGCTCAATTTGCAGTAAAAATATAACAGCACCCTTCGTGGGACTCAATCACTGACATTAGTGAAATTCTCAATGAGCAACCCTACTAAACAGGACCACCCTGACCCTAATGAAGTCATCATGTTTGATCCCATTATTCTATGCTTGGGAAACATTAACAAAAGTTTTCTTAAATGAATAAAAATATTAGACTGAAAACTAAATGTTAATTTTCAGTATAGATGCCAATGATGGGTCACATTGTCAATTATGATCTACACCACTATAGATGCTGAAAATTAAAAATCATATGCTTTGGTAGTTTCCTACTTATGCATCTAGTGGGTGAAAAAATAGAAAGTTCTAATATCGTTAACTTGCTAAAATGCATGATAGGATATAGCAACATTGACATTGATCCATGCATACTGAAAACACATTCAAATGCATGATAGCATAGCAAAAACATCATATCATGGACTTTAAGCCATTAACTTTGTCACCAACTTAATGCATAGGCTAGAGACCTCCAAAACATATGACTTCTAGTTTCTAGGCATTTTTAGGCTTGTAGATCAATATCAACCTTCTAGATCTTTGATTTGGATGGTCCATCATTGTTTTCAGAATTGATTTACCAAAGATTTAATGTTTATTCGGTAATCCAACTCTAAATAGTATGTTCCTACAAGAATATCCTTAATTTCTTTCTTAAATAACCAATTAAAGCTTCACCATGGAGTTGACCTCCAACAGAAACAGGTTGAGAATTTGGCCATCACATGTTCGATCTGAAATAGATTTACTTATTGGAACATGTGTACCCTAAGCTGATCAAGAGTTAAATATCCACAAGCAATGACTTCCAGTTTAGAAAGAGAAAGCAGCTATTAGTTTAAGCTAACATATAAATCCAGGTAAATAATGTTCAATTGATTGAACCTGAAAGAATATATGGAATAAAATGTATTGTAGAAATGAAAGAAATAAAACAAAGCCACATATTGCCAGGTCAAAGAATTTTAAGCACAAAATGGTATTTTAAAAGAGAAATAGAGGAAAGAAAAAAAAACACAACTAGTACATGTTGAGTATTACTATATGTGAATAATGTTGTTATAACCAACCTCTCCTCTAAGCTCAGCATAATAAACAGCTCCAAAACCACCTTCACCAATTTTATTAGCCATGCTGAAGTCATTTGTAGCCTTTGCAAGTTCTTCATAGGAGAACTCCACTGATTTGTCAACAGTAATACCTGCCAGGTGGGTGCCAGTTCTAGGAGTATCTGCTGGAGAGTTATCCAAAGAAGCTGCACCCATACCAAATGAGGAACAATCATTAAGTAAACAGGATATATATAGAGAAGGCAAAATGTTAAAAGAAAGCAGAAACCAAAAAGACCTAAAAGCCAGCTACTTCTACATCCTGGCTATACAGTTATTTGCTTCATATGCATCAAGGTCTATGATAAAATCCAAAAAATTTGAAACTTAAAGACATTCTCGGTAGGCTTCACCTTCACAGCTAGCAGCGTTGAGGATGACTGAAAGTTAGAAAGATACTTGACAATGCCTAAGATTAGGAAGAAGAAGAGTACATGGTTGGTTGGCCCGCTGAAATATCACTGAATCACCTTTCAACCAAGCAAACTAATTTTCTAGGAGTTTCGATTGCTCACTTGTATTTGTTGTAACTTCCTCATGTCCTCTTTTGTGCCTCATGATGGAATGATTTAATATACTTTAGTCCTCTAAAATGACATGATTAAGAACATCACTTTGTATATTGCTGAATGATAACTTTACCATTATCAAAATCTTGGAGATACTGGAAGCAAATTTAGTTTGTGAGAATTATAGATTATATTGGTTATACCACATGTTGCCATTTAAGGGTAACATGAACCATTACAAATGCAAACTGACAGAAATGCACCTCCTTGAAGTTGGTAAGAGTACCTAAAAATATCTTACCACAAGCCAACAGAATTTTAAGAGCTGGAATCCACACAAAAATAATTTTATAATTATAATTCTAAAAGAAATCTTTGGTAAAATATTTAGTAATTCCAGAATAATTGATGCAGCATCCAAATCAAAGATCCACATGTTGATTATGATTTACAGTTATAAGAACACCTAGTCATAAGACAGTTGTATCTTTTAGATAATTCTTACCTATGCATCATGTGGATGCAAGAATAAAGTGGTGCCCATTTGCTACTATGCTAAAATATGTAATAGGCATTTAAATTGGGAATCTAGTTTACTGATCATGATTTACATATATTAAAACATATATAGGTTGGAAACCAACAGATTTTGATGCTTAACTATAGCAAACATGCTGTCCCATCATTAAACCATCAATTTTTTGCACCCACATGATACACAGGTTAGAGAGCAGCAAAACATGTACTTGTTAATTTCTAGGTTTTATGCTGTAGATGATGTTCAACAGTGTGGATTTCCAACTTGGAGGACCCATCATTGATTTTGAACCATTAAATATTTACCAAAGATTTGACACAAAGTGTGGCATTCAGACTTTGATTATAATAACACCATACAGCTTGACTAATGCACGTTAGTAACATCTGAGACCTCCATGTCTCCTTGGAAGCAGCAGCAACATTTATGGTACTAATCTGCATTTTGAGTCCGAAAGCCTCAACCTAAATTACACAGTAACAACCCCCGTGAGTATATTCGGTCTAACAATTAGATACCAACTAGATTTTAGACCTTTTTCCTTCCAAGTGAAATATAGCACCTCCTGTAAATCTCAACAAATCATGGTAAAGCATATGCCATATATGCCATTATGCCTGACAAGATCAGTAGCCTTTTCCCATCCAGAGTAATGTCCATATCCATCACAAAGTAATGACAACGTATTATAATAACATGAACGTACTCTTGCAAATAGAATGTCATGAGCTGATGGATAGCTTGTAGCTGTGTGGTTCATCCACATGCAAACCAAATGTACACTTCAAATTGTATACTGTGGACATATCTAATGTGCATCAAATACAGCTAAAATATGTGATGACTACTTATCTAAGTATTTTTATATTTTCTTTTTCAATGAAAAGGATGTGGATACTTCTGCTACATTTTTAAAATACATCTAGGGATGAGAGGAGGGGCTTCCTTGTTTCCTTTAATGAATGTTAGCCTTTTAGTGATGGCCATGATGGATAATTAATTTTAGAATTTCTGATGTTAACAAGTACTATGGAATATGCTTTATGAATATGATGGATCACTGAATGGAGTTTGGTAATGTCAAATTTTATGGACTGTATTACTGTGACAACACATTATGCTTTACAGTGTTCTTGTACAAATATGTTAAGAATGTACGATTTATAGTGATGTCCCAGCCACACCATATCCTATATTTTCAGGACTTGCTGGATTAATGTATCCATATTGTGTTGCATCCATATCCTGTATTCATGTCAACACCTTTTAGACACCCAAATAGTTAGCTATTTCCAGCATTCCATAATTTGTAGCTATAATTGGCAATTCTGGTGCTTAGTACAAAGCATTACAATTAAGTGCACAAGCCACCTTATTTAAAAGAACAGACTTATGCAATGATCATGAAGTGCTGCAGATAAGAAAGACACTTATTGTGCCAACTTGTATCGCTAAACTTAAGGAATAATGAACCGAATAGAGAAGAAAATGTCAATTTGTCTAGTTAAGCTAAGAAAATGGTTAATATGACCAAAAAGATCCGAACAACTTAAATTTTGAAATGCATATAACACAATAGGATCTTGCAAGAAAAGTAGTAACCCTATGGTTGGTTGGGATAATGAGTGGGTGGATAGATGAAGATGGAAGGATGGATGACCTCCGTCCACCGTTTGGTTCAAAAAATTATAGGGAGGATGGATGAAAAAGGAGGGTTGTCCATTCATTTTTGTATCCTCCCAAATTGAGAGGATGCAAGAAAGGATGGATAAAGTGTCGATGGATGGATCTTTGCATTGATAAAATTATCTCATTAATTTTTTGATAAACTATAATATTTCTTCACTTTTTCATTCATATTTTTATATATATCTATATATACTATTAAATTTTATTACTAATTATTTTAATTTTAGTACATAATTTCGATAATTATAATTAAATAATTAGAATTATCTTCTATTTCTCTATTTTTATTTATTATGTTTAATTAACTATTTTTATGATATTTATTAACTATTTAAATTAAATTATAAATTAATTAGTTATTTATATAATTAATTATATAATAAATTTATTCATAATTAATTTATTAAATTATTTATTAAATTAAATTAAGTTAAATATTTATATATTTTTTTATATAATTATAGATTATAATGATTATAAATTTATATATTGTTTACTTCTTAATATAAATAAGTGTTATAAATTGATAATAGTAATATTTTCATCAAAAGATAATCTAGTAAAAATGTTATACAAATATCATCCATCCTCCCTTTTATTCCTCCTATACTAACTAAAAGAGAAATCATTTCTACCCATGCTTTCATATTTCACCAAACATATAACAGCTTCTATCATCCTCTCCTTATTCATCCTTCCTCCTCTACCCCTCCTTCCTTCCTTCATACCAAACATAGGGTAAAAGTCCACCCAGTTGCATAGCACATGAAAAAAAAGCAAAGTGCAAATAGAATTACTATGGCTATGTTGATTGGTATTACCTTCAGATTGTGATGGAAGCAGTGCAGCCTTCTTTGCTTTCCTTCTCCTATAAACCCCAACATACAAGCAGATGGATAATGCTAGTAAAACTATGACAGCTATAGAAATACCAGCAATAGCTGCCCCAGAAAGCCCTGCTTGTATTCAATTTCAAAAAACATTAGATCCATGTCAGACTTAAAAGCTGAGAAACTATAGTAGATCTTATTTCCATAACTCATGCTTGAACACTGATGCAGAAGGGCAATGAACAACCACCTGTACTGCAAAACATGATAATAAAAGTCTTTGTTAGGATCAACAAAAAGAAATATATGAACGCCCACTAGCAAGCTGGCCCACCAATATTTACCTTGACGAAAAGGGGCGATAACTTCCATTTGGATCTGCAAAAACCATATAAAAAAATTATGGCACGATCGTGAACTTCATCAAGAGAGAATCTTAGTTATCACATGACAAATTATAGCAAAATTCCAAACTTTCTGGAAGGGAGAAGCTAAATTATACCAACTCATATATTTAGGATTTCGAAATTGACCATAGAAGATAATACCTCAAAGAGTTTAATCGTAATAAGAGCATATATTAGCAAAATGAATAAAAAAACTTGGAAGCTATCTTTAAGGATGGTTCCAACCTGTTGTCCCATTTTAGTTTCATTTAATATGACACAAAGATCACATATCTGATGTTTGGAAAGCCAAAACTATGAATTGACTAAAATCGATTATGTATAGCTGTGATATTTGGAAAATGTATGGTCGCTTTTACATATCTTTAAATATCACCAGCCTGTGCCCCTTTCTTGGAAAAGGACATGACAATAGATCTAATACAGAAAAGGACAACTTCAAATGGGTGAAAGAGATGACAAATGAAACACGAATGAGCAAAAATTGACAAAAAATTCTGATGTGGGAAACCACAAGTTGACTTTAAAAATAAGCGAGAAACAAGTGAAAAATGCATATGAAACAATTTGGCAATGAATAGGAAAGTAGTAACCAGTAGTTTCTTTGTATTTTGTCATATGTTCTCACTTTCCCCAACAGTTCTCCTGTGTCCTTTTGAAGGTGAGTCCAAAGCAACGTTTAGTTTTGGTGATGCTGAATCAGATACATATTTATAATTGGATAGATGCAAGCAGCATGATGCAAGGATATATGGTACAGAAGGCACTACTTCATATTTGCAAGCACTTCAAAAATATTAAGTATATATGTTTAATACTGGTTTCAAAAAGTAATGCATGAAATATATGCTACATAATGACCAAATTGAGAAAAACTGTGAAGCTTAAAACTAAAACTTCAGGAAAAAAAAAATTGATATACTAGGTTTTATTTTATTTGATGGATTTATTGCTATGCAGGGTTGAAATCATGCAACATATAGACATTTGATAACGTTCTATTATATCTTTAAGTTGACTCCTGACATAACTGAATTATAGGGGTCTAACAGAGAAGTTGGGAGGAGCTAAGCTCATTAAACAAAAAAATCTTGTAAAAAAATCTGCCATACATTGGGTGTAAATCTGTCTTTTCTACCTCATGAATGGCAGGACTGCTCTATCCATGAGATTCTTATCAACTTGAATGTTTCTGCATGTCTTTGTTTTCTCAATCCCATTGAATAAGAAACTAAACACAAGATCAATCAACTGCATGTTTATCAAAGATTAAAATGCTGGCTATGCCAGTTTGCTAGGACTGGCACAAACCAGGCCAGGGCTAGACAGGCAGAAGAAATGGCGCAGCTGGTACATGTGTGCCAATTCTTGCCAATAATGGGAATGGATAGGCTCCATATAACACTCACCATGCCACTGTCAGGTCAACAAAGCAGTAGCATCTGGCATCTAATGCTTCCTATTTATGGGGTACTCCGTACTCTTGTTCTTAAAGATGTATCAATGTCGTAAAATGTCCCTCATTAACAGTATGCTAGTATGTATATCTTTATGTTGCCTTTTATGATGGCATTTCCAACCATTTTGAGAAACAGTACTCCCTCCAATAATGTAATTTGCAAAGCAATCTATATAGAATGTACATATTTTTCTAAATAAAATAACTGGCATATCAAACCCCACCAAGCTTTGTCAAGTTTAGCATGCCTGACTCCATTTACAGAAATAATAGGCATGTGCATCTTCCCTCACATATAGTTTGGCACACTTTTATATAACCAGACATTACTGCACATGACCAAAACAGTCCACTACAATTGGATTTGCAAGCTGAGTTAATATGCCTATAAAGGCAGCCCAGTGAATAAGAATCCTGCCATTGCAGGGTATATAGAGGATCATATATACACATCCTTAACCCCGCATGCAGAGTGGCTGTTTCCAGTTTTGAACTCGTGACCTTTAGATCACAATTAAGCAAACTTACCATTGCACCATGACTCACCCTTTAGTAGATTTGTCCAACATATAGGGGAATTAGCTTAGGAATTGGCTCAGTGAATTCCGCTATATGATGGCCAAATCTACTGCTGGACAGATAGGCTTAACTGAATTCTCCATTAGTTTGGTGATCAAGTGATACCACAATGAAATTAGATTATGTCTTTGATCTCAGCACTGCATTGACAGCCAAAAACACAAATGGATGTTGGAAGTTTCCTTGTTTGATAGAGCATGGAAGGTTTGAATCATTTGACTACCCATATCACCAAAGGATCATGGTAGTCCAGTCTTTAGATCAATGGCGGTCTTGACATGTAGCATGGATATAATGACCAAGGAGCTAACCCCTCATCATTATTAGATTAAGGGCCTATGATGCTTGGTGAACTCCTCATGCTTGGGCCTTTGCCCCTGGTGAGCCAATGGCTACCATCACATACGCATGCACAATAGGAACCATTCAACATCTCATGATAGGCAAGAAGAGTGGTTTCCTGAAAAATAACAATATCTCGCAATAAGAACTGCAAAGAAAAATCTCATCAGGACTCTCTCTTTGACCCTTCTCCATGAATACCGAGAAGCCAACTGGCTCAGGCAATCAGTTTTGAGAGTACAGCACTAGAGGCTCATCACCGAAGCAAAGAACCAAAATATCATAATCACATGCCAACCTTCCTTGCTCACAGTATCACCTTCATCCTCTCTTGATTTCTTGTTTCCCAGAAGATGCAGTGACTCTTGTCAGCATTGTATAAAAATGAAAGGAGAATATAGAAGGGAAAAAGTATCCATTAAGTTCTTTCCTTCCTGCTCTTTATCTTCTTTACTATATGCTTTGCATGTTTCATCACAGACCAGCAACCTTCATTGTAAAATAACAATAATAATAATAATAACAAAATAAAATTTCTAGTAAAATTACTCTAGGCTCACATAACATGCAATTTAAGAAGGAGAAGGAGTGAATAAATAGACTTCCTGTTCCTATTTCAGCTTATCATCTCTTTCTTCTTGAAACTGTTCTGCTTCCTTCTTGGCCACACCAAGACCCTCAAGCTGGAGAGCAGTTTATTTGAGCCTGTTATGTTAAACGGTTTGTATTTGTGTGGCTGTTAGAATGGATGACATGAGCATCATCAAAGATTCAAGCTTGTGGTAGCCGTAGAAGATCAGGCAGAGCCACACTGCTTCCATGAGATGCTAGCACCATCTTTGACCATGATTAGTGCCTTGTTTCAATCATGTCACACTCTGGCAGGTTTTATACCTACTCTCTTGGCATAATTAGTTAGGCCATCATCAACACCCAAGTCATGCTACTACCATGATGAACTTGGCACCCACCTGGCCAATAGATCTAATGGTAACCATTGGTCATGCACCATCATGAACAAAGGTTTCTCACCACCATCCTGCACAAGCCACTTGTCACCTTTTAATGTAAGGAGTCGATCCTTGGGTTGCTTGCTATCATTAAATGCAGGCCAACAAAATCTTACCAATCATAGATTGCTCAAACAATTGATAACTAGACAAGGCTTGCTTAGCATTCTTGTATATTGTGGCATCGCTGCACTGTCAATCTCATGCTGTCAATGCCTTGAGTTTGTCGATTGTTTTGGTACAGCAAGGGGTGGAATGGCAAGGGGTATTGGGCTAGAGGAAGGTTCAAGAAAATAAAGCGGCCAAAGGGAAGTCAATTGGAAGTCAATGTTATTTAATTCTCCATCTTCTATTTATCATGTCTTCTTCCTCCACTCTTAGTCAAGTGAGAGGAAAACCTCTAGTCACCCAACTCTTGTATCATCCATCCATAGACACATCTTGGACCTTCCACAAGAAAATAAAAGTTTGAGTACGCCCCATTAACTCTCTTGCGAGCAAGCTTGCAACATTCATGTTGCTGTTCCATGCTTGTGCTGCCACTGACCTTGCTATACTTGCACATTGATGCCGATATATCATCACAACAAGTAATGGAATAGTGGCATCTTATTGCCATCAAAGCTGATCAATGTAATCTCCCTTATTAGCAATAGTCTTCCACTTAGGATGGTGCACTTGCTTCTGAATCTCCCAAGAAAATGGTCCCTTCATCCACTTCCTTAAACCCCTTTGTAATTAAAATTTTTAAGAGAACTTCCCTGTGCCTTCACCCAAATCGGCTACCACACATGTAACTGCTTCTGGTAATTAAATGATCTCCCTAAGATGAAGTCCCAATTATCATGATACATGTTCTAGTGAAGCCCAATCACCCTGAGTGCTCCAACAATCTGTGATCATCATCACCGCTCCATCGGAAAATGCAAGCCATCAAAATACCGTCTTCATGGCAATTGCTTCAACTTGTGCATAAACCATTTTAATTGTTCCAATCACCACATAAGGATTTGAAGTTCAAGCATCCACCCATGGGGTTTGTCCATCTCCAAATATCTCTTTTAAGAGTATGGGAGTTCACCTTTAAGGTTTGCCTATGTCAATTTCAATAGTTATGCACACTTGCTCTTGGGGCTTCTAATATACATTCGATACATAGAGTCTTAGGCAATATCTTTCAGTGCTTAATCTTCACCAAAATGTGCTGCCTAGAGTTAGTGGTGTTTACATGCCAACTAATGTTGGTGGAATCATCTCGAACTACCTAGTTCAGGGCATACAGAGCCACACCAAGACCTTTAGTCTTTAAATCGACAAACTGATAAAGGAAGGGGAGAGGGAAAATAAAAGATAGTAAAAGAGAGGGAGGAGAGGGAGAGGAAGGGTGGCGGATGACTAGTGGAGGCCGGCAGAGGGGCATAAAGGGGTGGAGGAGGGGCTTCGCTTTCTAGTTCCCCTATTTCATTTGAAGCAGGGGTCCTCAAGGGGCCCCTTCTTGATTTCGAAGAATTTAAGTCAACTCGGCAACCCTTTTGCCGATTTCACTTAATTTTTTCAAACAAAAAAAAGTTTTTTTGAAAAAAATTAAGTGAAGTCAACAAGGGGATTGTCGACTTTTTTTTTTTTTGTTGGAAGAGGGTTGCCAACTTCATTTAAATTCTTTGAAATAAACAAAACGTCCCCTCCAAGATTCTTATTTCAGTAGGGAACTGAGAAGTGAAGCTCCTCCATCTCTCCCTGGCCCTCTATCGACCTTCCACTACCCTCCATTTCTCTCCCTTACTTCCTCCTCATCTCCCTCTTTCCTCTCCCCCATTCTCCCTCTCCCTCACCCTCTTTTGCTGTGTCGGACAGCATTCCACCAGCCTCCGCTAGCCTTCTCCCTCTCTCTCTCTCCTTCCTTTCCTCTCTCCCTCTCCCCCCCTTCTCCTTCTCCCCTGCCCTCTTTGCTATGTCAGTATAGGCCCGGCATGGAATGGCACAGGGTGTACCAAATCATGCCACTAGACAATCGGTGTGGGTCCTGTTACCAGCATAGTGATCCTTGATGCAAACTTACCCTTTCTAAAGTTTTGAAGGGTAATATTTAAGAGTATTATGAAGCGTGGGCAGCTGAGGCTTTCACTTTCTATGTTTAATATATAGTCTAAGATGTTTCACCTCGTTCGCCCTCTCCAAGGTGTGACACCTAAAATTTTGTGGAATTAACTATAGGGTTTGCTAAAAATAGAGGGCAGCCCATTGCATGAGGCTCTTGCCATTAAGAGGTTTGGGGAGGGTTTGATCTATTCAACCTTACCTATTTTTGTGCTTCAAAATCATGACCTCCAAAATAAAATAGAGCAATCTTAGCTTTGCACAGGGCTCTCCAAGGTGTGACACCTAAAATTTTGTGGAATTAACTATAGGGTTTGCTAAAAATAAAGGCAGCCCATTGCATGAGGCTCTTGCCATTAAGGGGTTTGGGGAGGGTTTGATCTATTCAACCTTACCTATTTTTGTGTTTCAAAACCATGACCTCCAGAGCAAAATAGAGCAATCTTAGCTTTGCACAGGGCTCACCTTTGAATTAACTATAGGGCTTATTCATATCTAAACATCCTAGATTATGAGTTTGGGCATTTTGTTCCCATGGCTTGTCCATCTCTAGAAGTATAAAACTTGAGGGCTTTGCATTGACATGGCGAGTATTTCCAAAACAAAAGCTTTAAAAAAAGGTGAACATTCACTTCCAAGGTTTGCTCTTTCTACCATATCACGATTAGGGTATATTGTGTTCATCTACTAGGACCATGCACTCTTATGTGTAACATTTAGATTTTTTGGCACTCATCTTTTGAGTTTTCCCTATTTAGCGGACAAAATTTGATGAATATGCCCATTTAGGGTTGGCCAATTTCCAAAGTCTCTATTAAATTTGAGGCTTTCCTATACATAGCACTCAAAACTTTTGTTGCACGCATAACCCTATAATTTTACATTTTGCATGAATATTCTTTCGAACATTTTCTGTTCGCAATGATGCCCTTACATGTAGCTACCATTAACTGCTCTTAGCCCAAACTATCCTAGTTAAAACATAAATCTCAATGGAAATGACAAAACCACCACATCATCCATAATCAGAGTCCATTAATGCTCCTGGCATTTATGCCGTTTGCCAAAATACAGCTAATTTTAGCAACTAGTTTGCTATGAGGACATTGGTGTAAAAATATTTTTGAAAAGAATTCTTGCAAATTGCAGCTATAGGTTTTTCATGCAAAATCAAAACTTTCAAGCAGTACACATGCCAAAAAAGAACTTTTAAGTTTCTAGACATTTACCTCTAGTCCTGCCCGAGTTTACAAAGTTCAAAGTTTGGTCCTGTGGCATACGCTAGTAAGAGTTTGCTCAACTCTAAAAGCTTCAAACTTGGTGTTTGTGGCACTCGCCCTCAAGGTTTACCTGATTTAGAGATTTCATGCTTAAAATTTCTAGCATTCACATGTGGTTTTTGCTCAGTTCTAAAATTTCCATGTTTAGCATCTGGCATCGGCCTTCAAGATCTGCTTGGCTATAGAAACTTAAAAAACCTAAAAGCCTTCACTTGAAGCAACATTCATCACATACTTCGTACTCCAAGACTAAGACTGTATTTTGACTATGTTTGGTATAGTTTAGTGGAAGGCTATTTAGGGACCATACAATTCAATATTATTTACCATATCATTAGGGAACATTCAAGGTTCTCTAGTAGGACTTTGTCGTTTTGTTGCCTTTCTATCATCAACAATAAGTTATATGCCCATGCATCTCCATAAGACAGTTCAAGGATATCATGTGTCTTTATCATCAAAATCCATCATTCTCACTATAATGAGAAAGGCAAATACTTAATATGGTTCACTGAACCAAACTGAACTACTCGGTTTGGCTCGTATCGAGCCGAATCGGTGTGGAATCGGTCGGTTTGGCCCTGAAAATCGAAACAGGGCCTGAACCGCCCCAAACCGCTCCGAACCATGCAGTTTGGTACAATTCGGCCCTGTTCCTTTTTTTTTTCTTTTTTTTTTTGTTTTCTTGTTGTTTGCTATAGCGGAGTCCTAGGGGATCTAAAAAGAAAAAACTGTGGGAGAAAGAGAAGTCAGAGACTTCTCTTCCATCATTTTCATCTCCAAAAAAAAAACTCCTTTCTACATAGATCTAAGGTCAAATTAAATTTTCATAATTTTTAAATTTTATAATATTTTTAAATTTAAAAGTATATAAAAATATAAAATTAATTTCTAAAAATATAAAAAATAAAAGAATGAAATTTTATTATTTTTACATAATTACTGAACTGCTGTGATTATTCAACTTTCAAGAATGGATCTATCAGAAATGAAGTCAGATATTGCTTGGGACCATGGATAGATGCTCTTGGGTGAGCATCATTAGAAATGCAACTAATACAACACAAGGTTAAAGAAAAAAGGGGTAACATAGTGGAAACAATATTTGGTTTGCGATTATACCAATGTAGTTATGTACCACAAGTGTCCACAAGAGGTTCGTCAATTGATGAAGAAATATTTCGCTGATTTCAAAATAACGAAGTGAGAGGACTTTGAAGAAGAAAGCGGAGGTGAACTGCCAAGCTACATAGCCACCTTCCTATCACTCTAAGGAGTCAGAAAAAATGCCCACCTCAAATGATGAGGCACAAATCCAGGCTATCATTAATGCGAGCTTGGAAGATCAATGGCGGTTTGAGGAATTGGCCAGGCATAAGGCTCACTTTGAACCATCAGTTTACGAGTCGGGATCAAATTTTGTGACCATTGCAAGAGAGTCAGAGTTTAGGAGGATCTCCTCAATTAGAGAGCCCATTGGTAAAGGCACGAGCAGTATTGCTTCTATGTTTGGAGCTTTTAACAGCAGGAAGAAGTCTTCTAGAGAGATTTCAGCTAGAGCCACTATCCATAACTTAAATCCATACGCCTTCCAAGCAAGAAAGGGTTGATAGTATGTTGAAGAAAGACAAGAAGGATATGTGGCCAGCTATAATGTCCTTGTTTTACTTCAGCCACATCTCAGCGTATGCGGCAGACAACACATTATCACTCTGTCATTGCATCTATATAGGCTGCAGGTCCAGATGTAGATCCTCTAAGATCCAAGGATTCTATTGTGAGCTTCTTGACAACAATAATGAGAAACTACAAAACTGGACCGCATCGTATCAGAATAAGTGACCAACGCATCAATTTACGATGATCTGTGATGGTTGAACTGATCCTACCAAATGAAGCATATCAACTTTCTGACATATTGTAATAGGAAAATATTTTTTTCAAAAGTTCATTGATGTTTCAAATCAGGTGCACAATGTTGTGTATATCCTTTGATGGAGGAGATGATCGATTAGGTCTAAAAGCATAATATCATACAGGTTATCATCGATAGTGGGCCACAGTATAGGACTGCAAGGAAAATCCTGATGTAGTGGCGACTACATATATTCTCGACAACATGTGCTGCACAGTGTATTGATCTGATGTTGATGGACATGAAAAACTTAATAGGATGCAGAAGACAATAGACTCAGTACAGATTATTACTAGATTCATTTACAATCACAAGCATCCTATCATTGATGCAACAATATATAGAGGGAGACATATTGAGAACAAATGTCACATAATTTGCTACGAATTATATAATACTTGATAGCCTTATCGACCAGAAAGTACACCTACATCAAATATTTGTCAGTCCTGAGTGGCAAAAGAGTACATATGCTAGGATAGACACTGAGAGGAGCAATATGAACAACTTAGTGACGAGACAGACATTCTAGTAGCGAGTCGAAAACATAGTGAAGACTGTCAAGCCTTTATATGAGTTGGTTCAGGCCGTGGATAGCGAAAGGTACCCCCAAATGGGCTTCTTGTATCACACGATGGAGAGGACAAAAGATCAGATTAGGTCGGTAAATCCGAAACATGTCCATGACTCCACCCAAATCATTGAGTATAGGTAAGACTAACAGATGAGTAGAGACTTGCATCTAGCAAGTGCCAAATCAAGAATGCTCTGAAAATTTGATTGCTCTTGTATTTGTACAAATATACTTAACCAATTCTGAAATTTATCTGCAGCTTATTATTTGAACCTGAGATTCCAATACATGATTATGGGATAGGCATGAATGACAAGCTTCTGACGTCAATACGAAACATGAGATATAAGATGGAGTCCAATCCAGATATCACAGCTTGTGCATAGAAAAAATTAGATTAAGTGATTTTTGTTAACTTAGCTGTATCTTCAACCAATAACATATGATAATAAAGATATTTTTTACAAATAAAATATTTAGCGAGAGACTGATAAATCTAGAACCAATGTGATAGTCATAAACAAAAAACAAAACCATGAATCCAAGTAGATTATATATGAATGAGAATGATAACTCTTATCTGACATTACATAGTTACTAATAAATCTAATGTAATACAATTTTATTTTTAATTTTGTTCAATCTTAATGCTTTTACAGCTGAATGATAGGTCTATTTCAAATTGGCGGCTCCTACTCTAAACTGACTTGCCATTCAAATCCTCTCCCAGACGACCTTCCCAAATGGCTGTAAATGCAATTGGTCGACCTTCGCCCTTATCCACTGCAAGCTAGAAACAGTCTGATAGAGAAAAGTATCAACAACCTTGTATATATTCACTACAATCTAAGGTTGAGGCTAAAATATATTCAAGAGAAAGTTGAGTTAAAGTACTCAGATCCGACTGTGAATGACTTTGTTAATGATGAAGAGGATCCGATGATCAGATAAATTGTCGGTCAGTAGCAAGAGCCAGAGTTTAATGAGCCAGAATCGCCTCCACAACCAATTAGATTCGTAACTAGTGAGGTTGAGGTAGATGCTGAGTAATAGACAACTAGTAATATTCGATGTAAGCTTCCAACTGATCAGTCACCAGACTTCCTCGCAAGACATAATAAGAGGGCAGGCAGCTGCTCAATGCAAAAAAAAAAAAAAAGAAAGACAGTTGCAACCTCGATAAAGAGGATGGAGCAATCAATTGACTTAGTTCACTTAGATTCAGAGACCAGACAGAGCAATGATGGTAGTTCTTGATGCAGAACAGAATTACAAAGGATTGAAGGAGAATGATCCGATCAACAGCTATCAACATTAGGTTAAGAATAAAACTACAATCACGACTTTTTCCTTTTAGATAGTTAGCCGGTTATAATATATTTTTTGATATTTGGTTACCTTATGTAGCCATATTATATTTCCTGATCTTCAAATGCCATATTTATGGGATTTTGTTTTGATATTTAGGGGATTTCTAATTGTAATTTTCAAATGCTGTATTTAGGAGATTCTGTTTCGATATTTAGGGAATTTCATATTGTAATATTATTTAATGTTGTTTAGCTATAATCTGGCTATCAATAGCCCTTGTAAAAGCTTAATTGGGCAGTTGACCATTCAATCAAAAAGTTTCTTTCAGATTTTGTCTATTATTATCTTATTTTCAAAAGTCATTCATTGAATTTAGAGTTTGTCAAGTCAGCTAGAACCTTATCTAGCCCATCCGCATTCCCGTTCTGCATCAATTGGTATTAGAGCTTTTCAGCTCCTAGTATGTCTAATGGTCGAGGTGAGAACAACCACCCTATTGATGGTGATCAAGGGGTGCAAGCCTTTTGGGTGGTGATTCAGATCCAGCAGGCAGCCATTACAGAGTTATGACAAATGATGGAGGGGCTAGTGATGGATGCCAACAAGAATCGTAAGGTAGGAATAACCGTGCTAGAGATGATGCTCACAGCCAGCCTGCCGATCAACATGATCCTAATAATCAACGTAGGCATCCTGCCAATGCTGATTCTTCAGATGACGAAATTGGGGGTTTTGTTGTTAAGGCTACCCTGAACAAATTACAGGAAGGCTAAAGATTATTACCTCAAGGTTGATGTCCCTGCTTTTAGTGGGCGTGTCAGCATTGAGAAGTTCCTTGATTGGTTATACGAGGTCGAAAAGTTTTTTGAGATGATGAATGTGCCAGATGAGAAAAGAGTTAAGCTGGTTACTTATCAACTTAGGAGAGGAGTTGCTGCTTGGTGGGACAACATGCAAATTAAACCAAAGGCAAGCCAAGGTGCATGTGAAAACCTAAGAAAAGATGAAAAAATTGTTGAAAGGTAGATTTTTGCCTCCTGACTATCAATAATATCTATTCTAGGATACCAAGGTCGTACACAGGGTACAATGACGATGTCAGAATACACGGAGGAATTTCTTCGACTTTCAGCTCGTTGTGATTTGTTAGAGATAGAGAAGCAAACTGAAGGCACCTTAGTGGCCCCAAATATTCAATTTAAGAGAAGATTGGCCTTCAAACAGTCTGGTCAATCGATGAAGCTCACAACTTGGCACTCAAAGTGGAAAGATTTTTGTCACATAGTGAGACTGCAGCCCAACAAGCAATTTTCTTCTAACACTTCTCACCCATATGCAAGGAAAAATAGATTGATTCAGCACCTACTCATTCATTTACTAGTCAGGCAACTGGTGGCAGTGGAGCCGCAAAATCCACAAGTGGAGTCAATTCTAGAAGTGGATTCAACAAATCATCCGCAAAAAATACTAGTGTCAGGTGCTACTGATGCCTTGAGCATGGTCATACCTCTAATGTTTGCCCTATGTGCCAAATGGTGAATTTGGCCAACCATGAAGATGAAGATGATGGTGGAGGTAGAGCTGAATCTAAATTGAAAGATGCCAAAATTGCTGAGGAAGAAGGCGAGAGAATTTCTTGTGTTGTTCAAAAATTGTTGTATGCACCCAAGCAAAAAACTTTTTCGCAGCGGCATCGGATTTTTCACTCAGAGTGCTCTGTCAACAATAAGGTGTGCAAATTAATCATTGATAGTGGAAACTATGAAATTTTGTCTCCTAGATAGTAGTGGATCGCTTGCAGTTACAAACAATGCCACACCCAGAGCCTTACAACCTTGAATTAGGAAAGGGCCAAAACTAACATTAAGTAAAATTTACCGAGTTCCAATTTCAATTGAAAAATTTTATAAAGATAATGTTGCTTGTGAAGTAGTTGATATGGATGCTAGCCATGTTTTATTGGGAAGGCCTTGGCAGTATGATGTTGATGCTACTCACAGGGGTGAAAGAATTACTATTTATTTAGTTGGAAAGGTAAAAAAATTGCCATCGTTCCTAAAGAAAGAGAAGTTGGCAAGCCTGACACTTCCCTAAAGGAGGAAAAAGCTTTGCTTCCTATTGTCAATAGCGAGAAGGAACTAAAGGGTGAGGCCTACGTACTTGTTATGAAGGGAGAGGAAGCACCTGTAGTGGATGTTCCAGCTATTGTGCGGTCTTTATTGAAGGAATTCAAGAAGATAGCCCTAGATGACTTACCAGATAGTTTGCCATCCATGCATGACATTCAACACCACATTGATTTAGCTCCTGGAGCCAGCTTGCCAAACCTACCACATTGCAGGATGAATCCAATTGAGAGTAAGATTTTGCTGGAGGTGGAAGAGTTAATCCGCAAAGGCCATATTCGGGAGAGTATGAGCCACTATGCAGTTCCTGTATTACTAGCACCTAAGAAGGATTGGAGTTGGCAACTGTGTGTCAATAGCCGAGCTATCAACAAAATCACTATCAGGCACAGATTCCCTACTCCCGGCTTGAAGATATGGTGGACAACTTGGAGAGTTCCACAGTATTTTCGAAGATCGACTTGCATAGTGGCTACCACCAAATCCGCATCAGGCAGGAGATGAGTGGAAGACTGCTTTTAAGACAGAGCAGGGCTTATACGAATGGCTTGTAATGTCATTTAGGCTGTCTAATGCCCCTAGCACATTCATGCGGCTCATGAATCAGGTGCTTAAATCATTCATTGGGAAGTTTGCCATGGTATATTTTGATGATATTTTGCTTTACAGCTGTAATGAAAATGAACATTTAGGCCATTCGAGGGAAGTACTCGCTATGCTACTGAAAGATAAGATGTGTTTTAATTTGAAGAAATGCAACTTCATGACCAGCAGCCTAGTTTTTCCCAATTTTGTTGTTAGTGCTGATGGAATTCAGGTCGATGAAGAGAAGATCATTCAATTCAGGAGTGGCCTACACCTAAGATTGTAACTGAGGTGCGCAGCTTTCATGGTTTGGCTACCTTCTACAGGAGGTTTATCAGGAGCTTCAGTAGCATTGTGGCATCAATAATAGATTGCCTGAAGAAAGAAAAATTTGAATGGACTACAACTGCTGATAAAATTTTTATTGAAATTAAGGAGAGGCTAACTACTGCTCTAGTTCTAGCCCTTTCCAATTTTGAGAAAGTATTTGAGATTGAATGTGACACTTATGGGGTTGGAGTTGGTGGAGTTCTTTCTCAAAAAGGGAGACCAATTTGCTTCTACAGTGAAAAGCTTAATGAAGCATGGTAGAAGTGGTCAACCTATAAGCAAGAATTGCATGCAGTGTTTCGTACTTTGAAACAATGGGAGCTGTATTTACTTCCGAAGGAGTTTGTGATTAATTATGACCATGAGGCTCTAAAGCATTCAAGAACCAGCAGTATGTTAATAAGGTTCATGTCAGGTGGGCTTCTTACTTTGAGCAATTTGCATATGTTATCAATTATAAGTTAGGCGCTATTAATAGAGTGGCAAATGCTTTGAGTAGGAGGGTAGCCTTACTGAATACTTTGAGTCGTAAGGTGGTTGGATTTGATTGCTTGAAGGAGCTATATGAAGGAGATGATGATTTTGGAGAGATTTGGAAGAAATATTTTAAGGAATCAACTGGTGATTTTCATTTTGTAGACGGTTACCTGTTTAAAGGCAATCACCTATGCATTCCTAGGACATCCTTGTGTGAAAAGATTATTGGAGACCTCCATGGTGGCGGTCTTAGTGGACATTTTGGAAGGGACAAGACTGTAAAGGATGTCGAGCAAAGATACCATTGGCCACAATTGAAGAAAGATGTTGGAAATTTTGTTCGTAGGTGCCAAGTTTGTCAAGTGACCAAGGATCAAGTGCAAAATATGGGATTGTACATGCTGCTACCCATACCAAAAAATATTTGGGAGGAACTCTCTATGCACTTTGTCCTCGACTACCAAGGACTCAACAGGGAGCTGACTCAGTCTTTGTGATAGTTGATCGCTTCTAAAAAATGGTGCACTTTATTCCGTGCAAAGAGACTAATGATGCAATGCACATGGCTAAGCTATTTTTTGCTGAAGTTGTGCGTTTGCATAGTGTTCGAAAGTCCATTACATCAGATCATGACACCAAGTTCCTTGCTCATTTTTGCTTAACTTTGTGGAAAAGGTTCGGTACTAGCTCGATACTAGCTTGAAGTACAGTAGTCCTATCCACCCACAAACAGATGGACAGACTGAGGTAGTGAACAGAACTTTGGGCAGTTTGATTTGGAATATATGTGGTGAAAAGCCAAAGCAGTGGGATGATGCTCTAGCACAGGCCTAGTTCGTGTATAACACATTGTCCATAACTCAACAAGTAAATCTTCATTCGATGTTGTGTATACAAAGACTCCTATGCATGCTCTGGATTTGGTGACCTTGCCAAAGAGATATAGAGTGAGCGTAGCTGCAAATAAGATAGCGGAACAAGTCCAATCCATTCAACTTGAGGTGAAGAAGAAACTTGATGAGTCAAATGCCAAGTATAAAGCAGCAAGTGACAAACACCGATGACAACAAAAATTTGAGGGAGAGATGGTCATGGTGCTCTTGCGCAAAGAATCCTTTCCTGCATGAGCTTATCGTAAGCTCAAACCTAAGCATGGCCCCTACAAAATTTTGAAGCTGAACGACAATGCTTATGTGGTTGATCTACCAGCAGAGATGACAATCTCCAAGACATTTAATGTAGCTAATATCTACAAGTACTACCCACTCGATGGTTTGCTTTATCCTGAGAAATAACTCGAGAGTGAGTTCTTTCTAAGTTGGGGAGACTGATGCAGAATAGAACTACAGGGGATTGAAGGAAAACGATCGGATCAATAGCTGCCAAGATTAGGTCAAGAATAAAACTACAATCATGGCTCTTTCTTTTTAGATAGTTAGCCAGCTATCGCATATTTTCTGATATTCGGTTTCCATATTTAGCCATACCATATTTCCTTGCTTTCAAATGACATATTTAGGGGATTCTGTTTCGATATTTAGGAGATTTTTTATTGTAATTTTCAAATGCTGTGTTTAGGGATTCTATTTCGATATTTAGGAGATTTCAGATTCTAATATTATTTAATGCTGCTTAGCTACAACCAAGCTATACATAGCCCTTGTAAAAGCTCAATTGGGCAGATGACCATTCAATCAAAAATTTCTTTCAAACTTTGTCTATTGTTCTCTTGTTTTCAAGAGTCATTCATTAAATTCAGAGTTTGTTAGGTCAGCTAGAACCTTATCTAGCCCATCCTTGTTCCCATTCTGCGTCAATTCTTTTGATGATCATGGATCTTATTGTCATGGAGAGAGCAGAGGATAGGAACCACCATTTATAAGACGCAGTCGCAAGGTGGTCTTTAATTCATTGATAAGTCCCAGTTTATGTATGCCACACAAGATAGAGACCACGATACAAGAGCTGTTAAAGTCTGCAAGGATATGATTTCATATAGACGACAGGCTCCTCAAGATCATTAAGGATATCATTGAGCTACAGATGACCTCACACATGATATTGGATCCATGGACGTATCAGGTTCATCATATTCTGGACCCTCTTACCCACAGCCATAAGTAGCTTATGATCTATATGGATATGGATATGGTGCATCCAAGGCATTGTATTCCAACAACTACTATCCTATGCAGTTCGAAGCATCTTACAGATCGAATTTTGCTGTCAGTATATTCGGATGAATCCCTCTACAGTCGTACTATCAATCCGAAGACATCTCTCAGAACCAGAACTTCAGCGAGAGATCTGGAACAAATTATAATTTAGCATGCATACCGTATGGGATGAGATAGAGGACTATAGTACTGCATGATTAGAGGGATGGGCTAATATTCCACCAGATTATGTAAATGATCTAGATATTTATGAACGACATTGACGCTCAACAAGATTCTAAATCTCGATATGTATTGATTATATATATTTTATATTTTTTAATTGATTTCAATATTTTATAGTTCAATAATATCTAGTTCTTGTAAGGTTGTTCCTCTCTGACATAACATATGTTAGATTTAGATCCACATTACATGCTTAATTGCAGATGTACGGAAGTGGTGCAAATGTCAAATAATATCCACAAGCATCAATTTGAACTAAAAATCATACAAGAAATAATAAAAAATTAATTAAATACTTAGAAATCAAAAAAAAGAAAGGAAAACAAAAGAATACAAAAAAATGGCATGCCAATCATCGAGCATCAGTACAGTACCAAATCGGTACCATCCATACTAGCTGGTGACCGATCCCGTTATCGGTATTAGTTCAGCCTACCTTGCTTAAACTCCATTCCTGCAATTGAAAACCTTTATAGTAAGAACTTCTAACACTAGCGATCATGGTTTGCCAAACCAGATCGAACCGTCCGATTCAACCTGTATCAAGCCGAATCGATGCAAATTGAGACAGTTCGCCCTAATTTTTGAAACAGGGCCCAAACTGCTCTAAATCAAACTAAACCGCTCAATTTGGTATGGTTTGTTGGTTCGGCCCTGTTCTCCTTTTTCTTTATTTTTTTAGTGGTGCTACAATGTCAGTGGGTAGGGTTTAAACGAAGTTTAAGAATTAGGAAGAAAAGTTAGAGACTCCTCTTCCTCCTCTTTCACCGTACAATCCATTTTCTTTCCCTATCTACATTGCACATGACAAGCAAAACAAGGAGAAATCATCAATTAGAGGTATGTAAGCTTATCTACCTTCCGTTTATCCTCTTCCTCCCTCTTTTTTTAAGAAAAACAACTTTAAAATCCATAAAAATTGAAAAAATAAAGATAAATCATGCCAAAATTTTTATTTTGGTATGATTTCATTATATATTGCAGATCTATAGATGATCTACACAATGACATCAAAATCATTAATTTTTATTAAGTATACAATTTTTTAAATTAAAAATATATTTTTGAATAAAAAATTATTTAAAAAATCAGCCCAAAGACACCTTACGAATCGAATTTTGCTATCACTATATTGGATGGGCCCCTCCATAGCTGTACTATTAATCTGAAGACACCTCTCAGAGCTAAAGCTTCAACGAGAGATCTAGAACAAATTATAATCCAACACGCATACTTATGAGATGAGCGCAGAAGATTACAGTGCTACATAGAGGGATGGGCTGATATTCCATCAGATTATGTAAATGATCCAGATATTTATAAATAACATCGACATTCGATGAGATTCTAAATCTCAGTACGTATTGATTATTTATTTTTTATATTTCTTAATTGATTTAAGTATTTTAAGATTCAATAATATCTAATCTTTTTAGATTGTTCCTCCCTAACATAATATTATGTTAGATTTAGATCTCCATCACACAATCACGGGCGTACCGAAATAATACAAACATCAAATAAGATCAAGCAATAATAATTTGGACTTAAAATCATTCAAGATATCATAAAAAAATGATTAGATATCCTACAAATCAAAAACAACATGCCCACTGACACTTGGTACAGTACCGAACTGGTACCATACCGACACTCAGTATGATACTGAACCGGTACTATACCATACTGACCGACAATCGATACACCAACCAGTACTGGTTTAGCCTTCCTTGCTAGCGATCTATGTCAATACTCAACCCTTGAGGTAGCACAAGAAATTTTAAAAATATTATATTTCAGCAATCATAATCCATGAAGTTCGACACTTAGGTTATGAGCTATCTTACCTAAAATTCGCATCTAACTCCTAAAATCTGCATTAGACATATATAAAAAGTAGATATGTGACAAACACTTGGGATATTTATCTTTTCTCTTGCAATTTTCAGAAATTAATAGAGTTGGATTCTTCCAACAATGAGTTCGATCCACTATAATATTGTTAAAAGGAATATTTTGTTTCTTTCAGAGATTAGTCAAGAATATAGATATAAAAATTGTTGGCGCATGTGTGATACACCAAGTCTTGAAGGGTCAGGAGAGGAGCCATGGACTTGGCCCCAAGGTTTTAAGCCTGATTTGGGTCCTAAGGCTAGACCAATTTGGTCCTAGGGTGGAGATTCAGCCCTCCACGGTCACAAGGCCCTGGTTTATAGGTCTCATAGAAGCTAATCCAAGCTTGGACCAGGTTTAGGTCCATGGGGTTGAGTGTGTGATCAGACCATAGGTGTACATGTGTTTTGGGTGAGTGCATTCGGATTAGATTAGCCTAGGGAGTTTTTAGGCTAGGGTTTAGGACCATGCATAGGTGTATATATACATTGTATTGTAAACCCTAGTTGGTGTGGAATGAAACACAACCTTTTCTCCTAATCTCCCCCTCTCTGGTTTGCATGCCTCCCTAAGCAGCGAAGGAGGCTTCACGCGCGCCCCCCCTTTCCAAAGGGGGCGTGTAGTATCAAGGGTGATTAGCGCTAGGTGTTAGCGCTAGGTAGATTGTGTGGCCGGTGTCTCCCAGATTTCCCATGCCCTAGAGTCCTCTAAGTGAGATTGGTTGCTGGTTTCCAAGAGGTTCACGCCTCAAATCACCAGGCAGTTGTCGCACAACAAACTCCTAAAAGATAGGAGAGGAAGCATGCACAAAAGGAGTTGCCGCACAAGGTTTTTGTCGCCCATCTATTGTTGCTGGTTGATCCCTATTTCAACGCCCAAAAATCCAGAGATTTGGGGTGTCTTACGGCTGGTCCAAGAGGTAGTTGCAACCCTACGCGACCAGATCTTTTGCTGTAAGAAAAATCCCCAAAAGATTAAGACAAGAGGTGTTACAGGGCAAAGGCTGCGGATGCAAGATGCTGCCATAGAGTCCTAGTCCAATAAGGACTCCATCATGGTTCTGGTCTAGATCTGATAGCCCCAAGGTAACACACCCCAAGCCCTGATTCTTAGGATGTTGGGGGTGGAAGATCAAATCTAGAGGTGCGTCCCAGATCCCTGTATCGAAGGGGGACACGAACTAGGTCGCTGCGTGGGGTTCTTGGTGCGCAGCGATCCAAGGCATGGTGTTTGCAACCCTTAGAGATCCGGATCGCCGTGGACTCTTGCAGAGGGCTCTATCGCAGATCTCCTAAGGTCCACGCAGATGCACGGTGATCCTAACAATTGGTATCAGAGCTTGATGGAGCGTGGAAGCGAAGGAGACGTCATACGGATGAAAAGCTGAAATCTACATACTTATTCTACGGTATATCTGGATATACCTTTGTTATTACTGTGGTTTGGCCAACCGGGAGCAACGGATTGAAGGTGGAGGCTGAAAGAATTGACAGGAAGAAAATTTCCCAAAGTGAAGGTTTGGGTGTATGATTTGCTGGTCCAACATTGTTTGGAGGCAGTCTTGATGGAAAGGTCGGGGTGTATGACGGTTAGACGATAGGATTCTCTGGGGAAGATAGGCAGCAGGGGGCCGTTTGGAGGATGAGTGTTTGGCATGTATGGCACACTTGAGGAGAGGTTCCCCAAGAGGTAATGGTCAAGGTGGAGCTGAAGAAACGACTATACAATCTTCGGATGCAGAAAGGCGGGGAAATAGTCGGGATGCATTCAGCAGTTCGACCAGAGCATGGATTTACGGAGCCTTAGGATGATGGAGATGGCTAATCCACAGAGTGTCGCGACTCGTTCAGAGGAGGAAGTCCTCTGATGGTTTCATAGGAGTCCGCAGAATGCGGAAGGTCCGAAACGGCAGCAGCAACGGTGGAGGTTCAACAGGAGGTCCAGCAGGGCAGCACTGGGCAATTGATCTCGAATCAAGTTTTATCTTCTGCAGGGGCACAAGGAAGAGTCACAATTCAGGTGGAGCACCGATCAGAGGTACCTCTACAGGTGAGAATGGTTTGGCATAGGTTCAAGCCGAGAAGTACAGGGATGGAGCCAGATTCCAGCACCAACGATGGTGACGCATTGCATGGATTTATGCGGGATTGCGGGCATCGTGGATCGAGGCTCTGGGGAGACGGTGTTAGACGAATTTGTTTGCAGAAGAGAGGATCCGAATACCTATAAAGAGGCTGAGGCGAGTCTCGGGTGAGATAGATAGGTCTGAGTCCGGATATGATTTGAGCTACAGTTTCTCCAGACGATGCTGAAGCAACGATTGGTGCAGGGGCAAAAGAGGTGCTAGGGTGGGATCTCCTAGGTTCAATCATTGAAGGTGAAGAGTTAGATGAGCTCTTGAATTTTGGAGGAGCCCACAGGGTGCGGTGTATCCGAGATGGCTTCGGAGGGGGTCCGTAGAGTGCAGAGGATCCGAAGGGGCAGCGACGGTGATCGAGGTGTAGCGGCAGGCCCAACAGTATAGTGTTGGGTGGCTAGCCTAGAGTTCTTCTGCAGCATCAGGTGGACTTCGGATTCAAGTGGAGCACCAGACAAAGATGGCTTCACAGTTGGAGAGGATTTCAGTAGCAGTGAGTGCCGGTTTAGAAATACTGTGGTTTTTCTAGAAAAATTCAGACAAATGATGCAGCTGCCAAGTAGAAGGGAGCTTATAAATTCCAAGATGGTGCCAAAAGCAAGGATCTTCAACTGTGGAGGCGATCATCCCAAAGGTCTCCAAAGGTGCACAGAAGCTAAAGAAGATTGGCATCGACGATGGAGATTTGCACAAGGAGCTGTCAAGGTGCGCAGTGGCAACAGGATCGTATAGACGGATCGTGCAGAGATTTGCCAAGACTTGGGGGCACCAAGGTGGAGATTATTAGAGCATGTATGGTGCTCCCAAGCCTTGGGAGGCTAAAAAGGAGCCATGAGCTTGACCCCAAGATTCTAGGATTGATTTGGATCCCAGGCTAGGACTGATTTGGTCCTAGGGTGGAGGTTCAGCCCTCCACGATCATAAGGCCCTGGGTTGTGGGTCTCATGGAGGCTAATCCAAGTTTGGAACAGATTTGGGTCCATGAGGTTGAATGCATAATCAGACCATAGGTGTACATGTTTTTGAGTAAGTGCATTCGAATTGGATTAGTCTAAGGAGTTTTTGGGCTAAGGTTTAAGACCATGTATAGGTGTATATATACATTGTATTATAAACCCTAATTGGTGTGGAATGAAACACAACTTTTTCTCCTAATCTCTCCCTTTCTCTGGTTTGCATGCCTCCGTAGGCAGCGGAAGGAGGCTTCACATGCCCCTCCTTTTCCAAAGGGGGGGGCATGCATATCAAGGGTGATTAGCACTAAGTGTTAGCACTAAGTAGATTGTGTTAGAAATTGTGTCCCAAAGCCAATCGTCGGCCTGTTGACGATTGAGCTCATATTTATAAATTATATATGAATTGTTAAATAATAAAATTATTTATTTTTTCATCACTTTATGTACATCTTCTTTGAACTCCTGTATTGTGATGAAATTTTAGGACTATTTGAATCGATATAGAAGGATATATCGTTTAGTCCTTAAACCTAGTTCACAACTAAACGATATGCTATTATTAAGACGATAGCTATATCAAGTGTAGGTCATTATATGTCATGTATGTTGGTTGTCCTCTTAACCAAGGAGTATGGAGACACTGGCATGACATGCAAGTGAGACGTAGGAGTACATCTCATTGAACGTGACCAACTGCGAAACACTCTGCTGTCAAGAGTAGCTTGTGAAGGATATGATATAAGTATCCCTTCAATCTGAAATCACCACAGTGACTTGCAAGCAACTCTCTGTGCTTTGGTGCCGGACTATCTGAATTTTTAATTTAGTGATGAAAGATTTCTGACACAGTCAAGTACTTGTGAAGTCGGTGTGTGAGTCAAGATGGAATTGACCTCTCTGAATAAGAGTTAATGCATCAGTGTATTTCAATTCAGTAAAACCTCGACCGAAATAATTCATATGATAGATTTGAAAAGTTGAAATACAATATGGATGACTTATTCAGGATTGACAATTAAATCCTAGATCATCCTGAGCATTCAGGATCAAAAGGATGAATTATATGGTAATCATATGCTAATGGATTCTTAAATGTTGCTTAGCAATCATTCGACCTATCCGGACATCGGATACCATTACTAGATGGTCACTTTGATTGATACAGAAAATTTTCTTGTACTACCGACTTAGGTTCGAACCTATGGGATCACACTCAAAAAAAATTTCTAACTAATCATATGGCTGATCGACGATTGAGAATCGTTTAAGGATATAAACATCAATTCGATTGATGATTAACCTTATACAAAAGTTGCAATAAATTAATTCGCTAATAATTAGTGAATTATAGGAGGATTGATAAGCAATTAAATTGCTAATTAGCTCAATTTGATTGAGCAATGTGGTTTGGTTCAAATTTAATTGAATTAGATTCAATTTGGTTTGATCTGATAAGATTATGAGATGACCTAATCACTAAGGGTGTTTGATTCCTGATTTGATCAGGACTTGAGCTCGATTAATTTCTAATCGATTAGAATTTAATTGAGTTAGTTAAGTACCTAATTAGATTAGGTCCTGATGTCTAATTGGGTCTAACCTAATTTGATTCGGATGGAGACCTAATTAGATAAACCCTAAAGAGTCCAAACAAGGTTGGACTTCCTAAGAACCAACCAATTTCTCCACACCCTCCTCTCCATATGAGTTCTGATTTTTGCGTGGAGATTTTACATGCCAACAAGAGCTCTTATCGCCCACTCTAGATATGGAAAAGATTGGTTAAAAATTTGAATTCAAATGGTTTGAATTTGAATGAGAACTAAGAGTCCAAACCTAACTGGACTCTTTCCAAAATGCCGACCACTCTTCCACATGCGAGAATCAATTTTTGCATGAAGTATTCCCACGCCAATCAGATATTTGTCACCCCTTTCTGAGCTCCATGGATAAGGATAAAGTTTGGATCAAGTCAAATTCAAATTTGATTTGAATGGTGATAAAGATAAATCCTTGTTTGAACTTGAATCAAACTACCTCATCTTATCCTTATCCTTTGTAGGATGCCACCTTAAGAAGGGAACAAATTTTGTGCGACAAAAAAACTTGATTTTTACGATGAGAAACACCTGAGAGGGGGCATGAAAAATTAGAGGGGCAGGCCTTCTTGTGCGACAAAAGGAGGATACCGATTCCTCTTAGGGACGTGAGAACTAAGTTGGGTACCTTAGGGTTTCGTCTCTAGGGTTCTATGAGAAGAAAAGAAAAGAGTCTTTCTTATTCTTCCTCCACCATCTTGTGTTCCTCCTATTATTCCATCTTCAGATCCGGAAGAGTCCAGATGATCCGAAGGAAGGAGCGAAATCAGTCATCTAGTGCCTTTCTCACGAGCTAGCACTTCTGAGAAAGGACGATCAGATCGAGACTTCGAGTGGACATCCTATAGAAGTCGGACATGCTGTGCGGCTGCTCGGCATCAGAAGAATCTGATACCATGTCTATCAGCAGTGGAGATCATCAACCCACGCAAAGATAATAATTCTGAACTCATCAGATCAGATCTAACAGTTAGATCTGATCAAGGGCATCGATGTGATCGATGCAGATTTTTCTTTAAATTCATATTTTAATTGCATGTAATCTCATATCATAGATCCTTAATTAGTAGTTTAGATATGATCTTATGCATGTAATGTAGATTAAATAGTTTAAGCTAACATGTTTTTAATGAAAAGTTTTAAAATTGCATGCATAGAACTGCCGGTTTTCCTTCAGATTGTGTGGCCGATGTTTCTCCCAGATTTCCCACACCCTAAGGTCCTTCTCTAAGCGGGATTGGTTGCTGGTTTCCAGGAGGTTTCACGCCTCAAATCATCAGGTAGCTGCTGCACAACAAACTCCTAAAAGATAAGAGAGGAAGCGCGCACAAGAGGAGTTGCCGCACAAGGTTTTTATCGCCCATCTATTGCTGCTGGTTGATCCCTGTTTCAACACCCAAAAGTCCAGGGATTTGGGTGTCTTATGGCTGGTCCAAGAGGTGGTTGCAAGCCCTAAGGGATCAGGTCTTTTGCTGTAAGAAAAATCCCCAAAGGATTAAGACAAGAGGTGTTACAGGGCAAAGGCTGCGGATGCAAAATGCCGCCATGGAGTCCTAGTCTAACAAGGACTCCTCATCATGGTTCTGGTCCAGATCTGATAGCCCCAAGGTAGCACGTCCCAAGCCCTGGTTCTTAGGGTGTTGGGAGTGAAAGATCAGATCTGAAGGTGTTTCCCAGATCCCTGAATCGAAGGGGGATGCAAATTAGTCGCTGCGTAGGGTTCTTGGTGCGCAGCGATCTAAGACATGATGTTTGCAGCCCTTAGAGAGTCCGGATCGCCATGGACTCTTGCAGAGGGCTCTGTCGTAGGTCTTCTCAGGTCCATGCAAGTATACGACGGTCCTAACAAAAATAAGTATGCAAAATATATGTCATCTAAACTTCTTAACCATATTGGGAAGTTTGAATGAGAAACATGCATAATGGGAAGACCATGACAGATAGTATCTTCAAATCCGGGTTTATCGAAACATGCCAAACCAATTAGTTCGGGGTGTACTGAACCAGATCAGTCAGTTATCAATATGATTCGGTCGATCAAATCAAGACCATTAAACTCTCATGGACCTTACCTCTCTTGACACCCTTAAAAGTCATAAAGTCCTTGCCTCCCCTCTCTCCCCCTCCTACCTCCTCTAGTCTTTGTCCTCCGACATGCCACCAGATGGCATCTCAACCACGTCCAACGACAACAACAATGTCCTAACCAAGTGAGTCCGCTCTTTTTTTATCTCTCTATCTCGGGCCTCGTCATTGGATCTAGAGCATCAAATGGCTCAAAGCCCTCACAGCCTCACCTCCCTCTCCCACCTCCTCCTCCGGCCCATATCCTCTGATGATGCTATCTGATGGCATCCCATCCATGTCTAGTGATGACGACAAGATCCCAACTAGGTGAGTCCTCTCTCTCCACATGTATGGTCTCTCTCTCTCTCTTATGTGAGTCTAGAGACATAAGTTTCTCTCTCCTTTCTGTCTCTCCCCCCTCCTTCCTCTCCCCCCCTCCCTCCTTTGGTTCCACTACATCGTGGTTCTATATGATACATACAAGTACTATACTGAACCGACCGCCAGAAGATACGACTATCAATACTAGTGTTTGATGAACCTTGCTTCGCATGTTTTCCTTTGCATGATAATAATTTGTTAAAATTATTCTACATATCTCTATGACATCCTTTTTTCCTCTTGTTAAGTCAGATCCTTGGACCTATTCAAATTCGTTTCTCATATCTATGCACATGCAAAGTTGTTCATGAAAAAACATTCACATTCAATGATATTAGGCTTGCCTAGTGACTAATACTTTCATTTGATATGGGGAACATCATATATTTGCACTTTTGTGTGCACTTGTAAAGATTAATGTATAGTACATATTAGTTGACCTTTTTAATTTTGAGTAATCACATACATACTGGATAGCAGCTTAATTTAATAAATGTTGAAGGATCAATAATAGCATAATTGGAGATATTCCTATACCGAAGATGTAACTAACTACAGCTCTACCACAAAAACAAGAAACAACCCACAAATGATAAGCAAAAACATGAATCACTTAAAAGGACTCGAGATCTGCATCTATCCACATTAGAACAGCTCTCTTAACAGTACCCCACTAAGAGTTTGTTTAAGTACATAAGCAGAAGTCACTGAAGAATGATAAACATTGCTCTAGTGGTACTAAGAGAAAATTTTATTTTGGAATTCTGTTATGATTGCAATTGGCTGACTGTAAAACGTTTCATAGAAAAATATATGAGTTTGCACAACAAGTTGTCAAGAAATAGAGCAGTTGCAATTCTAACTCCACCCATTCACATCCATACTTATGGTTGCAATGCACATGGATCTCATCTTTTCATGTTGAATCTTCCTATATAAATTAAGAAGTTCAATACCAAACTCCAATATCTAACTTGGAAGAAGAATATCAGGAGTAGCACCACCTATGCAGCCACATTGATCTCCAGTCCACATTCCAAGGCATCAAAAAATCTATTTCAAAGTCCAAACACATCTTGGTTCGGCTACTCAGTTGCAAACACTTCATCACCATCACATTTCCTTCTCAACTTTAGATGTAGAATATTTGGCTTCACTTTTTTTCTGATGTCATGGTGTTCTTGGTGTCTACCATTCTATGGTGTATTGAACTTCAAACAAGATCAACAGAGCAAAAACTCAGGCATCAGACAATCTCAAAAAAGAGAAAACCAATACATATGATCTGCTCATCATATCTTATTTCATCTCGCTTGCTATCACCTAAACCCAATCAGTGATGCAGGAGGGGGCAAAAATGATCAAAGTGCCAACTGCTACATGTGCTATAGAGCTGTCAATGGGCCGGATCTAGGCCCGAGATCCACGGGTATTTACCTGACGGATCCAGATTTGGTACTAGTATTAGACCCGTTTACCCCGGATCCAGATCTGGATCTGATAAACCATCATGTAAACGGATAGAGTCTGGATATCTAATATCCAAACCTGATAGACCCAAGACCCAAATAATATATATATATATATATATATATATATATATATATATATATTAAAACTATTTTGAGCCGTTGATCTCTGATCCAACGGCCTAAAATTTTCAAAAGGTATAGAAGCCCTAAAACTCTCATTCCTCTCTCAGTCTCCCGACGGCGCCTCTCCATCCCCTCCTCTCTCGCTCCTCCAGCGTCCGCCTCTCCCTCTCGCCGCGTGAGACATTCGCTGCTGGCCGGACCCCGACACCAAGGCCATGGACGAAGGAGATCCTCTCCCTCTCTCTATCTCCCTCTCTCTGTCTCCCGCTCTCCCTCTCCACCAAGATCCCTCCGTCAAGATCCAATCTCTCCGACGGCGCTGAGCCCTCCCTCCTCTCCTGCTCCCGATTCCTCTCCCGCTCTGTCGCTCTGGCCTCTCCCTCTCCGCCGCGAGATCTGCTCGCCGGTGGCCGGACCCCAACACCAAAGCCATGGATGAAGGAGATCCTCTCCCTCTCTCTGTCTCTCAGTCTCCCTCTCTGTCTCTCAGTCTCCCGCTCTCCCTCTCCGTCGAGATCCGATCTCTCCGACGACGTCGAGCCCTTCCTCCTCTCCTGCTCCCAACTTCCTCTCCCTCTTCGTCGAGATCCGATCTCCTCTCACCTCTCCTGCTTCCGGCTTCCTCTCCCTCTCCGTCGAGATCCGATCTCCTCTCCGCCTCTCCCCCTCTGTCACTGCCTTTCGCGGCTCCGCTGCTCCGTGCCCCCTCCCTCTGCCTCACATTGTCTCTGCCGCCATCCGGACCGCCCCTCCCTCTCCACCGTTGCCCTCTACCGAGATCCGATCTCTCCACCGCTATCCTTCACCGTCTCGACTTTCTCTCCCTCTCTGCCGCTCGTCGGACCCTGACACCAAGGCAGCTGATCCACCGCACCCTCACTGATCTACTTTTTTTCTAGGTAAGCATTAGTAAATATCATGTGGATTAATTTGTTGATAAATATTTTTATGTGATTGCTGTGAATGTATTGATAATATTCTGTGGATCAATTTGTAGCAATCTTTTCATATGTGATTTATTTTAAATTTCAAAAAATGTCAAGTGCTGAAAATTTTAATGTGGAAGTTGAACAAAATGTAAGCACACTTGTGGAACAAATCGAGGATGAGACAATCATATCTACACACAACAACGTTGCTAGTCATAAAAGAAAGTTGATATCACCGATATGGAATGATTTCACTAAGATTAAACATCAAAATGGTAATGACATTGCTAGATGTAATTGGTGTAAGAAGGAACTTTGTGGTGATAGTAGTAAAGGAACTAGTCACTTGAGAAAACATCTTAACTCATATATTTTTTGAAAAAAGAATGATGGAAGAGCCGTACAATAATCAATTACTGTAGTTAAAGGCTTTTGTAATAAGGCAGTTTACAAGTTTGACCAAGAAAAGAGTAGAAGAGATTTAGCAAATATAATTATGAAGCACAACTACTCTTTTAACATGGTTCAACATGAGTTTTTTGAACAATTTTGTGCTGGATTGAATCCAAATTTTAATCTTGTAAGTCGTAATACAATCAAGAGTGATATAATGAATATTCACAAGGAGGAAAAGGCAAAGTTATATGATTACTTTGATGCACTTTCTTGTAGGATTGCCTTTACTACTGATATATGGACTTCTGATCATTCAAATATTGCTTATGCATGCTTGACTGCACATTATATATCTGATGTTTGGGAATTGAAGAAAAAAATCATTGCATTCAAAAAGATTCCATATCCACATGATGGTGAGACATTATTTCATTTTATTTCTGATTTGTTATTGGAGTGGAATTTGGATAAGAAAATTTCTTCAATGGTTGTTGATAATGCAAGTGCAAATGATGTAATGGTCAGACAATTAAAAAGGTGGTTTTGTCAGAAATCATTGCTTTGTTTGTCTGGTGCATTGTTTCATGTGCGATGTAGTGCACATATTCTTAATTTGATTGTTCAAGATGGATTAGCAAAGGTTGGAGAGTTTTTGCAAAAAATTCGAAATATTGTGAGTTTGTTGAATAGGTCACCTGCTTTGCATCCAAAATTTGAAAAAGCATTATCTCAATTGAAGTTGACAGATGCAAAAATGGTAGGAAAAGATGTACCTAATAGGTGGAATTCAACCTATTTGTTGCTTGATGCTGCCATTCCTTTGAAAGAGGCATATTATCGTTTGTCTCAATTGGAAAGAGGTTATAAATGCAATCCTTCAGTAGATGAATGGAAAGTGGCATGCATTGTGAGAGATTGTTTAAAATTATTCTATGATGCTTGTAATCATTTTTCTGACTCCAAAGTTTCCCACTTCTATCTATTTTTTTGGGATATCTGTAAAATTCAGCTTAAGATGAGAGAGTGGAAGAATAACGAGCATGAATGTCTTATATTAATGGCAGGACCTATGAGAGAAAAGTTTGCAAAATATTGGGAAGAATGTTCTTTGCCATTAGCAATTGCAACTGTTCTTGATCCAAGATTCAAAATTGATATTGTGGAGTATTATTATGATCAACTGTATGGTTCTGATTCTTTTGATTATATTGATAGAGTTGTACAGTTATGTTTGATTTGTATAATGAATATGGGGGTGATAAATTGTTGGCTGGGGATTCAAGTTATTTTATGTCAAGTGGCTCAACAAATGAAAATACAAGTGCAAGCTGTGGGGGTGTATCTTTGGATGATAAGCATGACTTTGATGAGTGGTATTGTCAATCTCGTTCTTCCACTAGTCGAGATTCTAATAAATCTGAATTGAAAAAAATATTTGGAGGAAGCTGTGTTTCCAAGAAAAGATAATTTTGATATTTTGAATTGGTGAAAGATGAATAGTGCTCGATACCCTACTTTAGCAAAGATGGCACAAGATATTTTAGCTATTCCAGCTACTACTGTTGCTTCTGAATCAGCATTCAGTGTTAGTGGTAGGGTGATTGATGAGAGGCGATCATGCTTAGCTCCAGAGTTGTTGAAACTTTGTTGACTACCAGTGATTGGCTTGAATCCACAAAGAACGGTAAATTTTAATTACTATCTTATTTAGTATTTTATTTTTTGTTCTCATAATCTTTACTAAATATGATATTTTTTTTTAGATGTTGTTGGAACATCCATTGAGCTTTGATGTGGTTGAATTTCATGGTGGAGGATTAACAAGTAAGCTTTTTTGATTATGTTGTTTTATTAACAAGGAAATTTATTTGTTAGATTTTTTTTTATGTTCAATAAGTAATGTTTTATATTTCTTTTAATTAGGCCTTCAATATTATCCCATGGCATGGAGGAAGTTGATTTGGAGTTGTGACTTGTGAGGAATGTTGGAACAAATTGGGATGGAACAATGTGATGTTGTTATTAAAATTTGAACAATGTATCGAATACTTGATAATTGTATGTTGTTATTATAATTGTATGTTGTTATTATAATTGTAGGTTGTTATGTTTTTGGATACTTTAATTGGAGTTTTACTTGTTGAATTTGAACAACTTTTATATTTTTATTTGTATGATCATATGATTGTATAATTTTTAGATATTTTTTTAGGTTGTTGTATAATTTTTAGGTATTTTTTATGAGACTTTGAATATGAGTTTCGGATCCCAAAACCGGATCCGGATACCCGGGACCCATTAGGATCCGGATCTGGTACTTCAAGAACAAACCCGTCAGATATTCGGATCTAGATCCGATACTAATAACTAAGATCGGGTCCAAATCTGAATATTCAGATTCCGATCCGAATCCAAACCGTTGACAGGTCTAATGTGCTTTATATAACAACCTAGGCTTCTTTGAGATGAGGGAGGTTGATGGATAAAATTTTGGTTCTTCAACTTTCTAGAGAAGGGGAGAGAAGGTGGGAAAGTTGAGAAGAGAAGTTGCCTTACTTTTGAGAAAGGGGGGACCAACCCAGAAAGGATCAACAGGAAAAACATTGGAAAAGAAAAATCCAATCAGATTGGATTTTTTTTGTTTGCTATGGAATCAGGTCTTTTCCACAGGTTTCTTAAACTCTAAATTACAATCCAAACAGCATTTTAGTAAAATAAATCTTTCATGGTTAGATTTCCTTTGAAATGCCTGATTCCTTTAACAAACCATGAATGTTATAGACATCCAAACAGGTCCTGAAGAGACTTACTTTTTCTCTTCCCACAACATTGAAACTCATGAGAAATGCTTCAGATTTAATTTCCACATTCTTACCTTCAAAAAATTTAAATTCTTCAAGCTTCACATGCATCTTTCTCATTACAGAAATCTTCTTTTGTCAAATATTTTCAATAGTACTAGTCTTCCCATCTGACAGATCAAATAAGACAGGTGACACTCCAATCTACTTTCCGTAAACGACAAAGAGTGACTTTTACATGGGAGAAATGACAAGTGGATATTCTCTTCCATTGCCACAAGGCTTCTGCCTTTTGACTTTCTGACCCTTCTGCACTTGTTTTCCTTCTTGTTAATGCACAAACTCTAAGATGCATCATCTAAAAGAATACAATAATTTGCTGTTGATGTTCAACCATTTTCAAAGTTTTTGCTAAATATTTTTTTTCAAGCAAGAATTCATCTTCCTCCATACCCCTAAACTTCGAAGAAAGTGCACCAATCCAAGAGTTGACTCCCACCATTTTTCTGGTCCTTACCACCTAGCAGGTTAATAAACTAACATTTACTTTATAGGGTTCAGATATGTCAATATTTTAGTCAAATTAACGCTCTTTCCAAAGTAGATTATTGGTCAAACAATACACCATTTTAATAAGAATCTAAGTATTTGGAAACCTAACAAAAATAATGAACAGCAAGAAGATAGTTTTTTTTCACCACAATTAATCTTCAGATAAGTATAAAAGAACTACTCCCTTGCTCCAAACAAATTAGTGTAATTAAAATTTCCCATATTTCCAACAACCCCACCGAATTCAAAACACCAAAAAAAGAAAAAGGGACTCACCTTTCGTCGGTATAAACACAATCCCCTTTCCTGCACTGAAATTCACTCCAGGATTATACTCCTGTAGCAAATCCTCTTTTGATGACAACTCAAACTCTTCAGCCACTGAGGAGAGGTTCTCCCCAGGTTGGAGCGGATATGTCTCGAACAACCCATAGTCACGTGACACGGATTTATTCCCACACGAGCAGTTCACAGTGACATTAATCTTGGCTCCAGTAGGGATCTGAGTGGCATTATATCTGTTGAACTTAGCAAGCCAGGCGGCTGTGGTGAGGTTGGCATAGTAATCGGTGGCAATCTTCTGGTATGTGTCTCCGGTGAGAGCAACATAGGAGAAGGTGCGGCCAAGGAAGTCGTCATTGATGCAGTCGCAGGGGAAGTTGATATTGACGCGGGTTCCGGTAATGATGCTGTTCACGTTGGTGATGTTGTTGTACGGGTGACGTCGGTGGCGGTGAGGCCGAAGAGGCCGGTGATGTAGCTCAGGTTGACATTAGGTGTGACATAGTAGGAACCAAGGGCAAGATCACAACCATTCTGGCATTTGGATTCCAATTGGAGAAGAAATGATGCCTGGAGTAGGAGCAGGAGAAGAAATTGAAACCCTGGAAAGGGTCTTCGAGATCCAATCATCTTCTCTGGATGGGAGGGGGAAAAGATCGAAATCCCAATCCTAACCCTAGCTTCCTCAGCTTATTGTGAACATAAGGAATTGGAATTCTGGGGGCAGGAGAGAGCGGGAAGTGGAATTCTTAGGGGATTGTGGATTGGAACGAGATCTTTGGAGGGGGTGAGGAAATCGAAACGCTAACCTTAATCGTCGCCCTAGATCGGAAAGTAGGGTTTTGAGGAGATGGGAGACATCGGAGGGGTTTTGGGATGGGAGCAGAGTTGACTCTCCGTCCCTGTCGTCCTTTTTGAATAATCTCGATCACTGTGGTCGTCTGCGAATGTTAACAAGAACGCGTTAAAATTCCCCAATAGGAAGTCAACAAGTCGTATTGGAAGAGCTTCTATTTGCTTCTGCGGGACGGTAGAAATGGTTCCCGCCGCTGGATTTTGTCCAAGTTCGTCACGGTGATGCTAAATCCGATGTACCGTGGAAGCAAACTGCGTGGCCATCGTTGCCGGGCAAACTGCACTCCGATCACGGTGCTTTGAGAGTCGCGCTACATGGCAGAAATGTGTGATGAACCAGGTGGGGGCCGTACACAACCCGGCTTTGGATGGGCCTAAGGAGGCGGTTCAAGCGCAGTGGACAACAAACACTGCTTACAAATACTTACAAAGGGTGAAATATAAATTTATTTTATTTATCCCATGGACTTGATGCAGACTATATTAGCTACTAAAAATAAGACTGAATAGAGTTGAAGTAAGATCACTTTATTAGCATGTTGAATCATATATTAAATTTAAAATATCACAACTTAATCATATAATATCTGATCGAGATTAATTATCTTTTTTTTAAATTGGACATCTTTTCTAGATACACAAGTTTATGACAATCTTTTAAGGAATTAAGTTGGTCCAAATTCTATCATTTGAATTTCGAAATGGACTAGTCAAATTGAAACTTTTTTTTTTGAAAAAATTTTGATCTAATATTATCTTTCAATCATGAAAAATTAGATAGAATAATAGAAGGAAAATTAATGTATAAGTTGAGATCTATCTCCTATAGAATTTTTAGTATTTTTTCATGATTACTTATATTAATCATATTTTTTTAGACAGATAGTTCTAGAATAATAAATTCGATCTGAATTGTGCAAGAAATGATGTTTTTCTAGAAATAATAAGAATAATTTGATATTGCTCCATCAGATTCTTCTCAAATTAAAAGCTACGCTCGATCAAAGTCTTATCCAAAAAAAAAAAATTTGGATTGATCGATCCATTTTGGATCCCAAGCGAAAAATTTCATCTTAATTGCTCGGGGTATTACCCTCTTAACGTCTCAATTTAAAAAAAAAAAAAAAAAAAAAAAAAAAAAAAAAGATCATCAAAATTGGATGTCTATTGACCAAGTTATGGCCTCCAAAAATTTGACCTGCGAACTAGCTTCTCGATATGATGGATCTTGCTTTTGGATCCCATTCAATCTTATCTATAGTGACCGAAGTGATCACATTGATTCGATGATCCTCCTAGATCTCAGTTAGAGATCTACTTTATTATGTATGAATATTCTACTGTCCAGAAGGTGCTTTTGTCCTTCTCAAGCTTTCTAGCTATGCTCTTATATGGTGGTCCTCATGTATGAGGAATAATGATATTTCTAATCAAACATGGAGTAAATTCAAGGGTTTAATAAAAAAGCAATTGTATCTAATCAGCCATGAGAAGGATTGGTAGATCAAGCGGCCATACTTGTAGTAGAAGTATAATCAATTCATTTAAGATTATGCCACTAAGTTTCACAAGCAAGCAATCTCTTTCAGAATTCCATCAATAATCATATAGTTTTTATGAAGTACATTAGAGATCTCCATGAGAGCATCCCTTCAAAGTTGAAGATATCAAAGAAGCTAGTATAAAGGTTATGGGGATTAAGTAGAAGGATCAACATATAGAAGGCAAAAAAGGTGACAAATTCAAGAAAGATAGTAGAAAATCAAGCCAAAAAGGTGAGAAAGGCAAGAAGTAGGCTAATTTGACTCGAAAAGTTTACTACTTTCATTATAACATCTAGGAATACATGAAGGATAAGTGTTGGAAGCTTTGTCTAAAATTAAAGCAGAAGTAGAAGAAGCTAAAGGATGAAGATTCAAGAAAAAAAGAAGGCAATTGTCAATATTGTGAAGGCTAAGGAGTTATTCGAGCTTGAGCAAGCTAACTTCAAACTAAGATTGATGGCGAGGAAACCCGAGATAGCAACTAAAAAAAAATCTTCTACTTGAAGTTCCAGATGAAGCAGAGCATCATCAAGACTAGAAATCAGAATTATCTCATCTCTAAAAATTTAATTCAAAAGTTAAGATTGTAGACTAAGCCTTATCTACATGCTTATCCTCTTAGTTGGATTCAGAAAGATATTAAGTTAAAGATCTCCAAGTAGTATACCTTTAAGTTTGTGATAACTGAGAGGTATATTGATGAAGTAACTTGTGAAATAGTTCTATGGGTATTTACTAAGTTATTCTTGGGAGCTCGTTCCTTTGGGATCAAGATGCAGTCTTCTACAGATGGCAAAGAAGCTATCATCTTATAAATTGTAGGAAAGAGATCATGACCAATGCCCCAGATTATAAGGAAATATAGACGTTACAACTGCAACTCAAGCAAAATGACTTCTTAATACCTACAGCAAGTTTGTGATGATGGTAAGAGAAGCCAATACTACTCACGAGCAGCTGAGCTCTTATCTCTTGGTTTCACTAATCAATCAATTAAGATCATGATTGAGGAGTAGCCATACTCATCATTGATGAGGAGGGACAACAAGTAGCATCTCTACCATGAAGTCTAAATGTGGGAGCATGCCAAGTGATTCACTGAAGCCCAAAAGCAAAGAAGAGCAAGATCAAAAATCATCTTTGAGCAAATCTAGGTGGTTCAACCATGAGATAGGGAAACAGATGTGTTATTACCTCAAATCCAAGATCACAAGCTATGGATCATGGCAATCACCGTATACTAATAAAAAACTCTCTTTACAAGCATGGAATCATGATATTATAAAGCAAATAGTAGAATAAATAATCAATAATTAAGTCCAAAAAATTAGTGAACTAAAATCTAAACTTTAATATCTCATAAATCTATTGATAACCAAAAGATCTTACACCAAAATTTAAATAAATTTTTAATCTAAAATAAAGATATCGAAGTTCAACTTCTAATCACTCTCTCTAAAATATATCCCCGTACTATTTTAGTTCTCAAGATCCATTAAAATAATAAGATGTGGAATAATGAGTTAGATAACCTAATAAGTAATGAATACTTCAACTAGATTAAATTAGATAACAAACTAAATAATTATATATAGAAAATAAGAATATATAATTTATTAGTTCAAAATATGATGCATGCCAAATTCAATCTTTCTTAAAGATTCAAATTTCGCTCATGAATCCAATTCTTTTAAAACAACAAATTATCTCATCAACCATGAGTTATGACCATATTTTCTCTATGGTGGGTTATGATATTGTATATCTTCTTATAATATTTTATATATTATCTTATGGAAAGATCCTACAGGATTAGTATATCTGCTTGTGGTATACTGCGTATCATCTTGCTGTATAAATCTTTTAGGACTAGTCAAATACTAGCATATTAGCTCCTATTAGTGGAATCATTTACATAGTCAGATTAAGAGTCTAAATTAATCATGTAGTTTGATATCTCAGTTTGATAAAAGTACTTGTAATTGTGCAATATTCAAATCAAGTGAATAAGATCCATACTTGCGATCATGTATCATCATAATATTCTAAAATGAAACATATTCGATAATAAAGTATTGTCAAATTCATGCATCATAAAAATTGATTAGTATAATAATTTTATAATTTGCTAATAAATTTAGAATAAGTAAAGCATTACTTACCTCGTAAATACTCTGATAAATCCAAGTAACTAGAGATTTTTTTTTTAAATCTTCAATTAATAGATCATATTACAATATCCTACTACTAGATATCTTGTTGAGATGATTATAATCTTATATAAAATTAAGTCCAATAATCAAAAGATGAATAATTATAGATAGATAAGGTTGATGGATAGTCGCATCCAACAATCTAGGTTGGTTTGGTCATGATAACTTTATTTAACCAAAATTAGACTAGAATATAACTAGCTCCATAGCGATCGAGGAAGACCAAATATAGTAGTATCTGACCAGAGCCAAAGTGATGTTAGGATGTTGCCGATCGTCAAAGATCAATTCAATCAAATAAGTTTGTCCAATCAAGATCACTTAAAATACAAGAATTCGATAGAGATCAACAAAGACTAGATCCTAAGATGCTTAATCAAGACTCGGGTGGTGTTGAAATGCTGCCTGACTAATAGAGTGGCTTAAAGTCCCTCTACTTGAGTCAACTAAGATTCCAAGCAATAGGACTCAAGATGTTTCACTGGGTTCATAGATCCAGTAGAAAGAGCATGATAGAGAATAAGAGAGAAACTAAGAGGGTGGAACAAGGTTGACTATATGGTAGTGGTCGATATCCTAATCAGCCTGATATAGACAATCTAACTAGTTTAAATATAGAGTGAGAATCTTGTTAGGGTATATATAACACAATCAAAAAATATTGATAATATAATTAAGTGGTGCTCGATATGGATTGGTTTGGGGCTGACAAGCTACCCGATGGCCAAGACATTAGGACCCCCTTACTGAGGTCATCATAGGTTATAGGTGTGGAACTCTTTAGGGTCCACCCTTTATTAATAGTGAAGAGAGAGAGAGAGAAAAGAAGAGGCTAGAGAGAGAAAGGAATTGTCTTTTTCCTTTTTGTTTCTTTCCATCTTTCCTTTTGTTTTCTTCCTTTCTTTCTTGGTTTCTTGGCAAACAAAAACAAGGCACCTTATGCCCGATCCTCTCTAGGAGAGGAGAAGGCTTGATTGGTGGTGTTGGTTTTTCACTATCAATAGATCAATGGCTAAGCATGGTAGCAACATGGCGGTGGAACGATAGTGGAGTGGTGCTCAAACAAAAAGAAAAATCAGGAAAGAAGAAAAAACAGGGTTCCCCATAACTTGAAGATCCATGGTTTCCAACGGCTTAGGCTTCCAACCATGGTTGTGAACTATCTTTAGGGACTGGATCGTGGCTTCAGTGACAAGCATCAGTGACAAAGATGGCTAGAAAAATAGGAAAAAGGGAGGATGAATATTCAAAAATAGGGGAAATAGGGGCTCAAGATTCTTATAAAGAAATCTAATGATATTTAGTCGGAATCCTTGATCTATGGGCTTGGAAAGAAGGAAAGGAGGATTAATTAAAAGATACCGACTCTTACCTAGCTTTTGGAGACATCTGACCATGGCCATAACACCGATGACATCTGATGATTGGGAAGAAATAAAGGAAGAATCTTGTGGCTACTCCGATAGGGCATTGGGATCATCGGTGAGGATCAAAGGGAAGCCTGAAGGGGCTTTAAATAGAGCCAAATGAGGAATTAGAGTCCCTCCTGACTTCAAACTTCATTAGAAAATTATGCAAGAGGGCGACTTCCATCGGGAGTTTGCCTCTCGTCAAACCATATGCGACACTTGCGAATTTTTTTTGGGCTGATCAAGTGACCATGCCCAACTTTCTATCAAACCAATTAGGTTGGGTTATTACAAGGTATTTTTTCCACTTTTAATTCTAATTGAATGTGAGCTAAATCTTCTAGGTGAAGGAAGCCTAGATCCAAGAGTATATTTGAACTCGATGTAAACAACTTTGGCCACTATAGTTTTTTTTAGTTCACAAAAAGAAATTTTTTTCTCTAAAATGTTATTCTTCGAAAGTTGATTCCTGAGAAGATGATGCTTAAAAAAATAGTTTTAGTATATTTGGTTGATCATGAAAAAGTGACTTATTCCAAAGTAGCTTATATTTGGTTGAGCACCACTTGTTTGAAAAAATTATGTAAAATACCTATTATACTCTTAATAGATATAAGATCAATCGTCAGTCTATTGATGGTTGTGCTAAAAAGTATAAATATATATGAATTAATAAATTAATAAAATTATTATTTGACTTTTTCATCACAAAATAGTGTACATCTTCTTAATAAACTCCAATTATTATGATGAAGTCCTTAGTATTGAAAATTATGTCTCAAAGTCAATCGTCAGCTTGTTGACGGTTGTGCTTATCATTGTAATTGTATATGAATTATTGAATTAATAAATATTATTTGGTTTTTCATCACTGTGTATATCTCATTTTGAACTCTTATTATGTGATGAAGTTCTTAGGACTATTTGATTCGATATAAGAGGATATATCGTTTAGTCATTAAATGAGTTCACGATCAAATAATATGCTGTTACTAGGACGATAGATATATCAAGTATAGATCATTATGTACCATATAGATTGGTTGTCCTTTTAACCAAGAAGCGTAGAGATGCTGGTATGGTATGCAGGTGAAATATAGGAGTACAATTCATTAAACTGACTAACTCCGGAGCACCTGCTGTCAAGAGTCTCTCTGAAGGGATATAGGTATAAGTGTCTCTTCGATCTGAGATCACCATGATGACTTACAAGTAACTCACTATGCTTTGATGCCGGACTATCTGAATTTTTAATTCAGTAATGAAAGATTTTTTAGCATAGTCAAGTACTTGTGAAGTCAATGTGTGAGTCAAGATGAAATTGATCCCTCTGAATAAGTAGGAGTTAATGTATCAGTGTGTTTCAATTCAGTAAAATCTTGGTCGGAGTAATCCATGTGATGGATTTTGAAAATTAAAATACAATGTGAATGACCATATCAAGATTGGAAGTTAAACCCTAGATCACCTTGAGCATTTGGATCAAAGAGATGATTTATATAGTAATTATATTCAAATAGGTTCTTGAGTGTTGCTTAGCATACATTCGACCTATCCGAACGTCGAGTACCATTGCTAGATGATTACTCTGATTGGTACATAAATCAGTTTCTGTGCTACCGGCTTAGGTTCGAACCTATGGGGTCACACACATTAGAAATTTCTCTTCGATTACTTGGTTAATCTGAAGAGTCCCAGTCAACGGTGACTCTGGTAAAGAGTCCCACTTGACGGGACTCTGCTGAAGAATCTCACTGGATGGAGACTCTAGAAAAGAGTCCCACTAGACTTAAACTCTATCATTAATGAAGGATTAATTAATGATTAGATTACTAATTAGCTTAATTTGATTGAGCATTAAAGTTTGGATCAAGTCTAATTGAATTTGATTCAATCAGATTAAGTCTGATTAGGTTATGAGATGACCTAATCGGTAACAGAAAAATGATCCTGATTTGATCGGATTTATGGCTCAATTAATTTATTGATTTGATTAAATTTAATTAAGATTATAAGAATCTAATTAGATTAGGTTCACCTATTTTATTTGGATCTAATTGGATTGGATTTGAAAAAAATCTAATTGGTTAAACCTTAGAGTCCCAAATGAGTAGGACTCTATCCCTTGCGCCACCTAAATTGTCTCACACCTTTTCTCACCGTACAAAATCAGTTTGTATGTAAGAAAATTAGAAAATAATTTTTTTTTTATCGCTCATTAAGGATAGAAATTGGTTGGTTTTGATTTGAATTCAAATTAGTTTGAATTTCAACTTAAAATCTTATCCATATCCTTCCACACGTTGGCTACTTTTGAAGGGGTCTATTATGTATGAGAAAAGAAAATCTTTCTAACTGATTTTTATATCTAATTTTCTCTGATAAGTCCCTCTTTAAGTTAGATAAGGGTGAGAAAAAGTTGAAGTCGAATTGAAATTCAAAAGTATTTGAATTGCAACAAACTCCAGCCCTTATCTTGTTTTATCTGGTTTGTGCGACAACCATAAAAAACCATAATTTTGTGTGCCAAAAGAAGAAAACTCTTCACCATGAGATACCAGAGAGAAATAGGATCAAAAATAATTCTTTGGGATGTGAGGATTGGGTGGGTTTCCTTCCTCCTTGGCATGAACAAAAGAGGAGACCATTCTCCTCTTGGGTGAAAGACCTAGAACTATTCTAAATTTTTGAGTGAGGGAAAAATCAAAGAGAAGAGAGTCTTCATCTAAATTTTCTCCACCATCCAATATTCTTCTCTGATCCATCTTCAACATCAAAAATATTTGAGATGATCGAAGAAGGAGATCAAGTTAGATCTACCATCAGAAGTTGACTGCACAAGCTAGCACTTCCGTGGAGGGCTGATCGGTCCGAGATCCTTAATGTGGACCATCCGTAAAGGTTAGATGCTTGTGCGGCTACTCGATATCAGCGAGAGCTTCATACCATACTTACCAGTAGCAAAGATCATCAACCCACAAAAAGGTGATGAGTTCTGAACTCTACCGACATAATCTAAAGGTTAGATCAAATTCAGGACATCGATATGATCGATGTAGTTTTTTATTTTATTTTAAATTTTATATATAAATTTTTTATATCATAGATCCTTAATGATAGTTTAGATCTGATCTAAAATATATTTAGAAGATTAAAATATTTAATATTTTATTATTTTACTATAAAATTTTAAAAATACATGCTTTGAACTATCCATTTTTCCTTCAACTGGTATCAAAGCAAAATTTCTTATGACATAAATTTTTTACATATAATTTAATTTTAATTATTTAGATTAGATCTAAATAGTTAATTTTGAATCTGAGTAGTATAGTAATCTGATTGGATAGATTCTCATAGCCGTCCGGTCGCAGGAGAAATCAGGATTTCACTATCCTATTGATCCATTCGATGGGATCTCCTATGGCGTGTAGGGGTGCTGCACGATCTTTTTTATGATGATGAACAATGAAAAAAATTTTAAAATTTTATTTTAGATCTGAAATAATGTATATTAGATCTGAAATTAAAGTTTTGATCATTAGATGATTGATTGTAAAAATATTTTATAAAATTAAAAATTATTTTTAAACACCGAATCCGAACCCATATCAGCCCAAAACTTAATTGAAAATTAAGCAATCTAGATTTGAGAATCAAAGATTTAAGGTATTAATTTTATAACTCATGGATTAATGGGTTAGCTCGAGTCAAGTTCATTTAACTAGATTAGACCTAAGGATAGATATCATTGATAATAGACCATATTAGTAATTGATCAAATCTAATTAAAAGTTAATTCTGATTGGATCAATTTCTTCTCTTGATCAATTTCAATAATTGTAGTTGGTCAAGTCCATATCTTTGATTAGACCAATATGGACTTTGATCGTAGCTTCATGGTCAAATTCAAATCTATAAGTTGATCAAATTGAAAATGACTAACCAGTTGATATCTAAGATAAGTATGGCAGCTTTGATCGATGATCATTAATTGGGAGCTACTCGCATAGATTGAGTTTATGTCGAGTTAATGGCATATCCCTCCCATCGATCTCACTTACTTGGCCAACATAGTAAATCATATTTTGATTAGATCACTTAATGATTAGAGATGACCTATGCTAACTAGAAAATCAGTATAGACTGATTTAGGTGTCCCTAGTTCAACTTGTCTTGAGTCCTTTTTATGACTTGATGAAGCCAGTAGGAGGATTTATGACTGGTTGGCTGGACCAGCTTATGCCTGATCTTCTTAAATTTGACTTGATGAAGTCAGTGGGAGGATTAAGATTAATGGATCAAGTCTCATCTCATCTCTCAATTCAACTAATTAAATTTTCTAAAATTATTAGGTTCCTAAAATGAAATAGCTATAGCGATAACTAGATCATAGCCTCCCATTAAGTTGGGTGATAATGAGTCTAATAATTTAGATGATCATTGGAGGTGCCACACATCTGATGTTCATTTGGCTATCAGAATTATCATTCATAATATGTTGTTTTAGTTGTGTCTTTCTGATTATGGTCAGATTGGCCGAGCCACACTCGGATCTGGTCACTCATTTGTTAGATACACTAAATTCTGATATGTTAATGGTTAGACCTAACCAGAACCTTCAGTGAAGGCGCCACATGCCTCCTAAAGAGGTATCTGAAAAAAATTGAATATTAAAAATTATTTGGTGAAATAATTGGTTAAAAACCTACTCGTGGGTACATAAAGATTGGCCGAGCTGCACTCAAGCCCATGTGCGGTCCATGTGGATTCTAGTACCCACTAAAGAATTAGTGTAATTCTTCGAATTGAAGGTAGAGGCTATCAATTCGAATAAAATAGTAGGAGAACCTTTAGACTAAAATCTATGTCTTTAGGCTTAATCAATTTATATACTAATTAGGTTCTGATTTTTCTTTTGTAATTATGGCCACCACCTTGTCACTCCGATCACTATTAGATAGTGATAAATTGATAGGACCAAATTTTGATAGCTGGTATCGAAAGCTCAAAATAGTTCTGGAGCACGAACGAATCTTGAATGTATTAACAGATCCGGCACCTGAGGAGTCAGCTTCGAATGCGTATAGCATGGTTAGAGACACTTATCAGAAGTGGCTCAACGATCAAACTATGGTTTGTTGTATTATGCTGGTGGTAATGAATGATGAGTTTAGCCATCATTTTGAGAATGCTTAGCCACAGGATATGTTGTAAATATTAAATGAGTCCTTTGGCACACTCGACAATGTTGAAAGACACAAGACTAGTTGTGCCATCTTCAATGCTTGAATGAGAGAAGGAGCATCAGTCACTGATCATGTGTTGTACATGATCGAGATGATTGAGCACCTAAGCAAGGTCGGCTTTTTCCTGTATGAGCAGTTGGGAAAAGATGCTATTATGAACTCTCTGTCCAAATCCTACCTCCCTTTTCTTACTCATTTTCGAATGACAAAGCTTGTAGTTAACTACCACGGTTTGCTGGGGTTGCTGCAAAATTTTGAGAAGGATCATCAGCTCCAAAAGAAGTCGGTGAATATTATGGGAGGATCTTCTTCTGGACGTTGATATTTAAGAAAAAAAATAAGAATAAGAAGAACAAGAAAAGGGTGCAAAGTGCTGGAGCACCCAAACCCAGTCAGACCAAGAAACCCAAGTCCGACCAGAGTCAGGCAGAATGCTTCTACTATAAGATGCAGGGGCATTGAAAAAAGAATTATTCTCAATACATTGCCTCTCTGGATCCGAACAGATCGAGAAAGAAGCAAGTTGTTGCTGGACAAGGTAATTATATGATAACATCTTGTAATTTCTCAATTTGTGATTCTACTACCTGAGTATTGGATACTGAAAGTCCTTTTAATATTTGTAATTCATTGCAGGATCTGTAGGTCAGTAGGAGATTTGAAGAAGGCAAAAGATTTCTTAATGTTGGAGATAGAAGACCAGTTCCAGTTCTAGTGTTAGGAACTATTAAGCTTATATTCAAATCTAATGTAATTGTTCTAAGTGAATGTCACTTTTGTCCTTCTTTTTTATTGAATATTATTTCTGTAGGCCTTTTGGCCATATACGGTTCTGAAATTTTAATAAAAAATAATAATTTTAATATCATTATAAATGATGTTAATGTGATGAATGGACAACTGAACAATGGTATTTACATATTATTACAACCTGTTAATATAATGTACACATCTAATAAATACCCTAGAATTAGTGATGTCTCCGATATCTATCTTTGGCATTGTAAGTTAGGTCATGTTAATAAGAATAAAATAAACAGATTGATACAAGAAGAAATCCTCAAAGTCAGTGATTGTGAATCACTCCCAACCTGTGAGTCTTGTCTTCTTAGAAAAATGATCAAATCATCTTTTACTGAAAATGATGAGTGAGCCAGTAAAGTTCTAAGTTTGATACATACTGATGTATGTAGACCTATGAACACTAGTGTCAGAGATGGATATTATTATTTCATTATATTTACAGACAACCTATCGAGGTATGGGCACGTCTACTTAATGACACATAAGTCAGAATTATTTGAAATATTCAAACGATTTTGTAATGAAGTAAAGAAATAAATTGAAAAAAATATTAAAATTCTTCGGTCTAATCGAGGAGAAGAATACCTCTCTAGTGAGTTTTTGACATATTTAGAAGAGAATGAAATTCTCTCATAATGGACCTCTTTTGGAATATCATAGCATAATGATATATCGAAAAGGAGGAATCGAATCCTGTTAGATATGATTTGGTCCATGATGGGCTTTACAAGTCTACTAATTTCTTTTTGAGGATACACACTCGAGTCAGCTTATTATATTTTAAATAAAGTTTCGAGTAAGTCTGTAAATAAAACACCATATAAGATGTGGACAGGACGTAAGCCAATACTCTCTCACCTGAGGATTTGGAGATGTTCGGCTTATGTCAAATGATTAAAAACTCATAAGTTTGGACCTAGATCTGACAAATATCTATTTGTAGAGTATCCAAAAGAGACCAAGGGATAATACTTCTACCTTGTTGACGAACAGAAGGTGTTCATCAGTAATAGGATTATCTTTTTAGAAAAAGAGTTCCTTGATGAAGGAACTAATACCTCAAAGATTGAACTCGATGAAGTTCGATCGATAGAAGAATCGATACAATCTAGTAAACCCATAGAGTCGGATTTGATTAGATCAAATTCGAAACTTATTGTAGAAATATCTTTAAGAAGATCCGATAGAGTACCGCATCAACTGGATAGATACTATGATTTCTTAGTTCAGGATGGAGATTTAGTTGAACTCGATGAGAACAATGAGGATCCGATCACCTATATGGATGCGATGCAGAGATCTAACTCCAATAAGTGGCTGAAAATCATGAAATCTAAAATGGAGTCCATGAAAATCAATAATGTATGGACATTGGTTGACCCACCTGAAGGGATAAAATTCATAGGATGTAAGTGGATCTTCAAAAAGAAGAAGAGCTCAAATGGGAAGGTGGAGATCTATAAAGCTCGTCTGGTTGTCTAGGATTACTGTTAGCATTATGGTATTGACTATGACGAGATATTTTCTCCTGTGGCAATGCTCAAATCTATTCGAATTATGCTTGCGATAGCAGTACATCTAAACTATGAAATCTGGCAAATGGATGTGAAAACAGCCTTCCTAAATGAAGAGCTAGAAGAAGAGGTGTATATGATACAACCTGAAAGTTTCATATCCACAGATGAGTCTAAGGTGTGCAAGCTTCAAAGGTCCATCTATGGACTAAAGCAGGCATCTCGGAGTTGGAATATGCATTTTGATAAAGTGATCAGAACGTATGGCTTCATTAAGAATGGAGAGAAACTCTGCATATACAAATGGGTTAATAACTCTGTGGTAGTATTTTTTGTTTTGTATGTCGATGACATTCTCTTAATCAGGAATGACATCCCTACATTACAGAAAATAAAAGTTTGATTGTTATCACAGTTCTCCATGAAAAACTTGAGAGAAGCATCCTTCATCCTTGGGATGAAGATCTATAGAGATAGATCTAAAAGGTTGCTTAGATTATCCCAGTCGACTTACATTGATACTGTGCTGAAAAGGTTCAGCATGGAGATTTTCAAGAGAAGCTATCTTTCGATAGGTCAAAAAATTTTTCTCGAAGAATGATTGTTCGACAACTCCTCAAGAGAGAGAGTGTATGAGTAAAATTTTATATACTTTGGTAGTAGGATCTATTATGTACGCCATGATATATACACGATCGGATGTGGCATACTCATTAGGAGTAGTGAGCAGATACCTGTCCGATCTAGGTGAGAATCACTAGAAGGTCGTAAAGACTATCCTTAAGTATTTGAGAAATACTAAGGATCAGTGGCTTATCTATGGATAATCTGACCTAAAATTTGTAGAATTTACAGACTTCAGTTTTCAGTTGGATCATGATGATAGTAAAAGCATGTCGAGATATATTTATATCCTGAATGGTGGAGCAATCTGCTGAAAAAATTTTAAGTAGCACACTGTGGCCAACTCTACTTGTGAAGCAAAATATATCACGGCATCCGATACTGTGAAGGAAGCTGTGTGGCTACGAAAGTTCATCAACATGCTTGGAGTGGAACCCTCCCTTGATGGCCCTGTCTTGTTGTACTGCGACAGTACTGATGCCATTGCTCAAGCAAAAGAATCGAAGTCACATCAGCGGATTAAGCACATTTTGCACTGCACCACCTAGTCTGAGAGATCGTAGATCGAGGTGACATCAAGCTTCA
>NW_027332424.1:5178144-5273277 GCF_000442705.2 Elaeis guineensis
AAGAAGGAGATCAAGTTAGATCTACCATCAGAAGCTGACTGCACAAGCTAGCATTTTCGTGGAGGGCTGATCGGTCCGAGGTCCTTAATGTAGACCATCCGTAAAGGTTAGATGCTTGTGCGGCTACTCGATATCAGCGAGAGCTTCATACCATACTTACCAGTAGCAAAGATCATCAACCCATGAAAAGATGATGAGTTCTGAACTCTACCGACATAATCTAAAGGTTAGATCAAATTCAGGATATTGATATGATCGATGCAGTTTTTTATTTTATTTTAAATTTTATATATAAATTTTTTATATCATAGATCCTTAATGATAGTTTAGATCTGATCTAAAATATATTTAGAAGATTAAAATATTTAATCTTTTATTATTTCACTATAAAATTTTAAAAATACATGCTTTGAACTATCCATTTTTCCTTCAACTGGTATCAGAGCAAGGTTTCTTATGACATGAATTTTTTATATATAATCTGATTTTAATTATTTAGATTAGATCTAAATAGTTAATTTTGAATCTGAGTAGTATAGTAATCTAATTGGATAGATTCTCATAGCCGTCCGATCGTAAGAGAAATCAGAATTTCACTATCCTATTGATCCATTCGATGGGATCTCCTATGGCGTGTAGGGGTGCTATGCGATCTTTTTTATAATGATGAACAATGAAAAAAATTTTAAAATTTTATTTTAGATCTGAAATAATGTATATTAGATCTGAAATTAAAGTTTTGATCATTAGATGATTGATTGTAAAAATATTTTATAAAATTAAAAATTATTTTTAAACACCGAATCCGAACCCAAATCAGCCCAAAACTTAATTGAGAATTAAGCAATCTAGATTTGAGAATCAAAGATTTAAGGTATTAATTTTATAACTCATGGATTAATGGGTTAGCTTGAGTCAAGTTCATTTAACTAGATTAGACCTAAGGATAGAAATCATTGATAATAGACCATATTAGTAATTGATCAAATCTAATTAAAAGTTAATTCTGATTGGATCAATTTCTTCTCTTGATCAATTTCAATAATTGTAGTTGGTCAAGTCCATATCTTTGATTAGACCAATATGGACTTTAATCGTAGCTTCATGGTCAAATCCAAGTCTATAAGTTGATCAAATTGAAAATGACTAACCAGTTGATGTCTAAGATAAGTATGGTAGCTTTGATCGATGATCATTAATTGGGAGCTACTCGTATAGATTGAGTTTATGTCAAGTTAATGGCCCCTCCCATCGATCTCACTTACTTGGCCAACATAGTAAATCATATTTTGATTAGATCACTTAATGATTGGAGTTGACCTATGCTAACTAAAAAATCAGTATGACTGATTTAGGTGTCCCTAGTTCAACTTGTCTTGAATCCTTTTTATGACTTGATGAAGCCAGTAGGAGGATTTATGACTGGTTGGCTGGATCAGCTTATGCCTGATCTTCTTAAATTTGACTTAATGAAGTCAGTGGGAGGATTAAGATTAACGGATCAAGTCTCATCTCATCTCTCAATTCAACTAATTAAATTTTCTAAAATTATTAGGTTCCTAAAATGAAATAGCTATAGCGATAACTAGATCATAGCCTCCCATTAAGTTGGGTGATAATGAGTCTAATAATTTAGATGATCATTGGAGGTGCCACACGTCTGGTGTTCATTTGGCTATCGAAATTATCATTCATAATATGTTATTTTAGTTGTGTCTTTCTGATGATGGTCAGATTGGCCGAGCCACACTCGGATCTGATCACTCATTTGTTAGATACACTAAAATTTGACATGTTAATGGTTAGATCTAATCAGAACCTTCAGTGAAGGCGCCACATGCCTACTAAAGAGGTATCTGAAAAAAATTGAATATTAAAAATTATTTGGTGAAATAATTGATTAAAAATCTATCCGTGGGTACACAAAGATTGGTCGAGCTGCACTCAAGCCCATGTGCGGTCCACATGGATTCTAGTACCCACTAAAGAATTAGTGTAATTCTTCGAATTGAAGGTAGAGGCTATCAATTCGAATAAAATAGTAGGAAAACCTTTAGACTAAAATCCATGTCTTTAGGCTTAATCAATTCATATACTAATTAGGTTCTGATTTTTCTTTTGTAATTATGGCCACTACCTTGTCACTCCGATCACTATTAGATAGTGATAAATTGATAGGACCAAATTTTAATAGCTGGTATCGAAAGCTCAAAATAGTTCTGGAGCACGAACGAATCTTGTATGTATTAACAGATCCGGCACCTGAGGAGTCAGCTTCGAATGCGCATAGCATGGTTAGAGACACTTATCAGAAGTGGCTCAACGATCAAACTATGGTTCGTTGTATTATGCTGGTGGTAATGAATGATGAGTTTAGCCATCATTTTGAGAATGCTTAGCCACAGAATATGTTGTAAATATTAAATGAGTCTTTTGGCACACTCGACGATGTTGAAAGGCACAAGACTAGTTGTGCCATCTTCAATGCTCGAATGAGAGAAGGAGCATCAGTCACTGATCATGTATTGTACATGATCGAGATGATTGAGCACCTAAGCAAGGTCGGCTTTTTCCTGTATGAGCAGTTGGGAAAAGATGCTATTATGAACTCTCTGTCCAAATCCTACCTCCCTTTTTTTACTCATTTTCGAATGACAAAGTCTGCAGTTAACTACCACGATTTGCTGGGGTTGCTGCAAAATTTTGAGAAGGATCACCAGCTCCAAAAGGAGTCAGTGAATATTGTGGGAGGATCTTCTTCTGGACGTTGATATTTAAGAAAAAAAATAAGAATAAGAAGAACAAGAAAATGGTGCAAAGTGTTGGAGCACCCAAACCCAGTCAGACCAAGAAACCCAAGTCCGACCAGAGTCAGGCAGAATGCTTCTACTGCAAGATGCAGGGGCATTGAAAAAAGAATTATTCTTAATACATTGCCTCCCTGGATCCGAACAGATCGAGAAAGAAGCAAGTTGTTGCTGGACAAGGTAATTATATGATAACATCTTGTAATTTCTCAATTTGTGATTCTACTACCTGAGTATTAGATACTGGAAGTTCTTTTAATATTTGTAATTCATTGCAGGATCTGTAGGTCAGTAGAAGATTTGAAAAAGATAAAAGATTTCTTAATGTTGGAGATAGAAGACCAGTTCCAGTTCTAGTGTTAGGGACTATTAAGCTTATATTCAAATCTAATGTAATTGTTCTAAGTGAATGTCACTTTTGTCCTTCTTTTTTATTGAATATTATTTCTGTAGGCCTTTTGGCCATATACGGTTCTGAAATTTTAATAAAAAATAATAATTTTAATATCATTATAAATGGTGTTAATGTGATGAATGGACAACTGAACAATGGTATTTACATATTATTACAACCTGTTAATATAATGTACACATCTAATAAATGCCCTAGAATTAGTGATGTCTCCGATATCTACCTTTGGCATTGTAGGTTAGGTCATGTTAACAAGAACAGAATAAACAGATTGATACAAGAAGAAATCCTCAAAGTCAATGATTGTGAATCACTCCCAACCTGTGAGTCTTGTCTTCTTAGAAAAATGATCAAATCATCTTTTACTGGAAATGATGAGTGAGCTAGTGAAGTTCTAAATTTGATACATACTGATGTATGTGGACCTATGAATACTAGTATCAGAGATGGATATTATTATTTCATTATATTTACAGACGATCTATCGAGGTATGGGCACGTCTACTTAATGACACATAAGTCAGAATTATTTGAAATGTTCAAACGATTTTGTAATGAAGTAGAGAAACAAATTGAAAAAAATATTAAAACTCTTCGGTCTGATCGAGGAGGAGAATACCTCTCTAGTGAGTTTTTGACATATTTAGAAGAGAATGGAATTCTCTCACAATGGACCTCTTTTGGAATATCATAGCATAATGATGTATCGAAAAGGAAGAATCGAATCCTGTTAGATATGGTTGGTCCATGATGGGCTTTGCAAGTCTACTAATTTCTTTTTGAGGATACACACTCGAGTCAGCTTATTATATTTTAAATAAAATTTCGAGTAAGTTTGTAAATAAAATACCATATAAGATGTGGACAGGATGTAAGCCAGTACTCTCTCATCTGAGGATTTGGAGATGTCCGGCTTATGTCAAATGATTAAAAACTGATAAGTTTGGACCTAGATCTGACAAATATCTATTTGTAGAGTATCCAAAAGAGACCAAGGGAAATACTTCTACCTTGCTGACGAACAGAAGGTGTTCATCAGTAATAGGATTATCTTTTTAGAAAAAGAGTTCCTTGATGAAGGAACTAATATCTCAAAGATTGAACTCGATGAAGTTCGATCGATAGAAGAACCGATACAATCTAGTAAACCCATAAAGTCGGACTTGATTAGATCAAATTCGGAACCTATTGTAGAAACATCTTTAAGAAGATCCGGTAGAGTACCGCATCAACTGGATAGATACTACGATTTCTTAGTTCAGGATGGAGATTTAGTTAACTCGATGAGAATAATGAGGATTCGATCACCTATATGGATGCGATGCAGAGGTCTAACTCCAATAAGTGGCTGAAAATCATGAAATCTAAAATGAAGTCCATGAAAATCAATAATGTATAGACATTGGTTGACCCACCTGAAGGGATAAAATCCATAGGATGTAAGTGGATCTTCAAAAAGAAGAAGGGTGCAAATGGAAAGGTGGAGATCTATAAAGCTCGTCTGGTTGTCTAGGATTACTGTTAGCATTATGGTATTGACTATGACGAGATATTTTCTCCTGTGGCAATGCTCAAGTCTATTCGAATTATGCTTGCGATAGCAGTACATCTAAACTATGAAATCTGACAAATGGATGTGAAAACAGCCTTCCTAAATGAAGAGCTAGAAGAAGAGGTGTATATGATACAACCTGAAAGTTTCATATCCACAGATGAGTCTAAGGTGTGCAAGCTTCAAAGGTCCATCTATGGACTTAAGCAGGCATCTCGGAGTTGGAAATGTATTTTGATAAAGTGATCAGAAGTATGGCTTCATTAAGAATGGAGAGGAACTCTGCATATACAAATGGGTTAATAACTCTGTGGTAGTATTTTTTGTTTTGTATGTCGATGACATTCTCTTAATCAGGAATGACATCCCTACATTACAGGAAATAAAAGTTTGGTTGTTATCACAGTTCTCCATGAAAAACTTGAGAGAAGCATCTTTCATCCTTGGGATGAAGATCTATAGAGATAGATCTAAAAGGTTGCTTAGATTATCCCAGTCGACTTACATTGATACTGTGCTGAAAAGGTTCAGCATGGAGAATTTTAAGAGAAGCTATCTTTCGATAGGTCAAAAAATTTCTCTCTCGAAGAGTGATTGTCGACAACTCCTCAAGAGAGAGAGTGTATGAGTAGAATTTCATATGCTTTGGTAGTAGGATCTATTATGTACGTCATGATATATACACGATCGGATGTGGCATACTCATTAGGAGTAGTGAGCAGATACCTGTCCGATCTAGGTGAGAATCACTGAAGGTCGTAAAGACTATCCTTAAGTATTTGAGAAATACTAAGGATCAGTGGCTTATCTATGGATAATCTGACATAAAATTTGTAGGATTTACAGACTCAGTTTTCAGTCGGATCATGACGATAGTAAAAGCATGTCGAGATATATTTATATCCTGAATGGTAGAGCAATCTGTTGGAAAAATTTCAAGCAGCACACTGTGGCCAACTCTACTTGTGAAGCGAAATATATCATGACATCCGATGCTGTGAAGGAAGCTGTGTGGCTACGAAAGTTCATCAACAAGCTTGGAGTGGAACCCTCCCTTGATGGCCCTGTCTTATTGTACTACGACAGTACTGGTGCCATTGCTCAAGCAAAAGAATCGAAGTCACATCAACGGATTAAGCACATTTTGCACTGCACCACCTAGTCCGAGAGATCGTAGATCGAGGTGACATCAAGCTTCAGAAGATCGATGGAAAAGAGAACCTGACCGATTCATTTACTAAAGCCCCTGATGTCAAGGAGTTCAAAGACTACAAATCAAAGATGAGTATACGATACTGCACTGATTGGCTTTAGTCTAAGTGGGAGTTGTTAGGAATTGTGTCCCAAAACCAATCATTAGCTTGTTGACGGTTATGCTTATCATTGTAATTGTATATGAATTATTGAATTAATAAATATTATTTGATTTTTCATCACTGTGTACATTTTATTTTGAACTCCTGTTATGTGATGAAGTCCTTAGGATTATTTGATTCGATATAGGAGGATATATCGTTTAGTCCTTAAATGAGTTCGCGACCAAATGATATGCTGTTACTAGGACAATAGACATATCAAGTTAGGTCATTGTGTGCCATATAGATTAGTTTCCTTTTAACCAAGGAGTGTGGAGACGTTGGTATAGCATGCAGGTGAAATATAGAGTACATTTCACTGAACGTGATCAACTCTGAAGCACTCTGCTGTCAAAAGTCCCTCCGAAGGGATATAGGTATAAGTGTCTCTTCGATCTGAGATCATCACGGTGACTTGCAAGTAACTCACTATGCTTTAGTGCCGGACTACCTAAATTTCTAATTCATCGATGAAAGATTTTGGACATAGTCAAGTATTGTGAAGTCGGTGTGTGAGTCAAGATAGAATTGACCCTCCGAGTAAGTAGGAGTTAATGTATCAGTATGTTTTAATTCAGTAAAATCTTGCTGGGGTAATCCATATGATGGATTTTAAAAATTGAAATACAATGTGAATGACCATATCAGGGTTGGCAGTTAAACCTAGGTTACCTTGAGCATTTGGGTTAAAGGGATGATTTATACGGTAACTATATTCAAATAGAATTTTGAGTGTTCTTAGCATACATTCGGCCTATCCGAACGTCGGGTACCATTCTAGATGGTTACTTCGATTGGTACAGGAATTAGTTTCTGTGCTATTGGCTTAGGTTCAAACCTATGGGATCACGTACATTAAAAGTTTTTCTCTGATTACTTGACTAATTTGAAGAGTTTCAGTCAATGGGACTCTTAAGAGTCCCACTTGACGGGGACTCTGCTGAAGAGTCCCACTGGACAGAGACTTAGAGAAGAGTCCCACTAGACTTGAACTCTATCATTAATAAAAGATTAATTAGTGATTAGATTACTAATTAGCTCAATTTGATTGAGCATTAAAGTCTGGATCAAGTCTGATTGGATTTGATTCAATCAGATTAAGTCTAATTAGGTTATGAGATGACCTAATCGGTAAGGAGAAATGATCCTGATTTGATCGGATCTATGGCTCAATTAATTTATTGATTTGATCAAATTTAATTAAGATTATAAGAGCTTAATTAGATTAGTTTACCATATTTTATTTGGTTTAATTGGATTGGATTTGAAAGAATCCAATTGGTTAAACCTTAGAGTCCCAAATGAGTAGGACTTTATCTCTTGCGCCCCTAAATTGTCTCGTGCCTTTTGTCACTGCACAAAATCAGTTTGTACATGAGAAAATCAAAAAAATAATTCTTTTTTTGTCACTTATTAAGGATAGAAATTGATTGATTTTGATTTAAATTTAAATTAGTTTGAATTTCAACTTAAAACCTTATCCATATCTTTCCACACGTTGGTTGCTTTTGAAGGGGTCTATTGTGTATGAGAAAAGAAGGTCTTTCCAATTGATTTTATGCCCAATTTTCTCTGATAAGTCCCTCTTTAAGTTAGATAAGGGTGAAAAAAGTTAGAGTCAAATTAAAATTCAAAAGAGTTTAAATTGCAACAAACTCCAGTCCTTATCCTATTTTATCTAGTTTGTGCGACAACCATAAAAAGACCATAATTTTATGTGCCAAAAGAAGAGAGCTCTTCATATGAGATACCAAAGAGAAATAGGTCAAAAAACTTCTTTGGAATGTGATGATTGGGTGGGTTTCCTTCCTCTTGGTGTGAACAAAAGAGGAGACCGTTCTCCTCTTGGTTGAGAGACCTAGAACTGTTCTAGATTTTTGGATGAGGGAAAAACCAATGAGAAGAGAGTCTTTATTTAAATTTTCTTTACCATCCAGCATCCTTCTCTAATCCATCTTCAACATCAAAAAGTTTGAGATGATCGAAGAAGGAGATCAAGTTAGATCTGCCATCAGAAGCCGACTGCATGAGCTAGCACTCTCGCAGAAGGCTGATCGGTCGAGAGGCTTCGTGTGGACCATCCGTAAGGTCGACATTTGTATGGTTACTCAACTTCAGTGAGAGCTTCATACCACACTTACCAGTAGAGGAGATCATCAACCTATGAAAAGGTGATAAGTTCTGAACTCTACTGATATAATCTAAAGATTAGATCAAATTCAGGGCATCGATGTGATCGACACATCGATGCAGTTTTTTATTTTATTTTAGATTTTATATGTAAATTTTTATGTTATAGATCCTTAATGGTAGTTTGGATCTAATCTAAGGTATGTTTAGAAGATTAAAATATTTAATCTTTTATTATTCCACTGTAAAATTTTAAAAATACATGCTTTGAACTATCATTTTTTCTTCACTTAGGACTATCCTAATCGATATAAGAGGATATATCATTTAGTCCTTAAAATAAATTCATGACCAAATGATATACTATTATAAAGATGATAGCGTTTATCGAGTATAGATCATTGTATGTCATATGCATTGGTTATCCTTATAATTAAGTGATTGGAGACACTGATATGGCATACAAATGAGATGTAGGAGTAATCTCATTGAATTGACCAACTACTGGGCACTCTATTGTCAAGAGAAGCTCCGAAGGATATGGGTATAAGTGTCCTTCGACTTGAGATCACCACGATAGCTTACAAGCAATTTACTGTGCTTTGATGCTGGATTATCTGAATTTTTAATTTAGTGACAGAAGATTTTTAGGTACAGTCAAGTACTTGCAAAATCGGTGTATGAGTCAAGATGAATCGATCCCTTCGACTAAGTAGGAGTTAATGCATCAGTATGTTTCAATTTAGTAAAATCTTGGCCAACATAATCCATGTGATAGATTTGAAAGATTAAGATACAATATAGTTGACTAATCCAGAGTTGACAGTTAAACTTTAGATCACCTTGAGTGCATTAGGGTCAAAGAGATGAGTTATATAGTAAGCATATGCCAATAGGTTCATGAATGATGCTTTGCAATCTTTCGACCTATCGGATGTCAGGTACCATTGCTAGATGGTCACTTTGATTGGTATAGAAAGTTCATTCTATACTACCAACTTAAGTTTGAATCTATCGGTCATACTTAAAACAAGTTTTTGACTGATCATATGGCTGATCAACGATTGAGAATCATTCTTGGGTTTAATCGTTAATTCGATTGATGATTAACCTTGTATAAAAATTATAATAAATTAATTTATTAATTATTGATGAATTAAAAAAGATTGATTAATGATTAGATTATTAATTAATTAATTTAATTGAGCATTAAAGTTTGAATTAAATCTAATTGAATAGGATTCAATTTGATTTGACCCGATTAGGTTATGAGATGACTTAATCGCTAAGGATGTTCGATTCCTGATTCAAACTCAATTAATTTTTAATATGATTAAGATTTAATTAAGATTATTTATTATCTAATTAGATTAGATAATCTAATTAATTTAATCTAATTTGGTTGGGTTAAGAATCTAATTAGATAAGAATACAAGTTAGAATTCAAATGGAATGAAAACACCCCATGCGCCACCTTTCACTGTACCCATCCTTTCTTCATGCATGAGAATGGTTTTTACGTGGAATTTTTTATGCCCAAAAGGTTTGTGATGCCTTCTTCTAATCCTCTTTGAATTGAAATTTCGTTGGATTGAGTTTGAGTTCAAATTGATTTGAAATCAAACTTAAATCTAGAGTTCAAGTTTTGTGGGACCTTTCCAAGCCACCGACCAGCCTTCTTCTCATGCACAAAATAAATTTTTGTGTGATGTTTTTTATACCAATCTAAGTTGTGTCACCCTCTTTTCTTAGTGCCCTAGATGTGAATTAAATCTGGTTCAAAGAAAAATTCAAATTTGATTTGAATCCATAATAAGATCAAAGCCTGTTTAAAGCTGAACCAAATTATTAAACTCTTCATGGGATGCCACTTTAAGAAGGATTGATTTTTTATGCACCAATTAAGATCAGATTTGACATGAGAGAACCTCAAAGAGGTCATGAGAAATTTGAGAGAGAGGGGCGGGCATCCATGTGTGAGAAAAAGAGGAAGAAGATCATCTTTGGGGCGTGAGATCTAGGGTGGGGGTTCTAAGGTTTCCTATTTTTATTTTGTAAGAGAAAAAAATAAAAAGAGTTTTATTCTTCTTCTTCTACTATCTCCTCCTTGAAAAGATTCTTCTTCTAATTTAGAGGTGTCCATTTGATCTGTAGAAAGGAGTCTCCATTAGCCATCCAAATCCTTCATCGTGAGCTAGCACTCCTGGGAAGGATGATCTGTTGGGGCTTTGAGTGGACCACCTGTAGAGTTCGGACATACTGTGCGACTGCTCAACATCAAGAAGAACCTCATACCATATCTATCATTAGTGGTAATTATCGATCCATGATCAGGTAATGAGTTCTAAACTCATCGGATCAGATCTAAGCTTTAGATCTGATTTAGGGCATCGATACGATAGATGCAGTATTTTCTTTCGGATCAGATTTTTTTGTGCAATATTTTTATATCATAGATCCTTAAGAAGATAGTTTAGATTTGATCTAAAGTATATATCAGAGATTAAATAGTTTAATCTACTACTTTCACTATAAAAATTTTAAAAAAATACATACTTTGAACTGCCTATTTCCCAACAATGGTATCAGAGCTTGGTTTCTTATGACATGAATTTTCTGCATAAATTGATATTAATTTGATTTTAATTATTTAGATTATATTTAAATAACTAATTTAGAATCTGAGTAGTGTAGTAATCTGATTGGATAGATCCTCATAGCCATCTGATCATAGGAGAAATCAAAGTTTCATAGTCCTATTTATCCATTCGATGGTATCTTCGATGGCGTGTTTGTTGGAAATTATGTTCTAAAGCAATCATCAGTCTATTGATAGTTGTGCTTATCATTATAATTGTATATGAATTATTGAATTAATAAATATCATTTAATTTTTTATCACTGTGTATATCTCATTTTGAACTCCTGTTATGTGATGAAGTCCTTAAGACTATTTGATTCGATATAGGAGGATATATCGTTTAGTCCTTAAATTTTAAGTTCATAACCAAATGATGTACTATTATTAGGATGATGCTATATCAAGTATAGGTTGTTGTGTGCTATGTACGTTGGTTATCCTCTTAACCAAAGAGTGTAGAGACATTAGTATGGCATGCAAGTGAGATGTAGGAGTATATCTCACTGAATGTGATCAATTGCTGAGTACTCTATTATCAAGAGTAGCTCGAGAAGGATATGGATATAAGTATCCCTCCGACCTGATATCACTACGGTATCTTGCAAGCAACCCATTATGCTTTAATATCAGACTATCTGAATTTTTAATTCAGTGATGAAAGATTTTTGGGCATAGTCAAGTATTACGAAGTCGGTGTGTAAGTCAAGATAGAATTGACCCCTCTGAATAAGTAGGAGTTAATGTATTAGTGTATTTCAATTCTATAAAACTTTGATCGGGATAATCCATGTAATGATTTTGAAAATTAAAATACAATATGGATGACCATATCAAGGTTGGTAGTTAAACTCTAGATCATCTTGAGCATTTGGATCAAAGAGATGAATTATATGGTAAGTATATGCCAATAGATTCTTGAATGATGCTTTGCAATCTTTCGACCTATCCAGATATCGGGTATCATTGCTAGATGGTCACTTTGATTAGTATAGAAAGATTATTTTCATACTATCGACTTAGGTTCGAACCTATGGGGTTACACTCAAAAGAAGTTTCTGAATGATCATATGGCTGATCAATGATTAAGAATCATTCTAGGGTAAAATAGTCAATTCGATTTATTATAAATCCTATGCAAAAATTGCAATAAATCAATTCATTAATTGTTGGTGAATTATGAAAGGATTGATTAGTAATTAGATTGTTAATTAATTTAATTTGATTGAGCATTGAGGTTTGGATTGAATCTAATTGAATTGAATTCAATTTGATTTGACTCGATTAGGTTATGAGATGACCTTATCGCTAAAGATGTTCGATTCCTAATATGATCAGGATTTGAGCTTGATTAATTTTTAATTTAATTAAAATTTGATCAAAACTATTTATTATCTAATTAAATTAGATTTAATAGTCTAATTAGATTTAACCTAATTTGGTTGGGTTAAGAATCTAATTGGATGCAAAAAATAATTCGAATTCGAATCCCTTGCACCTCCTTTATCTATGCCGTCTTATTCTTTACATGAAAAATATTTTACATAATTTTTTCTTATACCCAGATGCCTTTCTCATATTTTCATCTGAATCTTTTGAATTAGAAATTGGTTGGTTTAAATTTGTGTTCAAATTGATTTGAATTTGAATGAAAACTTAGAGTCTAAATTGAGTTGGACTTTCCTCTTCACGCCACCACATTTCTCCATACATAAAGTGTATTTGCATGAGATTTTTTGCACCATTCTAATATTGGTTGACCTTTCTTGAGTTTATAAGATGAAGATAAAATTTGATTTAAAATTTAATTCAAATTTGATTTGAATTGGTGATAAGGATCAATCAATACTTGAATTTGAGCCGAAACTACCTTATTCTTATCCTTATCTTCCCTGGGACGCCAACCTTAAAAGGGGATCAATTTTGTGCGAGATTAGAAGTGATTTTTAGTGTGAGAAATTTAAGAGAAGGGATGTAAAAGGTTGAGAGTGGGTTGGGCTACCGTGCGTGAGAAACAGAGGAAGTGTTCTTTCTCTCGAGTGTGAGCTGTGGGTCTAGGGTTTCATCTCTAGGTTTTGTGAGAAGAAAAATACAAGAGTAGTCTTGTCCAATCTTCCACACCATCACCTCCTCATAAAGCTTATCTTTTGATCCAAAAGAGTTCAAGAGATCCAAGAAAGGAGCTTAGTCAGCCATCCAGAGCCTTCGACGCGAGCTAGCACTCCCGCAAAGGAAGATCTGATCAGAGCTTCGAGTGGACGATCTGTAGAGATCGGATGATCTGTGTACTACTCAACATCAGTGAGAGCTTCATACCATACTTATCAGTAGTGGAAATCATCAACCCATGAAAAGGTGATGAGTTCTGAACTCTACCAACATAATCTAAAAGTTATATCAGATTTAGGGCATCGATGTGATCGATGCTGTTTTTTATTTTATATCAGATTTTATATATAAATTTTTTATGTCATAGAACTTTAATGGTAGTTTAGATTTGATCTAAAATATATTTAAAAGATTAAAATATTTAATCTTTTATTATTCTACTATAAAATTTTAAAAATACATGCTTAGAACTATCCATTTTTCTTTCAGATGGTATCAGAGCCAAGTTTCTTATGATATGAATTTTTTGCATGTAATCTAATTTTAATTATTTAAATTAGATCTAAATAGTTAATTTTGAATCTAAGTAGTATAGTAATCTGATTGGATTGATCCTCATAGCCGTCCGATCATAGGAGAAATCAGGATTTCACTATCTTATTTACCCCTTCGATGGGATCTCCTATGGCATGTAGGGGTGCTGCACTATCTTTTTCATGATGATGAATAATGAAAAAATTTTAAAATTTTATTTTAGATATAAAATAATATATATTAGATTGAAATTAGAATCTTGATTATTAGATGATTGATTGTAAAAATATTTTATAAAATTAAAAATTATTTTTTAAACATCGAATCCGAACCCATATCAGTCCAAAACTTAATTGAGAATTAAACGATCTAGATTTGAGAATCAAAGATCTAAGGCATTAATTTCATAACTCATGGGTTAATGGGTTAGCTCGAGTCAAGTCCATTTAATTGGGTTAGACCTAGGGTTAGAAATCATTGATAATAGACCATATTAGTAATTGATCAAATCTAATTAAAAGTTAATTCTGATTGGGTCACTTTTTTCTCGATCAATTTCAATAGATGTAGTTGGTCAGATCTATATCTTTGATTAGACTAATATGGATTTAATCGTAGCTCCGTAGTCGACTTCGAGTCTATAAGTTGATCAAATTGAAAATGACTAATCAGTTAGTGTCTGAGGAAAGTATGACAGCTTTGATCGGTGGTCATTAATTGGGAGCTACTCGCATAGATTGAGTCTATATCAAGTTAATGGCATATCCCTTCCATCGATCTCACTTATCTGATCAATATGGTGAATCATATTTTGATTAGATTACTTAATGATTGGAGTTAACTCATGCTAACTAGAAAATCAGTGTGACTAATTTAGGTGCCCCTAGTTTGACTTGTCTTGAGTCCTCTTCATGACTTGATGAAGTCAGTGGAAGGATTTATGATTGGTTAGCTGGACAGCTTTTACCTAATTTTCTTTAATCTGACTTGGTGAAGTCAGTGGGAGTATTAAGATTATCTGGTCAAGTCTTTTCTTATCTCTCAATTCAATTAATTAAATTTTTAAAATTGTTAGGTCCCTAAAAATGAAATAGTTATGGCAATAACTAGATCGTAGCCTCTCATTAAGTTGGGTGATAATGTGTCCAACGATTTAAATGATCATTAGAGGTGCCACATGTCTGATGCTTATCTAGCTGTCAGAATTATCATTCATAATATGTTGTTTTAGTTGTGTCTTTCTGATAATAGTCATGTTGGCTAAGCCACACTCAGGTCTGGTCACTCGTTTGTTAGATATACTAAATTCTGGTATGTTAATGGTTGGATCTAATCAGAACTTTCAGTGGAGGTACCATACGTCTGCTGAAGAGGTGTCTGGGATAAAATTGAATACTAAAAATTATTTAGTGAAACAATTGGTTAAGAACCTACCCATGGGTACCCAAGGGTTGGTCGAGCCACACTCGAGCCTATGTGCAGTCCATATGGATTCTAGTACCCACTAAAGAATTAGTGTAATTTCTTAAATTGAAGGTAGAGGCTATCAATTTGAATAAAATAGTGGGAGAACCTTTAGACTAAAATTCATTTCTTTAGGCTTAATCTATTCATATACTAATTAGATTTTGATTTTTCTTTTGCAGTTATGGCCACCACCTTATCATTTCGATTACTATTAGATAGTGATAAATTGATGGAACCAAATTTTGATAGCTGGTAACGAAAGCTCAAAATTATCCTGGAGCACGAACGGATCTTGTATGTGTTAACTATTCCGATACCCGAAGAGGCAGCTCCAAACACACGTAGCTTGATCAAAGATACTTATCAGAAGTGGCTCAATGATCAGACTACGGTTCGTTGTATTATGCTGGTGGCGATGAATGATGAGTTTAGCCGTCATTTCAAGAATTCTCAGCCATAGGACATGTTGCAAATGTTGAACTAGTCTTTTGGCACACCCGATGATGTTGAGAGGCACAAGACTAGTTGTGCCATCTTCAATGCTTGAATGAGGAAGAAGCATCAGTCATTGATCATGTATTATACATAATCGAGATGATTGAGCGTCTAAGCAAGCTCGGCTTTCTCCTACATGAGCAGTTGGGGAAAGATGCTATTATGAACTCTCTGCCCAAGTTCTACCTCCCTTTCTTACTTATTTTCGAATGACAAAGTCTGCAGTTAACTACCTTGGTTTGCTGGGGTTACTGCAAAACTTTGAAAAAGATCACCAGCTCCAAAAGGAGTCGGTGAATATTGTGAGAGGATCTTCTTCTGGACGTCGACCTTTTAAGAAAGAAAAAAAGAACAAGAAGAATAAGAAAAGGGTGCAAAGTGCTGGGGCACCTAAGCCCAGTTAGATCAAGAAATCTAAGTCCGATCAGAGTCAGCGGAATGCTTCTACTGCAAGAAGCAGGGGTACTGAAAAAAAATTGTCCTCAATACATTACCTCTCTGGATCTAGACAGGCCGAAAAGGAAGCAAGTTGTTGCTGGACAAGGTAATTATATGATAACACTTTGTAATTTCTCAATTTGTGATTTTACTACCTGGGTATTAGATACCGGAAGCTCTTTTAATATTTGTAATTCATTGCAGGATTACAGGTTAGTAGGAGATTTGAAGAAGGTGAAAGTTCCTTAATGTTAGAGATGGAAGATCAGTTTCAGTTCTAGCGTTAGGGACTATTAAGCTTGTATTCAAGTCTAATATAATTGTTCTAAGTGAATATCACTTTTGTCCTTTCTTTTATTGAATATTATTTCTGTAGGCTTTTTGGTCATGTACGGTTATAAAATTTTAATAAAAAAAATAATTTTAATATCATTATGAATGATGTTAATGTGATGAATGGACAGTCGAACAATGGTATTTACATATTATCATAACCTGTTAGTATAATGTACACATCCAACAAATATCCTAAAATTAGTGATGTCTTCGATATCTATCTTTAGTATTGTAGGTTAGGTCATGTTAACAGGAACAGAATAAACAGGTTGACACAAGAGGAAATCCTCAAAGTCAGTGATTATGAATCACTCCCAACCTGTGAGTCCTGTCTTCTTAGAAAAATGATCAAATTACCTTTTACTAGAAAAAGTGAGTGAGCCAGTGAAGTTCTAAGTCTGATACATACTGATGTACGTGGATCAATGAACATTAGTACCAGAAGAAGATATTATTATTTCATTACGTTTACAAATGAACTATCGAGGTATGGGCATATCTACTTAATGACATATAAATTAGAATCATTTGAAATGTTCAAACGATTCCGTAATGAAATAGAAAAATAAAATAGAAAGAGTATTAAAACTTTTCAATCCGATCGAGGAGGAGAATACCTCTCCAGTGAGTTTTTGACATACTTAGAAGAGAATGAGATTCTCTCACGATAGACCTCTCCTAGAACATCACAATATAATGGTGTATCGGAAAGGAAGAATCGAACCCTGTTAGACATGGTTCGGTCCATGATGGGCTTTGTAAGTCTGTCGATTTTTTTGAAGATATGCACTCGAGTTGGCTTGTTATATTTTAAATAAAGTTTTGAGTAAGTTGTAAGTAAAACACCACATGAGATGTGGACATGGCGTAAGCCAGTACTCTCTCATCTTAGGATTTGGGGATGTCCGGCTTATGTCAAATATTTGAAAACTGACAAGCTTGGACCTAGATCTGACAAATATTTATTTGTAGGGTACCCAAAAGAGATCAAGAGATATTATTTCTACTTTATTGATGAACAGAAGGCATTCGTCAGCAATAGGGTAGTCTTTTTAGAAAAAGAGTTCCTTGGTGAAGGAACTAATGTCTCAAAGATTGAACTTGATGAAGTTCGATCAGTAGAAAAACCGACACAATCTAGTAAACCCATAGAGTCGGACTTGATTAGATCAAATTCGGAACCTATTGTAGAAACATCTTTAAGGAGATCTGGTAGAGTACTGTGTCAACCGGATAGATACTACAGTTTCTTAATCCGGGATGGAGATCCAGTTGAACTCGATGAGAACAATATGGATCCGATCACCTATATGGATGTGATGCAGAGGTCTAACTCCGATAAATTGTTGGAAGCTATGAAATTCGAAATGGAGTCCATGAAAATCAATAATGTATGGACATTGGTTGACCCACCTGAAGGGGTAAAACTCATCGGGTGTAAGTAGATCTTCAAAAAAAGAGGGGCACAGACGGAAGGTGGAGACCTATAAAGCTCGTCTGGTTACCAAGGGTTACCATCAGCATTATGGTATTAACTATGACAAGATATTTTCTCCTATGGCAATGCTCAAGTTTATTCAGATTATGCTTACGATAGCAGCACATCTGGACTATGAAATCTGGCAAATGAATGTGAAAACAGCCTTCCTAAATTGAGAGCTAGAAGAAGAGGTGTGTATGACACAACTTGAAGGTTTCATATCCACAGATGAGTCTAAAGTGTGCAAGCTTCAAAGGTCCGTCTATGAACTTAAGCAGGCATCTCGGAGTTAGAACATGCATTTTGATAAAATGATCAAAACGTATGGCTTCATTAAGAATGGAGAAGAATCTTGCATATACAAATGGGTTAATAACTCTATGGTAGTATTTCTTATTTTGTATGTCAATGACATTCTCTTAATCAAAAATGACATCCCTGTATTATAGAGAATAAAAATTTGATTGTCATTACAGTTCTCCATGAAAGATTTGGGAGAAGCATCCTTCATCCTTGGATGAAGATCTATAGAGATAGATCTAAAAGGTTACTTGGATTATCCCAGTCGACGTACATTGATACTTGATTACTGTTGTAGGTGGTCAAGAATAAAAACCAACTCAAACTATATAGATAGGGTGAGTCGGGATCGTCTCCACAGGGATTTAGGGTGATTATCCTTTTTTTTTGTGAAAAAAAAATAAGAGAGAATTGATTGCAGAAGGATTAAAAAGAAATAGAATAGCAAGAAATCAAAAGTGTAAATTAAATTATGAAAGAAAATAATTCAGAGAAATAATCCAAAAATTCTGAATCCACCATGCAAAGAGATTTTTTTTTTTTTTTTTATGTTGTAATATTTAATTCTTGTAATTATGGTATTAGTATAGTTTATCTCTAAGGGATACGAACTGTATCAGTAGATCACAGCTCGTTCTATTAGAGTATAAACTATCTAAACTCAATTACAAGATATAAGATTTGATCTAGTATATCACGATCTATCTTTCCTAAGCACGTATCGTATCCAGAGATCACGGCACGTCAAGAGAAGGTATAGGTCGTGTAGGCTGGATCAATACCTCAGAAAAAAGTAAAAAGATATGAAATAAAAGTAAAATTTTATTACACAAAAATTAAATACAAAAAGAAAAAAATCAAAAGTGTAAAGTAAATTATGAAAGAAAATAATTCAAAGAAATAACCCAAAAATTCTGAATCAATCATACAAAGAGATTTATTTTCTTCTTTTTTTTATATTACAATATTTAATTCTTGTAATTATGGTATTAGTATAGTTTATCTCTAAGGGATATGAATTGTATCAGTAGATCATAGCTCATCCTATTGGGGTATAAACTATCTAAACTCAATTACAGGATATAAGATTTAATCTAGCATACCATGATCTATCTTTCCTAAGCACGTACCATATCCAGAGATCATGACACGTCAAGAGAAGGTATAGGCCGTGTAGGCTGGATCAATACCTCAAAAAAAAATAAAAAGATATGAAATAAAATAAAATTTTATTGCATAAAAATTAAATACAAAAAATAAAAAATAAAAACCTGTTTATAGACTTCATCATATTCCTGGATTGAAGGGATTTAGCCTCACATCAAGCTCTCTTGCTCCATAATCTCCCAATAATTGACCCCTAAAGCTCATTGATTTTTTTTTCTATTTTTTTCTTACTTTTTCTCTAATTTTTTTCTTCTCTTAAAGCTTATTCCCAGACCCTTTATTTATAGATGATTTTTTTATATTTTTCTGATCGCAAAAGGAGTCCTAAAACCCTTAAAAATTATATTGATCTCTTAGGAATATTTTTGACCGTCGGATCTGGATTGGACCGCTCAGATCAGTCCAAAAATCAGCCTTTTACTTCTTATCAGGGTCGGATTCGATTTTGACCATCCGATCGTACTTCAGATGAGATCTAGGATGTTGATCAGCTTTTTTGATCTCCTATTCAAAATCAGGAATGCCCTCAGCTGTTGGATCGCTTGATGGATGAAATTTCAATCGTTAGATCGTGCAAAAACCCCTCTTATAAACCAACAATGGATGCTGATCGTTGGATCTGAATCGGAATGAATGTCAGCCGTTGGATCGTGTCCAAAATCTTTCTCTCACGGTGAGCTGCACCTGTGGACCGCGTGAAGTTTTCTGTGAACCACGCCCTGGCTCTGTGGACCGATCGATCGGTCCACCATGCACTGGAGGCTATTTTTAAGTTTTTTTAAGGTATTTTGACTCTGTTTTTGCTCCGATTTTTATTTGAAAATTTTTAAAAAATATGTATTAAATTTTTCAATTTTTTTTTATTTTGGTACTTAAATTGCTCAATTAAAGTAATATCTTATTTTTCATAAATATATCTAATTATATATATATTTTTAAAATTACTTATTTTTTAAAAAAATTAATAAATTCATGAAATTAGGTTTTTAAGAAGATGTTAACATCATAAATTATTAAAAATATCTACAATAAATATAAAAATATACCACTTATCACATCCCCCAACTTGAACTTTGCTCATCCTCGAGTAAAGAAAGAATTTAGATTTAAGTACCATTTAACTTAAAGTCTCAAATTTTATAAAATAATTTTAAAAATACCACTGATATACAGTAGAGCGTGAGTGAGGTATGTCATTGGAGTATTAATACTAATCAATATAAGAGTTAAACTAAGAACACTAAACTTTTTCAAAACTTTTTTTTAAATTATTTCTACCTTTATCTCTAAATCATTAACCTTCTTATGGACAAATACATTGTTACTTCCGTCTTTTATTTATTGAATTCTTTTTTTTTTTTTAATATTGTACCACTATTGAATGTCTTAATCCCTTAAGCTTTCTGTTTGACCCATGTAGCGAGTTTTCAGCCAATGACTCTCAAACCAGATGGCTTTAGGGCACTAGGCATAGAATACCCCTCGGACCTACTTGCTCGAATCAAACAGGCTACAAGTTAAAACTAGCTTTACAACAAAGCTTCTTTGTCCTTCATACCTTTTGATGCAAAACTCAATGCTTGCTTAGGCAAAGAGGCCCGGTTACTCAGCATGATGTACTTGGAAATTTTTTTTTTTAAATATATGAAGAAACATATAGTTAGTACTACACAAGTTCATAAGAAGTAAACTCTTCTTTGATGCTAGTAGAAAAATTTAGAAATGCTCAAAGAAAACTGTTTAAGTTCTAAACTTAACTCTTTATTAAGTTTACTTAATACTTGATCCCTCGATATCTCACAAACTCTCTAGTCTGTACATCAATTTTCTTTTAAAAATGCTTAGTTTAACTCAATTCTTAAATATAATCTGGTGCTTAAATGCTAAATACTAACTTACTTGAGGACTTTTGATTTTTTTTTATTCTTTCCCCCCAAGTTAATTGATATTGTCCTCAATAGAGTAAGAAAAATGAAGGGTGCATAAAAAGAGAAAGAAAAAGAAGAGATGTCACATGATCCAGAAGCTTTTTTCAAAATTGGTGCTTCCTCATCTTAGCCAATATTGCCTTCAAATCTGTACAAAGCAAGCTTTGATTAACCTGAACATAATGTAAAAAAAAGTAAAAGCAAAAATTAAAACTGGGTTGCCTCTCAGAAAGCACTAAGTTTTAAGTCTTCAGCAAGACTGACCTGGGATAAAGAATCAATTAGAATAAATAGGCTCATGAAGAACCATGGCCTCCTCCTCAATTTTAGTAGGAAATTCTAAGAATGGTTTCAATCATTGTCCATTTACTTTAAAAGTAGCACAATTGCTTGGGTTTTTAATTTCTACAGCTCCATGAGAAAAAATCTCTTTTACAATATAGGGCCCTGTCCATCTAGATCTAAATTTTTTAGGAAATAAATGTAGCCTAGAGTTATACAAAAGAACTTTTTGACCAGATGAAAATGATTTTCTAAAGATTACTTGATCATGAAACACCTTAGTTCGTTCTTTGTATATCTTAGCATTGTCATATGCCTCATTCCTGATTTTCTCAAGTTCATCAATTTGTAACTTTTTATGTTATCCAGCCTTATCTAGATCCATGTTTAACTTTTTGATGGCCCACATAGCCCTATGTTCAAGCTCTACTGGCAAGTGACATGCTTTACCAAACACAAGCCTGTAAGGAGACATTCCTAAGTTGGTTTTGAAGGCAGTGCGATATGCCCAAAGAGTATCTATTAGCTTCAATGACCAATCTTTTCTATTGATGCTTACAGTCTTCTCTAGGATTTGTTTGATTTGATAATTTAAAACTTCAACTTGTCCACTAGTCTGGGGGTAATAGGGTGTGGCCAATTTATGGGTGATGTTGTATTTCTTCATCAGGGTTGCAAAGGTTCGATTACAAAAATATATTTTTTGATCACTTATAATGGCTCTAGAGATTCCAAAATGAGAGAGAATATTTTTTTTTAAAATTTGATAATAATTTTGCTATCATTCGATCTACATGGCATAGCTTCTATCCATTTGGACATATAATCGATAGCCACTAAGATATATTCATTTTCGAAAGAGTTTAGAAGTGGTCTCATAAAATTGATTTTCATACATCAAAAATCTCAACAACTAAGATCAAATTTAATGGCATCATATCTTTTTTTGTGATCCGTCCTACTTGTTGACATCTAGTGCAACTTTTACAGTACTCATGTGCATCTTTAAACAAATTGGGCCAGTAAAATCCACATTGAAAAACTTTTGCAGCAGTTTTCTTGGCTCCAAAGTGGCCGCCATAGGCTTGGTCATGACAAAAAGACAAGATACTGTTGATCTCGTAGTCCGAGACACATCTTCTAATGATTTAATCAGGATATTGTTTAAACAGATATGGATCATCTCAAATAAAATACTTTACTTGGATAAGAAATTTATGTTTATCCTGAGTGTTACAATAAGAAGGAATCCTACCAGTGGACAAGTAATTGACAATATCAATGTACCATGGTTCTTTGGTCACGGACATGAGTTATTCATCAAGAAAAGACTCTTCTATTGATGGTTCGTTAGAGGGTGCATCAGTCAATCGAGACAGGTGATCAGCCACTATATTTTCAGTTCCTTTCTTATCTCTGATTTCTAGGTCAAATTCTTGAAGAAGTAAAATCCATCGGATCAAACATACTTTTGCATCTTTCTTTATCAAGAGATGTCTAATGACTGAGTGATCATTGTATACAATGACATGTGTTCCAACCAAATAAGATCAAAACTTTTCTAGGACAAAGACAATAGCCAAAAACTCTTTTTCAATAATTGAATAGTTAAGCTGCGCATCATTAAGGATTCTACTAGCATAATAAATAACTCATGACAGTTTATCAATTCTTTGTCCTAAAATAGCTTCGATGGCATGATCAGATGCATCACACTGAGTTCAAAGGGTTGAGTCTAATTAGGTGGGTGAATGATGGGTGCAGATGTTGTTGGGAAATATGTCCCAAAAATCAATCGTCAACCTGTTGATGATTGAGCAACCTTGTATTGTAATTGATTTATTAATAAATAAAATATATTTTTGGCATCTTCATCATAAGTTTTCATCTTCTAATGAACTCATTGTTGTGATGAAGTCTTTAGGACTATTTAGGTTCGATAAAGAGAGGATTTATCGATTAGTCCTTAAAACTGTTCACGACCAAATGATAAGCTGTTAATAAGGATGACAGCTTCTGTCGAGCATAGGTCACTGTAGGCCATATGGGTTGGTTGTCCTCTTAACCAAGAAGTGTGAAGACACTGGTATGGCATACAGGTGAGATGTAAGGGTATATTATCATTGAATGTGACCAACTCCAGAGCATTCTGCTATCAAGAATGTCTCTGATGGGATATAGGTATAAGTGTCCCTTAGATCTGAGATCGCCTCAGTGACTTGCAAGCAACTCACTGTGCTTTGGTACTGGACTAACTGAATTTCTAATTTAGTGACGGAAGGCTTTTGGGCACAGTCAAGTATTTGCAAAGTCAGAGTGTGATCGAGATGGGATTGACCACTCCAAGAGTTGGAGAAGAATGAGTCGTTGTATTTCAACTTAGTAAAACTTTGGCCAGGATAATCCATCAGATGAATTTGATATTTTGAAATACAATGTGGACAACTTGATCAGAGTTGACAGTTGAACTCTGAGGTGTCCTATGAGCATTTTGGTCAACGGGATGAATTATATGGAAACTATATCTGCATGGATTCTAAGGATGTTGTTCTACACATTCGACCTATCCGCCATCGGGTACCATTGCTAGATTGTCACTTCGATTGGTATAAAAATTTATTTTGTGCTACCGGCTTAGGTTCGAATCTATGAGGTCACATACATTAGAGTTCATGATCCGATCAGATGGTTGATCAATGATTAAGAATCATTCTAGGTTAAACGATCAATACGATTGACATTTAACCTAGTGCAAGTGTTACAGGAGGATCGATTAGCAATTCGATTACTAATTAGCTTAATTTGATTAAGCCAATGGGCTGAGATTAATTTAATTAAATATAATTTAATTAGATTTGATTTGGGCTTGATTGGATTAAGTTCAATTGGTTTATTGGATAAGCCAAGTGCAAAAAAAATTAGTCCTAGTTCAATTAGGACTTGGGCCAACCTAATTTTTAATTCGATTAGAAAATTAAATTAGATTTAAATCTAATTTAATCTGATTAAATTAGGTTCTTTATTGGGTTAAGACCTATTTTAATTGGATTGATTTGTGTTGCTCCTTGAATTGATTTTGATGATTACAAAGTATTTGAGGGGATTACTAATGATTTTGGCTTGAAAAAAGATTTATTGTATTTCAGGGATAAAATCATAATTTTATCAGACCTGATTCGGAAGCCTCAAGAGCAAGAACAAAAGATGTGTAATCTATTGAAGGTAATTTCAATATTTTTGGAAGTATATTTTGTAAGAAAATCAGATTTATATTTTTTGAGTCGACCCCATGATCGACACATGGCTAAAAGACTGAAGGCATGCAAAATTTTTGACTGGCACACTCTGTGAGTCGACCCATGAGTCGACCCCTTGCATGAGTCGATCCTATGAGTCGACCTCTGCTGCTCTGCAGGCTAAAATTATAGAACAGTCATTTTCTGCTCTTTTCCATAGAGGTCGACCCCATAAGTCGACCCATGAGCATGAGTCGACCCTATGAGTCGACCCCTGTGACGGAAAATTTCCATAACGGCTAGTTTTTAACCCGTTTTGATTGCATTTAATACTTATTTAATATGCTCTAACGGCTCTATTTCAGCCAGATTACTTTCCACCATTATTTGAAGTTATAAAAAGTACTTAAAGGAGGAATCAAAGATAAGAAAGAGATTTGAAAAAAGTTCTTCAAGCATTCATTTCAACCCTAAGCAAGAGCCCTCTTGAAGTTAAAGAAACTTTTATTTCAAGTTCACCAACCCTCAAGAGCTCATTCAAGTCTTCAACCACCTTGAGAAAAATCAGAAAAGCTTGCTTCTCTTTGTGTAAAGCTTTATTTGCTCATTAAAAGAGCTACATCTATTTTTTCGTGTAATTAACTGCTATACTCTATTTTGAGTTGATAGTTTTTTTGGAAGGATTCCAAAATGTGAAAAGGTTAATCTGAACCTTGAATCAATTGTATTGGTTGGCTTGTATCCAAAAAATAATATTCTAGCTTAGAATAGCTAGAGTCAGAGGTTCGACATTGTATTGGATTGCTTGTATCCAAAAAATAAGTGTTTTAGCTTGGAATAGCTAGAGTCGGAGGTTCCGATGTTGTATTCGGGTTGAATATAGTCTAGTGGATTTAAATTTTCAAGTAGGAGCTTGGGGAGTGGATGTAGGTGCAACGTTAGCACCGAACCACTATAAATCTTCTTGTTTGTGTTGTGCTTATTTGCTCTCCTTTTAAATTTCTTTATCCTCTTGCATTTTGCATCCAACTTCTACACTTGCATAAATTACACTCTCCATACTTATCTCGCTCATTGTTAAATAATCTTCATAGTTGTAAGTTAAGTTTAATTTTTTTTAAAAAAACCTAATTCACCTCCCCTCTTGGGTTGCATAGCTGGGCAACAATTTGATTTTACTTTGATTTGGTTTGAGAAACCAAATTTGAACAAGTCATAGATTGAATCCTAGTAAGACTAGGATTCCACCTTGAGCCACCTTAGCCCCCCACACCCACTCTCTCTTATTTTATATGATAAAACCTTCTCTCCCAGGCCTTCACGCATGCTCAAAACTTTTCACTCTTTCTTTCTTACATGAATGTGATTGTGGACCAAGTCAAAATAGAATTTATTTGGATTTCAAATTCTATGAAATAGAATTTTAAGAAACCAAAACTCTTTCCTTATGGCACTAATTTTATCTAGATTTTTTTTAAATTTTTGTAACTTTTATGATACATATTGTGTGCCTTTGTTGGTGGTCCATGGTAGAAAAACAAGGAAGGGCGTCCAAGAGTTGGGCACCCCTTGTCTTGTCCTATTTGGATTTTCCTTGACTACGTATTTGACTTAGATAAGGATTCTTCATATCTCATTATTTAAGATGAATTTTTTTTGAAGTTTTTATGGATTATAGAGCATTGAGAGACCTTTGGGGCATATAAAAATTAGGAAGAAAGAGTGTTGGGGCATGGAGATATAATAGATACAAAATTAAGTGTCTGGGTTAGAGCATAGAGAAGAAGAAGAGGGTCTTCTTCTAGGGTTGCTGATTTCACCTCTTTTCTTCCTCCATCTATGAGTTTTTTGAGAGTGTCTCATATCTAAAACTCCTTTCCTACTTTCATCTTTGGAAGAGTCCAAATCAAGAAGAAGAGATATCTGATCGACCATCGAAGAAGGATTAGCACAGTACTAGCATATTGTGCTAATTTTATGGATCATGACTTCTGATCGTGATTCGTGGGCTCGTGTGGATAACTCCTAGAGGTCAGACACATGTGCAGCTCGCAACATTATCCTCAAGCCCGGATCAGCAAAGTTAGAATGTCTAACTTACAAGGTAATAGATCTGATCTATTATATTTTACATACATTAGATGTAGCATAGAAACATATTGATATGATCAACATGTAGTTCTTGCTCTTTATATTTTAATTTTTGATTTAATACCATGTAATAATTACATAATAAAATTTTAGATCTAGGGATTCTCTAATTTTATAAGATAAATTTTGATTTATTTTGATCTTCCACTGCTTGATCTTGAAAAAGTTTCAAGATCTAACCCTGAAACTCTAGATCTGCTTCCTTCAATTGGTATCAGAGCCTAGGTTGTTTATTACATAATTATTTATACATGCTTAGATTATTTTTTAGATTAGATCTAATTTATAGTCTGATTATTAAATCTAAAATTAAAATTTTTAGATCAATCATGAACTGTAGGTTGTCCTGCTGTAAGATTTACCTCTTACAGTGCAAAGATTATCCAAGTTCGTGTAGATCTATCTTTAATCATAAATTTATTAGATATGATCTAGATTAAATTTATGATTTATTAAATTTAAAAAATATTTAAATCTAAAATGAAATCTCTTTGTTAATAATTTCTGCGCAAAGAACCATCATATATTTGTCTGGCAAATTTGTGCAGTTTAAAGTTGAAATTATTTCAATTATATGAACCTGTTTAGATTAGATCTAAAGTAGTTTCATGCTTATTTCACTTGTATTTTGATTATGAATCAAACATGCAACTTGGTTGATAGAACCATATTATAAAAATATTTTACAAACATAAAAATTATTTTCGAAAAGCCGAATCCCAACCCTCAGCCTAAAACTTAATTGAGAATTAAGAAGTTGTTTGATTAGGTTCTAGGATTGTGAATTGAAGAACCTAAGACACAAACCATAACATATTGGGTTAATGGGTTAGTGGGAATTAGGTCCATTAATTGGGTTAGACCTAAGGTTAGATTAAAGATGGACTTAATTAGAGAATTGACTAAATCTAATCAATTGTTGTCTTAGATTAGGTCAAAGATTCTCTAGATCAATTATAATAGTTGTAGTTGGTCAAATACATGTCTTTAACGAGAACCAAATGAACTTGATTCTTGGCTAAGTGATCTAGCACGAACTGTTAGGTTGATCTAATCGAAACTAATTAAACCAGTTGGTGTCTAAGGTAAATCAGACCGATGTTTTTTAATTGGCAGCCCGTTATCTAGCCATTTCTGATGGTGTCTAAGGCAAGCTTTGGCAGACCCTCCCACCGATCGAACTTATCTGGCCTCTTGGTGAAATTATATTTTGATCGGATCACTTGACTATTCGAGCTGACCCATGCCAGCTACGTAAATCAGTGTGACTGATTTAGGTGCTCCTAGACCAGTCTTTTTATTGGTCTCCCTTAAGCTGACTTGGTGAAGTCAGTGAGAGGATTATGATAAGCTGGTTCGTCTGACCTTCTCCTCTAAATCAATTAAATCTTCTAAAATTATTAGGTCCTTAAAATAAAATAATTATGATGATATCTAGATCATAGCCTCCCATTAAGTGGATGATAATGGGTCCATCAATTGGATAATCATTGGAGGCCCAAAGGTCTGGTGCTTATCGGCTGATGGAATTGTCATTCATAATATGATTTCTTGACTGCATCTTTCTAAATAGAGTTAGGTTAGCCAACCAAAGTTGGGCCTAATCATTCATTGGCTAGATGGGCCAAGTATGGTCATGTTAATGGTTGGACCTAACCAGACTTTTTCAGTGGAGGCCAAAGCCTACTGATTAGGGACTGGGATAAAATTAAAATTACTAAAAATTATTTAAAAAAATAATTGATTATGAACCTACCCTTAGATGTACATGGGTTGGCCAACCAAAGTTGGGCTTGTGTGCAGTCTAAGTGGATTTTAGTACCCACTAAGGAATTAGGATAATTCCTCGAATTGGAGGTAGAGGCTACCAATTCGAATAAAATAGTGGAAGAAATCTTTTGATTAAAATCCAAATCTTTAGGTTTAATGAATCAATTACTAATTAGGTTATGATTTTTTTTTGTGCAGATATGGCCACTTCCCTATCGCTCCGATCATTGTTGGACAATAAAATTTTGGTGGGACCCAACTTCGGTAGCTGGTACTGAAAGTTGAAGATAGTCCTAGAGCATGAACGATCCTATATGTGATAATGGATCTTGTACCTAAGGAGCCAGTGCCAATGCATGTGGAACAGTCAGAGATATTTATCAGAAGTGGCTCAGTGACCTGACCACGGTACGCTGCATCATGCTGGTGCCATGAGCAACGAGTTCAGTCTAGATTTGAGATGGCTCAACCAAAGGACATGCTTCAAGTGTTGGAGGATGCCTTTGGCACACCCGATGACGTGAGAGGCACAAGACTAGTTGTGCCATCTTCAATGCCAAAATGCAGGATGGTGCCTCTGTCACTGATCATGTATTGTACATGATCGAGCTGATGGAGCTTTGAGCAAGCTCAGCTTTCCCTTGCATGAGCAGCTTGGGAAAGATGCAATATTGAACTCGCTGCCCAAGTCTTATCTCCCATTCCTCACTCATTATAGAATGACAAAGCCTGAAGTGAACTACCACGGGTTACTGGGATTGCTTCAAACTTTGGGAAGGATCACCGACTCCACAAGGAGTCGGTGAACTTAGTGGGAGTTCGTCTTCTGGTTCTCGACCTTTTGAGAAAGGGAAGAAGAATAAGAAGAAGAAAGTGAAGAAGGTGCAAGTTCAGGCTGGGACATCAGTAGGGCCAGACCAGAAAGATCAAGTCCGATAAGAGTCAAGCTGAATGCTTCTTTTGCAAGAAGCGGGGGCACTGGAAGAGGAACTGTCCTCAGTACATTGCCTCCCTGGACCGAACAGGCAGAGAAAGAAGTAAGCTGTTGCTGTGCAAGGTATTTATATGATAACTCCTTGCAATTTCTCTATTTGTGATATAACTGACTGGGTATTGGATACCGATAGCCCTTACTATATTTGCAATTCATTGCAGGGGTTGCAGGTCAGTAGGAGATTCGAGCAAGGCAGAGGTTCCTGAATATTGGAGATAGAAGACCAGTTTCAGTTCTAGCATTAGAAATCTTGAAACTTGTATTTGAGTCCCTTACTGTTATTCTTAATGATTGTCATTTCTGTCCCAGTTTCTTTTTAAAGGTTATTTCTGTAGGTCTTCTGACCAAAAATGATTATGAAATTTCAATAAAGAAACAAGTTTGTAATATCATTGTGAATTGTGTTACTATTTTTTATGGACATTTAAACAATGGTATGTATATGTTATCACAACCTGTTAACGTAGTCTATTTTACTGGCAAGCATCCTAGATTAGACAGTGTATCATATATCTACTTATGGGACTGTAGGCTAGGTCATATAAACAAGAACAGGATAAACATGTTGACTCAAGAGAAAATCCTCGAAGTCATGATTGTGAATCACTTCCAACCTGTGAGTCCTGTCTTCTTGGTAAAATGACCAAGTCACCTTTTACTGAAAAAGGTGAGAGAGCTACTGAGCTCTTGGGCCTAGTACATACTGATGTATGCGGGCCCATGAGCACAAGTGCTAGAGGTGGATATTTCTACTTCATCACTTTTCACGGATGATCTATCCAGATATGGATATGTCTATCTGATGAAACATAAGTCGGATTCATTTGAAATGTTCAAACGATTTCGAAGTGAAGTAGAAAAATAAATTGGAAAGAGTATTAAAATTCTTCGATCTGACCGAGGAGGAGAATACCTTTCTGGTGAGTTTCTCACATATCTAGGAGAGAATGGGATTCTCTCCAATGGACTCCTCCAGAAACACCACAGCATAATGGTGTGTCTAAAAGGAGAAATCAGACTCTGTTAGACATGGTCCGATCCATGATGGATTTTGCTAGCTTGCCAATATCCTTCTGGGGATATACACTCGAATCGGCCTGTTATTTGTTAAATAGGGATCCAAATAAGTCTGTAATTAAGACTTCATATGAGATATGGACAGGACGTAAGCCAGCACTTTCACACCTTAGGATCTGGGGGTGCCCACCTATGTCAAACGGTTAGTTACAGATAAACTTGGACCTAGGTCTGACAAATGCACATTCATAGGGTACCCCAAAGGGACCAAAGGATATTTTTTCTACCATGCTGATGAACAAAAGGTGTTCATCAGCCTTAAGACAATCTTTTTAGAAAAAGAGTTCCTTGGTGAAGGAATCGTTGCCTCTAAGGTTAAACTTGATGAAGTTCAACAGGTAGAAGGACCGACACCAATAGCTGAACCTGAGTCGAATTTGATTAGATCAGATTCGGAGCCCAAGGTACCTGCACCATTAAGCGATCCGATAGAGTACCACTCAGCCGGATAGATACTACGATTTCTTGATCCGAATGGTGATCCCATCGAACTCGAAGAGAACTATGAGGATCCGATCACCTATATGGATGCAATGCAGAGACCTGAATCCGAGAAATGGCTTGAAGCCATGAAATCCGAAATGGAGTCCATGAAGGTCAATGATGTATGGACATTGATTGACCCACCTGAAGGGGTTAAACCCATTGGGTGTAAATGGGTCTTCAAAAGAATAGGGGCGCAGATGGAAAGATGGAGACCTATATAGCCCGTCTGGTTGCCAAGGGGTATCGTCAACATTATGGTATTGACTATAACGAGACATTCTCTCCTGTGGCAATGTTCAAATCCATTCGGATAATGCTTGCAATAGTTGCCCATCTGGATTATGAGATCTGACAGATGGATGTAAAGACAGTTTTTCTGAATGGAGAGCTGACTGAAGAGGTGTATATGATACAACCTGAGAGGTTTACATCCACAGATGAGTCCAAAGTGTGCAAGCTTCAGAGATCCATTTATGGATTGAAGCAAGCTTCTCAGAGTTGGAACATGCATTTTGATAAGGTGATCAAAACGTATGACTTCGTTAAGATCAGAGAAAAGTCCTGCATCTATAAATGAAGAAATGGTCCAGTTGTGGTATTCCTTGTCTTGTACGTGGATGACATTTTCTTAATCGAGAATGACATCCCCACACTACAGGGAATAAAAGTTTGGTTGTCATCGCAGTTCTCCATGAAGGACTTGGGTGAAGCATCCTACATCCTAGGGATGAAGATCTATAGGGATAGATCTAAAAGATGTTGGGTTATCCCAATCCACGTACATAGATACTGTGCTGAAGAGGTTCAGCATGAAAAATTTTCAAGAAGGGCTATCTACCTATAGGCTATGGAATTTCTCTCTCTAAGAAGGATTATCTGACAACTCCTGAAGAGAGAGCGTATGAGTAGAGTTTCATATGCTTCGGCCGTGGATCTATCATGTACGCCATGACATGTACAAGATCAGATGTGGCATACTCACTAGGAGTAGTGAGTAGATATTAATCTGATCCTGGAGAAAACCACTGAAAAGTGGTTAAAGCCATCCTTAAGTATTTGAGAAATACTAAGGACCAATGGTTGGTTTATGACGAGTCAGATCTGAAACTTATGGGTTCGCAGACTCCAGCTTTCAATCTGACCATGATGACAGCAGAAGCGTGTCGAGTTATATCTTTACTCTGAATGTGGGAGCCATCTGTTGGAAGAGTTCCAAGCAGTATACTGTGGCAGACTCTGTTTGTGAGGCAGAGTACATCGCAGCATCGGATGCTGCGAAGGAAGCTGTGTGGTTGAGAAAATTCATCATCGAGCTCGGAGTAGCACCCTCTCTTGATGGTCCGATCCTACTCTACTGCACAGCACTGGTGCCATAGCTCAGGCGAAGGAACCCAAAGCACACCAGTGGATGAAGCACATTTTGCGCCGCTTCCACCTGTCTGAGAGATCGTGGATCGAGGTGACGTCGACCTTCAGAAGATCGACAGAAAGGAGAACCTGCCGACCCCTTCACTAAAGCCCTGACGATAAAGGAGTTCGACAATCACAAATCGAAGATGGATATTAGATACTGTGCCGAGTGGCTTTAGGACAAGTGGAGTTGTTGGAAAATATATCCCAAAAGCCAATCATCAACCTGTTGACAGTTGAGCAACCTTGTATTGTAATTGATTTGTTAATAAATAAAATATATTTTTGGCATCTTCATCATAATTTTTCATCTTCTAATGAACTTCGTTGTTGTGATGAAGTCCTTAGGACTATTTAGGTTCGATAAAGAGAAGATTTATTGATTAGTCCTTAAAACTGTTCATGACCAAATGATAGGCTGTTAATAAGGATGATAGCTTCTATCGAGCATAGGTCGCTGTAGGCCATATGGGTTGGTTGTCCTCTTAACCAAGGATTATGAGATACTGGTATGATATACAGATGAGATGTAAGGGTACATCATCATTGAACGTGACCAACTCCAGAGCATTCTGCTGTCGAGAATGTCTCTGATAGGATATAGGTATAAGTGTCCCTTAGATTTGAGATCACCTCAGTGACTTGCAAGTAACTCACTGTGCTTTGGTACTGGACTAACTGAATTTTTAATTCAGTGATGGAAGGCTTCTGGACAGGTCAAATACTTACAAGTCAGAGTGTGATCGAGATGGGATTGACCACTCCAAGAGTTGGAGAAGAATGAGTCGCTGTATTTCAATTTAGCAAAACTTGGTCAGGATAATCCATCAGATGGATTTGATATTTTGAAAAATAATGTGGACAACCTGATCAGAGTTGACAGTTGAACTCTGAGGTGTCCTATGAGCATTTTGGTCAAGGGATGTATTATATAGAAACTATATCCGTATGGGTTCTAAGGATGTTGTTCTACACATTCGACCTATCCGGCCGTCGGGTACCATTGCTAGATGGTCACTTCGATTAGTATAAAAAATTATTTCTATGCTACCGACTTAGGTTCGGACCTATGAGGTCACACACATTAGAGTTCACGATCCGATCGGATGGTTGATCAACGATTAAAATTATTCTAGGGTTAAACGATCAATATGGTTGACATTTAACCTAGTGCAAGTGTTGCAGGAGGATCGATTAGTAATTTGATTGCTAATTGGCTTAATTTGATTAAGTCAATGGGCTGAGATTAAGTCTAATTGAATATGATTTAATTAGATTTGGTTTGGACTTGATTGGATCAAGTCCAATTGATTTATTGGATAAGCCAAGTGCAAGAAAAAACTAATCCTAGTTCAATTAGGACTTGGATCAACCTAATTTTTAATTCGATTAAAAAATTAAATTAGATTTAAATCTAATTTAATCTGATTAAATTAGGTTTTTAATTAGGTTAATATCTATTTTAATTGGATTGATTTGATTTTGGTTTGATTTGGTTTGAGAAACCAAATTTGAACAAGTCATAGATTGAATCCTAGTAAGACTAGGATTCCACCTTGCGCCACCTTAGCCCCCCACCCACTCTCTCTTATTTTTGTGATAAAACCTTCTCTCCTAGGCCTTCACCACACCCAAACTTTCCACTCTTTCTCTCTTACATAGAATATGGTTGTAGACCAAGTCAAAGTAGAATTTGTTTGGATTTTAAATTCTATGAGATAGAATTTTAGGAAACCAAAACTCTTTCCTTGTGGCACTGATTTTACCTAGATTTTTTCTAAAATTTTTGTGACTTTTGTGCACATATTGTGCACCCTTTGTTGATGGTCCATGGTAGAAAAAGAAGGAAGGGTGCCCAAGAGTTGGGCACCCCTTGTCTTGCCCTATTTGGATTTTCTTGACTAGGTATTTGACTAGATAAAATTCTTCATATCTTATTATTTAAGATGAATTTCTTTTTGAAATTTTTGTGATTATAGAATATTAGAGACCTTTAGGCATGTAAAAATTAAGAGAAAGAGTGTTGGGGCATTGAGATATAATAGACACAAAACTAAGTGTCAGGTTAGAGCAAAGAGAAGAAGAAGAGGGTCTTCTTCTAGGGTTGCTGATTTCACCTCTTTTTTCCTCCATCTATGAGTTTTCTGAGAGTATCTCATATCTAAAACTCCTTCTCCTATTCTTACTTTGAAAGAGTCCAAATCAAGAAGGAGGAGGCATCTGATCGACCATCGAAGAAGGATCAGCACAGTACTAGCATACTGTGCTGATTTCCTAGATTAGGACTTCTGATCGTGATTCGTGGGCTCTGTGGATGACTCTAGAGGTCGGATGATGTACAGCTCACAACATCATCCTAAGCCCGATCAGCAAAGTTAGAACATCTAACTTGCAAGGTAATAGATTGATCTATTATATTTTACATACATTAGATGTTGCATAGAAACATGTTGATATGATCAACATGTAGTTCTTGCTCTTTATATTTTAATTTTTGATTTAATCATATAATAATCATTAATTGGATCTTAGGTCTAGAGATTCTCTTATTTTATAAGATAAATTTTGATTTATTTTAGTCTTCCACTGCCTGATCTTGAAAAATTTCAAGATCTAACCCTGAAACTCTAGATCTGATTCCTTCAGATGTCAGTGCCTTTTTAAGATGCTCAAAAGACTCGAGGCACTCAAAAGTAAAATTAAATTTGATGTCTTTAGCAAGAAGATTGGTCAGTGATCGAGCTATTTTGCTAAATTTTGATGAACCTCCTATAGAAGCCAGCATGTCTTAAGAATGAGCGAATTTTTTGACTGATTTTGGTGGTGACAGATTTGCAATCAAATCTACTTTGACTAAATCTACTTCAATTTCTTCTTTGAGATAACATGCCAAGTACTATACCTTTTTTGACCATAAATTGATATTTTTTTCAATTAAGCACTAAGTATTTCTCCTTACACATTTCTAAGATCAATCTTAAGTGATCTTAGAATGATTCTTAATCATTGATCAACCATCCGATCGGATCGTGACCTCTAATGTGTGTGACCTCATAGGTCTGAACCTAATCCGATAGTATAAGAATAAATTTCTGTACCAATCGAAGTGACCATCTAGTAATGGTATCCGACGGTCGGATAGGTCGAATGTGTAGAACAACATCCTTAAAACCCATACAGATATAGTTTCTATATAATTCATCCCCTTGATCAAAATGATCATAGGATACCTTAGAGTTCAACTGTCAACTCTGATCAGGTTGTCTACATTGTATTTCAAAATATCAAATCCATCTGATGGATTATCCTGACCAAGATTTTGCTAAATTAAATACAGCGACTCATTCTTCTCCAACTCTTGGAGTGGTCAATCCCATCTCGGTCACACTCTGACTTCGCAAGTACTTGACTATGCCTAGAAGCCTTCCATCACTGAATTAAAAATTTAGTTAGTCCAGTACCAAAGCACAATGAGTTGCTTGCAAGTCACTGAGGTGATCTCAGGTCTAAGGGACACTTATATCTATATCCCATCAGAGACATTCTCGACTGCAGAATACTCTAGAGTTGGTCACGTTCAATGATGATGTACCCTTATATCTCATCTGTATGCCATATCAATGTCTCCACACTCTTTGGTTAAGAGGACAACCAACCCATATGGCCTACAGCAACCTATGCTCGATAGAAGCTGTCGTCCTTATTAACAGCCTATCATTTGATCGTGAATAATTTTAAAGATTAATTGATAAATCTTCTCTTTATCGAACTTAAATAGTCCTAAGGACTTCATCATAACAACGGAGTTCGTTAGAAGATAAAAATCTATGATGAAAATATCAAAAATATATTTTATTTATTAACAAATCAATTACAATACTTGATCGCTCAACCGTTAACAGCTTGACGATTGGTTTTTGGGATATATTTTTCAACAACTCCCACTTGTCCTAAAGCCACTCGGCACAGTATCTAATATCCATCTTTGACTTGTGATTATGGAACTCCTTTATCATAAGGGCTTTAGTGAAGCGATCGGTCAGATTCTCCTTTCCATCGATCTTCTGAAGGTCGACGTCACCTCGATCTACGATCTTCTAGACCAGGTAGAAGCGGCACAAAATGTACTTCGTTCGCTGGTATGTTTTGGGTTCCTTCATCTGAGCTATGGCACTAGTGCTGTCGCAGTAGAGTAGGATCGGACCATCGAGGGGGGTGCTACTCCTAGCTCGGTGATGAATTTTCTCAGCCACACAACTTCTTTCGTGGCATCTGATGCTACGATGTACTCCACCTCGCAAACAGAGTCTGTCACAATATGCTGCTTGAAACTCTTCCAGCAGATGGCTCCACCATTCAGAGTAAAGATGTAACCCGACATGCTTCTGCTATCATCATGGTCGGATTGAAAGTTGGAGTCTGTGAACCCCATAAGTTTCAGATTTGACTCGTCATAAACCAACCATTGATCCTTAGTATTTTTCAAATACTTAAGGATGGCTTTAACCACTTTCTAGTGATTTTCTCCTAGATCAGATTGGTATCTACTCACTACTCCTAGTGAGTATGCCATATCTGGCCTTGTACATATCATGACGTACATGATAGATCCCACGATCGAAGCATATGGGACTCTACTCATACGCTCTCTCTCTTCAGGAGTTGTCGGACAATCCTTCTTAGAGAAAGAAATTCCATGGTCTATCGGTAGATAGCCCTTCTTGAAATTCTCCATGCTGAACCTCTTCAGCATAGTGTCTGTGTACATGGACTGGGATAATCTAAGCATCTTTTTAGATTTATCCCTATAGATCTTCATCCCTAGGATGTAGGATGCTTCACCCAAGTCCTTCATGGAGAACTGCGATGACAACCAAACTTTTATTTCTGTAGTGCAGGGATGTCATTTCTGATTAAGAGAATATCATCCACGTACAAGATAAGGAATACCACAACTGGACCATTTGTCCATTTATAGATGCAGGGCTCTTTTCCGTTCTTAACGAAGCCATACATTTTGATCACCTTATCAAAATGCATGTTCTAACTCCAAGAAGCTTGCTTCAATCCGTAAATAGATCTCTGAAGCTTGCACACTTTGGACTCATCTGTGGACTAAACCTCTCAGGTTGTATCATATACACCTCTTCGATCAGCTCTCCATTCAGAAAAGCTGTCTTTACATCCATCTGTCAGATCTCATAATCCAGATGGGCAGCTATTGCAAGCATTATCCGAATGGATTTGAGCATTGCCACAGAAAAAAATATCTCATCATAGTCAATACCATAATGTTGACGATATCCCTTGACAACCAGACAGACTTTATAGGTCTCCACCTTTTCATCTGCGCCCCTCTTCCTTTTGAAGATCCATTTACACCCAATGGGTTTAACCCCTTCAGGTGGGTCAACCAATGTCCATACATCGTTGACCTTCATGGACTCCATTTTGGATTTCATGGCTTCAAGCATTTTTTGGAATCAGATCTCTGCATTGCATCCATATAGGTGATCAGATATTCATCGTTCTCATCGAGTTCGATGGGATCACCATCCCGGACCAAGAAACCATAGTATCGTCCGGCTGGCACGGTACTCTACTAAATCGCCTTAATGGTGCAGGTACATTAGCTTCGGATATGATCTAATCAAATCTGACTCAGGTTCAGCTGTTGGTGTCGGTCCTTCTACCTATTGAACTTCATCAAGTTCAACCTTAGAGGCAACGGTTCCTTCACCATGGAACTCTTTTTCTAAAAGGATTGCCTTAAGGCTGATGAACACCTTTTGTTCATCAGCATGGTAGAAAAAATATCCTTTGATCTCTTTGGGATATCCTATGAATGTGTATTTGTCAGACCTAGGTCCGAGTTTATCTGCAACTAACCGTTTGATATAGGCCGGGCACCCCCAGACCCTAAGGTGTGAAAGTGCTGGCTTACGCCTGTCTATATCTCATATGGAGTTTTAATTACAGACTTATTTGGAACTCTATTTAATAGATAACAAGCCATTTGAGTGCATATCCCAGAAGGATATCGGCAAGCTGGCAAAACCCATCATGGATCGGACCATGTCTAACAGAGTCCGATTTCTCCTTTCAGACACACCATTATGCTGTGGTGTTCCTGGAGGAGTCCATTGGAGAGAATCTCATTTTCTCCTAGGTATGTGAGAAACTCACCAGAAAGGTATTCTCTTCTCGAAAGATCGAAGAGTTTTAATACTCTTTCAGTTTGTTTTTCTACTTACTTCAGAATCGTTTGAACATTTCGAATGAATTCGACTTATGTTTCATCAGATAGACATATCCATATCTGGATAGATCATCCATAAAAGTGATGAAGTAGAAATATCCATCTCTAGCACTTATACTCATGGCCCGCATACATCAGTATGTACTAGGCCCAAGAGCTCAGTAGCTCTCTCACCTTTTCCAATAAAAGGTGACTTGGTCATTTTACCAAGAAGACAGGACTCACAGATTGGAAGTGATTCACAATCACTGACTTCGAGGATTCTCTCTTGAGTCAACCTGTTTATTCTGTTCTTGTTTATATGACCTAGCCTACAGTGCCATAAGTAGATATCTGACACACTATCTAATCTAAGGTGCTTGCCAGTAGAATAGACTATGTTAACAGGTTGTGATAACATATACACACCATTATTCAAATATCCACAAAAAATAGTAATATCATTCATAATGATATTACAAACTTATTTCTTTATTAAAATTTTATAATCATTTTTGACCGAAGGCCTATAGAAATAACGTTTAAAAAGAAATTGGGATAGAAATGACAATCATTAAGAACAACGATATGGGACTCAAATACAAGTTTCAAGATTTCTAATGCTAGAATTGAAATTGGTCTTCCATCTCCAACGTTAGGAACCTCTCGCCTTGCTCGAATCTCCTACTGACCTGCAACCCCTGCAAGAATTACAAATATGGTAAGGGCTACCGATATCCAATACCCAGTCAGTTATATCACAAATAGAGAAATTGAAGGAGTTATCATATAAATACCTTGCCCAGCAACAGCTTGCTGCTTTCTCTGTCTGTTCGGGTCTAGGGAGGTAATGCACTGAGGATAGTTCCTCTTCCAGTGCCCCTGCTTCTTGCAAAAAAGCATTCAGCTTGACTCTTATCGAGCTTGATCTTTTTGGTCTGGCCTGCACTGATGTCCCAGCCTGAACTTGCACCTTCTTCACTTTTTTCTTCTTGTTCTTCTTCCCTTTCTTAAAGGATCGAGAACCAGAAGACGAACCTCCCACTAAGTTCACCGACTCCTTATGGAGTTGGTGATCCTTCTCAAAGTTCTGAAGCAACCCCAGTAACCTATGGTAGTTTACTTCAGGCTTTGTCATTCTATAATGAGTGAGGAATGAGAGATAAGACTTGGGTAGCGAGTTCAGTATTGCATCTTTCCCAAGCTGCTCATGCAAGAAAAAGTCGAGCTTGCTCAAATGCTCCATTAGCTCGATCATGTACAATACATAATCAGTGATAGAGGCACCATCCTACATTTTGATGTTGAAGATGGCACAACTAGTCTTGTGCCTCTCCACATCATCGGGTATGCCAAAGACATCCTCCAACACTTGAAGCATGTCCTTTGGCTAAGCCATCTCAAATTTACGACTGAACTCATTGCTTATGGCAGCTAGCATGATGCAGCGCCCGTGGTCCAGTCACTGAGCCACTTCTAGTAAGTATCTCTGACTGTTCCACGTGTATTGACAGCTGGCTTTTCAGGTGCAGGATCCGTTATCACATATAGGATCCGTTCATGCTCCAGAACTATCTTCAACTTTCGGTACCAGCTATCAAGTTGGATCCCACCAACTTATCATTGTCCAACAATGATTGGAGCGATAGGGAAGTGGCCATATCTGCATAAAAAAAATCATAACCTAATTAGTAATTGATTCATTAAACCTAAAGATTTGGACTTTAATCAAAAGGTTTCTTCCACTATTTTATTCGAATTGATAGCCTCTACCTCTAATTCGAGGAATTATCCTAATTCCTTAGTGGGTACTAGAATCCACTTAGACGCACACAAGCCCAACTTTGGTTGGCTAACCCATGTACATCTAAGGGTAGGTTCATAATCAATTATTTCTCTAAATAATTTCTAGTAATTTTAATTTTGCCCCAGTCCTAATCAGTAGGCTTTGGCCTCCACTGAAAAGGTCTGGTTAGGTCCAACCATTAAATGACCATACTTGACCCATCTAACCAATGAATGATTAGGTCCAACTTTGGTTGGCTAACCTAACCACCATTTAGAAAGATGCAGTCAAGAAATCACATTATGAATGATAATTCTATCAGTCGATAAGCACCAGGTCTTTGGGCCTCCAATGATTATCCAACTGATGGACCCATTATCATCCACTTAATGGGAGGCTATGATCTAGTTATAACCATAATTATTTTATTTTAAGGACCTAATAATTTTAAAGGATTTAATTGATTTAGAGATGAGGTCAGATGAACCAGCTTATCATGATCCTCCCACTGGCTTTACCAAGTCAGCTTAAGGGAGACCATTAAAAGGGCTGGTCTTGGAGCACCTAAATCAGTCACACTGATTTACCTAGCTGACATGGATCAGCTCGAATAGTCAAGTGATCTAATCAAAATATAATTTCACCAAGAGGTCAGGTAAGTTCGATCGATGGGAGGGTCTGTCAAAGCTTGCCTTAGACACCATCAGAAATGGCCAGGTAAGCAGGCTTCCAATTAAAAACCATCGGTCTGGTTTACCTTAGACACCAATTGATTTAATTAGTTTCGATTGTATCAACCTAACAATTCATGCTAGACTGCTTAGCCAAGAATCAAGTCCATTTGGTTCTCGTTAAAGACATAGACTTAACCAACTACAACTATTTAATTGATCTAGAGAATCCTTGACCTAATCTAAGACAATAATTGATTAGATTTAGTCAATTCTCTAATTAAGTCCATCTTTAATCTAACCTTAGGTCTAACCCTATTAATGGACCTAATTTTCACTAACCCATTAACCCAATGTGTTATGGTTTGTGTCTTAGGTTCTTCAATTCACAATCCTAGAACCTAATCAAAATAACTTCTTAATTCTCAATTAAGTTTTGGGTTGAGGGTTGGGGTTCAGCTTTTTGAAAATAATTTTTGTGTTTGTTAAATAATTTTACAATATAGTTTCACCAACCAAGTTGCATGTTTGATTCATAATCAAGATGCAAATGAAATAAATATGAAACTACTTTAGATCTAATCTAAACAGGTTCATGTAATTGAAATAATTTCAACTTTAAACTGTGCAAATTTTTAAGATAAAAATATGATGGTTCTTTGCGTAGATTATATTAACAAAGATATTTTATTTTAGATTTAAATATCTTTTAAATCCAATAAATTATAAATTTAATCTAGATCATATCTAATAAATTTATGATTAAAGATAGATCTACACAAACTAGGACAACCTTTGCACTGTAAGGGATAAACCTTACAGCAGGACAACCTTGCAGTTCGTGATTGATCTAAAAATTTTAATTTTAGATTTAATAATCAGATTATAAATTAGATCTAATCTAAGAAATAATCTAAGTATGTATAAATAATCATGTAATAAACAACCTGGCTCTAATACCAATTGAAAGAACCAGATCTAGGGTTTCAGGGTTAGATCTTGAAATTTTTTCAAGATCATGCAGCGGAAGACTAAAATAAATTAAAATTTATTTTATAAAATCAAAAAATCTCTAGATCTAAGATTTTATTATATAATTATTATATGGTATTAAATAAAAATTAAAATAAATAGAGAATAAACTACATGTAGATCATATCAACATGTTTCTATGCTACATCTAATGTATGTAATAAACAATAGATCAGATCTATTACCTTTTAAGTTAGATGTTCTAACCTTGCTGATCTGAGCTTGAGGATGATGTTATAAGCCGTACATGCATTTGGCCATTAGGAGTCATCCACACGAGCCCACGAATCTCGATCAGAAGTTCTGCTCCAGAAAATCAGCACAGTATGTTAGTACTGCGCTGATCCTTCTTCGATGGTTGATCAGATGCCTCCTTCTTCTTGATTTGGACTCTTCCAAAGATGAGGAGTAGGAGGAGAAGTTTTAGATCTGAGATGTTCTCAGAAAACTCAAGATAGAGGAAGGGAAGAGATGATCACAACAACCCTAGAAGAAGACCCTCTTCTTCTTCTCTTTGCTCTCTTTAGATACCCTATCTTGTATCTATTATATCTCTACACCCCAACCTTTTTTCTTTCTAATTTTTGGATACCCCAAAGGTCTCTCTTTGACCTATTTTTTAAAAAAATTATAAAAAAATTATTTTATATAGAGAGATATGATAGAGTCCTTGTCTAGATCAAATACCTAGTCAAGGTTTATCCAAACATAGCAAGATAAGGGGCACCCAACTCTTGGATGCCCCCTCCTTCTTTTTATGTGTGGACCAACAGCAAAGGGTGCCAATCAAGTGCCATAAAAGCCATAAAAATCTTAAAAAAAATCTGGATAAAATCGGTGCAAAAAAGAAAGAGTTTTGGATTTCTAAAACTCTATCTCATAGAAATTTGAAATCCAAACTTATTCCTACTTTGATTTGATCCACAACCATCTTTCATGTAAGAAAGAAGAGAGAAAATCTTTTGGATATGGTGAAGACCTGGGAGAGAATTTTTGTCACATAAAATAAGAGAAAATTGGCGTGGAATAAGAGAGAGGGCATGGGGGGCTTATGTGGCGCAAGGTAGAATCCTAGTATTACTAGGATTCTATCTTATGACTTGTTTTAATTTGATTTCTCAAACCAAATCAAATCAAAATTAGATCAATCTAATTAAAATAGATCTTAATCTAATTAAAAACTTAATTTAATTAGATTAAATTAGATTTAAATTTATTTTAATTTTCTAATCAAATTAGAAATTAGATTGACCCAAGTCCTAATTGAACTAGGACTAGTTTTTTCTTGCACTTGGCTTATCCAATAAACCAATTGAACTTGATCCAATCAAGCTCAAACTAAATTTAATTAAATCATATTTAATTAGACTTAATCTCAGTCCATTGGTATCAGAGCCATGGATTTTCATATGTTGAATTTTGATATACATATTGTTGGTGCAGAATTCAGCCGATGTCGGAGAAGCTCGAGTCGAGAGGATCACGACCGTCGTCGGGACCTGCAAGAAAAGTCTAAATCAGAGTTAGGGGTGCTCCGGTAAGACCCTCCGACGCTCAAGTCAGTATTTTGCATCAATAGAAATGGAGCACTCGATTCAAATTTTTAGCAGAGTTTAGAGATAGTACTTAGAGCTTAGAGGAGAACGTATTTGGGGGGTCTCTTTTATAGACAGGAGAGCGTAATCGATTGACAGCGACGTCTGCAACTGCCTGGTAGTGGATCGTTCGGGGCCACGTGGAGTTTGTTACGGAGAGTAGTGGTGTCCGTTGTCGCGACTTGCCGGAGAGTGATGGGGCCACGTGGAGTTTGTTACAGAGAGTGGAGTGGTGTCCGTTGTCGCGACTTGTCAGAGAGTGGTGGGGTCACATAGAGTTCGTTACAGAGAGTGGAGTGGTGTCCATTATCGTGACTTGCCGGAGAGTTCGGGCCAGATGGCTGGAGCTCGGTTGGGACGTCTGGTGAAGCGAAATAGCTTTCTGTCTCAGCAATCTAAGAGAAGCTTGGATATTTTCGAGGTTGCTGATGGGTTAACTGTTGTTGGGTTTCTTAGACGTTGATACCACAGACGAAAGTCATCTGCTGTAGAAGCTCGGATGAAAGCTTTCTGTTGGAGAAATTCGGTTGGAGTCCGATTACTAGAGAAGTCCGTCTGGAATTTATCTGATATAAAAGCTTGTTTGAAGACTGTCCGTTGGAGAGGTCCGGTTGCATGAGGGATCCGACAGAAGGTCGACCGACAGTGAAATTTGGAAGGCGTTGTGAAAGTTTGTCCGCTGGAGGAGTTCGGAGGGAATTTATCCGTTGGAGGGATCTGGTCGGCACTGTTGAAGTCCGGTTGGTGCTGTTGAAGGTTGATGGCTGGAGAGGTACGGAAGACATCGGAGACAGTCGGTCACTATAGAAATCTGGCTGCTGGAGCATGTCTGTTGTAGAAGTTCGTCTAGAATCCATCTGCTGTAGAAGTTCAGATGGAGTCTGGTTCTTACAGAAGTCTGGAAGGAAGCCGCTTACTGTAGAAGCTCGGATGGAGATCGGTTGCCGTGGAAGCCCGGGTGTAGACCGCTTATTGCAGAAACTCGACTGAAGTCCGCTTACAATATAAGTTCGGACAGAATTCGCTTACTGTAGAAGCTCGGATGAAATTCGAAAGGTGGTTGACCACTGTAGAAACTTGAATGGAGTCTGGTTACTATAGAAGTTCTACTGTTGGAGAAGCCTGAATATTGATGAAGTCTGGAAGAAGCTCGGAGTAAAGTTGATCGTGATAAGAGAAAGTCTAGAAAAGATTCAGAGAGTAGTCGATCACTGTAGAAAATCAGCTGATAATGAAGCCCAGAGAGTATTTGGAGTAGTCTGATAGACGACTGAAGGAGCTCATTATTGGAGAAGTCTGGAGGGTATGATAGGAGTTCATCCATTGGAGGAGTCCGGAGGACACCATGGAAGGTCGACTGTTGGAGGAGTCTGGATGGTACTGTGGAAGCTCGGACGGTCGGAGAAGTTCAGAAAGACACCACACAAGGTCAGAAGTCGGAAGAGTCCTGAGAGGGTTGGCCTTTTATGAACTTCGACTGGGGTTATTTTATACCCAACACCAGTCCTCCTACTTTCGAGTTCGGGTTTCGAATGAAGAAAGTACAAAAAAATTTTCACAGTCGAAGTTGCCCCCCTTGATTTCCGTACTCGATTGTTTCCAGATATCTTGGTGTTTGGCGCGCCGGTGCTGGGGTCTTTTCAAATCGAGATGATTCGAAAAGATTTTTTTAGAATTTCCACTGGAGCGTTGCTCTAGGTACGACACAATAATGATTCTGTCAGTCGTCAGCCGTCTGCCACGACAAGTAGGACATGCAACGATTGTAGATCGGCCAAAAGAGATCTGCAATCATTATTGCGTCGGACCCTGAGGTCTATTTAAACTCATCCTCCTCCTTCAGGGGTTTCACCTTGTCTGAGATTTTTCTTCGATCCCCTCTTCTTCTCCGAGAGCTTCATCCTCCTCCAGCATCCCTCACGGTCTTAAGCGCCCTTCAGGTCGACCTCCATCGCCTTCGCTGCCCTCCTGCACCTCTCGGACCAGCCTAGGTTAGTTTCGGAACCCTTCTTTTTCTTGTTATTCTTCCATTTTTCTTCCTCTGCATTTTGCCCGTTCAGTTTCTCCGTGAGCACCTTGTTTCTTATTTTTTTTAATTTTTTTAAAATTTTTATTTGATTCAAAATATCCTCCAACACTTCCTCCTCTAGCAGTTCTAAGAGTTCGTCTGCTCCAGCCCCTCAAAATCCTGGTACTGTAGATGAATCTGCACTTAGGATCGAACCTCATCCGATCTTTGTACCAGACACCATTCTCAGCTCTTTGACTTCGAACGAACTCTCGCTGATTAGGATTCAGTACGGGGTTCCTCTGGAGTATGAGCTTGAGCTTCCCGGGCCAACTGACCGGGCTAGCACTCCTCCCCCTTGCCACTTTTGCTTATACCAGGAAGCCTTCCGCACCGGGCTTTGACTTCCACTTCCACCTTTTATAGTTGCTCTTTTTCATTTTTTGAACATTTCTCTAGTTTTTGTAGCACCGAACTCCTTTAGGTTTTTGATAGGATTTCTTTCCCTCTGTCATTTAGCTGAAGTCCGACCAACTCTTTCCTTGTTTAGAAACTTTTATACCTTTAAGCGTCACCCCTCGGCAAAAGACTGATGGTACTTCTCCCTTCAGTTCGGTAGAAAGGGGTTGCTGAAAGGTGCCCTCTCTTCTATCCACAACTGGAAGGAGAGGTACTTCTACGTTCGATGCTCGACCCTAAGGCTGGGGTTGCCCCCCTGGGGCTCCCTGAGGGACTCCGTCCATCGAGCTTCTAGCTTGGGAAAGGATGATCTAGAAGCCTCCAATAAACTTAAGACTTATCCCGCTCCTCTCCTCTCTGACATTCTGAAGGAGCAATTTTTATTTAATGTCAGCCTGAGCCCTCTCAATCCTGTTGGTATTTTTTCTTTCTTAAGTCATTCGCTGCTTCTTCTTTCTCTTATTTCGTTTCTAAGCCGTGCCGATCTTTTTTTCATCACAGATATGGACGCAGACGCAGCTCGGATACTAGCCAAGGGTCGGAAGGCCCACAAGAGAAAAGGTTCTTCCACTTCTAGATCAGCGAAGAAGGCGAGAGTAGAGGAGACAAGCTCGACTGTGCCTGCCTAGGTAGCCATTGCCGTTGACGCCCCCTCTGACGTCGAGCCCGCAGTCCCCCGAGCTTCTTCAAGAAGCTCTCCGATCAAGGTTCCTGCTCCAGAGTCTCATCTCGAAGAGGAATCGGAGGCCGAAAGGAGGAGAAGGAAGAAGATGTTGGCCCGCAAGATTCGCAGCAGCAAGGCTGCCATTGAGGGGTCCAGTGGCTCCAAAGAGGATCTGGGGGAGAATCCCTTCAACAATAGGGATTTAATAAAAAGGCTGGTCGACGGGTGCATTTTGTCCGAGGTCGTCCACAGGATCATCTATACCGATTTTGAACAGCGGGTTTGGGACTCTCTGGTGTCCTTTCTTGAGGTAGGCCGATTTACTTTTTTCTTCCTTTCGCTTCTTCGCTTAGTGCATTCTTTAGCTTTCATATTGACTTCCTGGCCGCTCTTGCAGATTGGACACTAGCTCATCACCAACATCGAGATGATGAACAATGTCAAGAAGGAAGTAGCCCAGGTGGAGGAAGGTCGCCAGGTCGAGGCTGCCCTCCTTAAGGAGAAGGTCGCCGAAGTCATGAGTCTCCAAAAGGCACTCCTGAAGGAGGAACAAACTTCGACGGATCTGAAGGCTACCTTGGAGGAGGAAAGAAGGAAGGCAGAGGCCGAGGTCTCCAAGCTGAAGGAGCAGATCCCGACCCTAGTCTCGGAGGCAAGGGCCCAAGCAGTGGAGGAGTTCAAGACCTCCTTCGAGATGAGGGATCTGAACATCAAGTTCGGCCAGGCCGTCTTCATCAAAGGCTTCGAGCTTTGCTAGGAGAAGGTGGTCGAAAAGTTTTCTGAACTCGATCTCAGCTTTCTGGATGAAGCATCCGACGATGAAGCTGGACCTTTCGAAGCTGCTGTTGGTCTCCCTCCAGTCGGGTCCTCTTCAACTACTGCAGTCGCCGTGACCGACCTTCCAGGGGTGTCGAGCTCTTCCACTTCTACTCCAGAGGTCCGAGACCTCTAATTTTATACTTTTTTCTTTGTTACAACTTTTTTTTTCTTTTCCTCTTGTACTTAAAAATTATTCAATCAATAAAATCGGATTCCTCTTTATAGAGAGCTCCTTTTTCTTCTTCTACTTCCCTTATCTTTTTTTTTTCTTGCAATGATTTGTGTTGTGATGCTCTTGTTTTCCGACAACAGTGCCCTGCCGAAGCTCTTCCCCTACCGCAGGGGATTTCTTTGAAGTCCATGGTCTGAGATCTGAGAAGGAAAGTTCGTCACCTAATGAAGAAATCAAAAAAGATGGACAATGAACTTCACAGGCTGAGGAAGAGCCATTTAGAAGCCATCGTGGAGCTTATTCGCCTTCAGAACCTTCACAAAAAGGGCTTCATGGACTACACCCGGAAGAAGGCCAACTTCATGAAGGAGCTCGAGGAACTTCAGAAACACGCCAGTGATCGATCTTGGACTTAGGCCTCCAAGATCAGCTCCCTCAAGGTTGAGTTGGCGGCTGCACGGGAGAAGATCAACCAATTGGAAGGGAGCTCGAGCTCGTCCTGGCTTATAACTCAGGCCGACCACGGCTAGGACTGGTCGAAGAAATTCTCTGACCTCCAGAAGCAGCTACAGGATGTCGAGATGAACTACAACACTCACCGAGTCGGCTGGTGCGGGCAAATAGACAACTACAGAAGGAGGCTCAAGATGACGATCGATGAGGTTGCTTGCCTTCAGAAGCAGTTGTCTGAAAGAGCCCAGGCTGTTTCGATGCAAGGCTTCGACGAGCTCCGATCTTTGAGGGGGACCATGGAAGAATTGTCCATAGCCCTTGGGAAGGAGAAGGCCGAACTGCAGTGACTGAAAATTCAGCTGGTCTATAAGCAGCAGGCGATCAAGGATGCGAAAGCGGAGTCCGAAGTTCTGAAGAAGAGGCTTCGAGAATTGGAGGACGAAAGTCGACAGTTTCACCAAATGTATCAGGAGATGCTGTTAAGGAAGAAGGAACTAGAAGAAGAAGTTGAGAACTTAAAGCAATCCCTGATAATGGCTAGAACTGAGAGTTCGAAGTCAGAAGAAGCCGAGCTTCCTTAGAGCTTCTTTAACCTTTTGTTCTATGTATTCTTTCCTTTTCTTGTTGTTTTTCTTCTTTTTTTTTTGGCCTTTAAAGGCTTTTGTAATGCTCTCTTTACTAATGAAATGAAAAGAAATTTTCTCATTACCTTGTCTATTCTTACTCTGAGTTATCGTTTACCGAGCTTTTCTTGTCTTTTGTCTTATTCGATGTCAATGTTGTTTGAAGGTTCTTGATCATCACCGCATTGATTCATCCTTTTTAGTCATGATCGAAAGTCTTTTCGAGGCCATTCGAATTTGATGCTTTCTCCTGATGTTCGAACTCGGGGCCCAAACTTCTCATTACTTTGAAGAAGTCTATTTTCTCCTGCTAGTGTAGGGTTCCCCCTTAGAGACTGAGAATTTTTGATAAGAGTTTTCTTCCTCATTGAGATGAGGTCCTTTATGTCTTAGATGTAGTTCATTTTTTCCTTATCTCTGGCGTAGCTCGTCGCTTTCTCTTTTTATCTCCCTCTTTTTTTTTATGTTTGGATGAGGGTTTTTCCTCTTCTCCTAATAGGGTTGTAGGGGTGTAGAGGAGCCATTGAGAAGATTTTTTTCCTCATCCGATCTTAGACGATCAGGTCTTTGTTTGTGTCAGGACGAGGTTCTCCTCCTAGTCCCGACACAGTCAATTTTAGCTCATGTTAGGATGAAGTTTTCTCCTGTTTCTAATAGGGCTTTGGGGACGCATAAGGGCCGTTGCGAGGGCCTCTCCTCCCATCCGATCTCTTAATAACCGGACCTTCAACTTTGCTCATGTTAGGATGAGGTTCTCCTCCTGTTCCTAACATGGCTGTGGGGGTGCATAACGGCCGTTGCAAGGGCCTCTCCTCCCATCCGATCTCTTAATAAGCAGGCCTTCGACTTTGCTCATGTTAGGACGAGGTTCTCCTCCTGTTCCTAACATGACTGTGGGGGCGCATAAGAGCCGTTGCAAGGGCCTCTCTCCACATCAGGTCTCTTAATAATCGAACCTTCGATTTTGCTCATGTTAGGATGAGGTTCTCCTCCTGTTCCTAACATGGCTGTGGAGGCGCATAAGGGCCGTTGCAAGGGCCTCTCCCCCCATTCGGTCTCTTAATAATCGGGCCTTTGACTTTGCTCATGTTAGGATGAGGTTCTCCTCCTATTCCTAGCATGGCTGTGAGGGCGCATAAGGACCGTTGCAAGAGCCTCTCACCCCATCCGGTCTCTTAATAACCGAGCCTTCAACTTTGCTCATGTTAGGATGAGGTTCTCCTCCTGTTCCTAACATGGCTGTGGGGGCACATAAGGGCCGTTGCAAGGACCTCTCCCCCCATCCGGTCTCTTAATAATCGGACCTTTGACTTTGCTCATGTTAGGATGAGGTTCTCCTCCTATTCTTAACATGGCTGTGGGGGCGCATAAGGGCCGTTGCAAGGGCCTCTCTCCCCATCTGGTCTCTTAATAACCAAGCCTTTGACTTTGCTTATGTTAGGACGAGGTTCTCCTCCTGTTCCTAACATGGCTGTGGGGGCGCATAAGGGCCGTTGCAAGGGTCTCTCCCCTCATTCGATCTTTTAATAATCGGGCCTTCGACTTTGCTCATGTTAGGATAAGGTTCTCCTCCTGTTCCTAATATGGCTGTGGGGGCGCATAAGGGCCGTTGCAAGGGCCTCTCCCCCCATCTGGTCTCTTAATAATCGGGCCTTCGACTTTGCTCATGTTAGGATGAGGTTCTCCTCTCGTTCCTAACATGACTGTGGGGGCGCATAAGGGCTGTTGCGAGGGCCTCTCCCTCGATCCAGTCTCTTAAAAATCGGGCCTTCATTTGTGTCGGGATGAGGTTCTCCTCTTGTTCCTGACATGCTTAGTTTCGATTGTCTGAAAGAGCTACTCCCTGTCGTTATAAGATCATGCCAAAAAAAAAATGTGAATATGGAACTTTTATTTAAGGCAAGTTATCAGTAATACAATCATAAATTTTTCGAATTCTATGATCGCGGAAGGTCTGCTCCTCCGAGCTCTTTTAGATAGTATGTTCTGGACCGAACTACCTCCCTGACTTCATATGGGCCTTCCCAGTTTGGGGCAAGTTTTTCTTGGTTCTGAGGTTGTGAAACAGCGGCTCACTGAAGTACTAAGTCTCCCATTCTGAAGGCTTTGCTCTTGACCTAGGAGTTGTAGTAGCGGACTACTTTCTGCTTGTAGGCTACCATCCGAACTTGAGCTGTTTTCCACTTTTCTTCTAACAAGTCGAGGTTGGCCTTGAGATCTCGTGAGTTGCGCTGCTCGTCGAATGCCACGACTCGCACTGACGGAAGCTTGAGTTCAATCGGGATAACGGCTTCTGTTTCGAAGGCTAAGGCAAAGGGGGTCTCCCCCGTGGGCAATCTTTGGATAGTTCGGTATACCCATAATACATGATAAAGCTCGTCTGCTCAAGTTTCCTTTGTTTTTTCAAGTCTCGTCTTGATTCCTTGCAACAGAGTCCTGTTGGTCATCTCGGCTTCACCATTTGCCTGTGGATGGGCTACTGACATGAAGTTATGGGAGATGTTTAAGTCCTCATAAAATTCAACAAACCTTGCTCCAGCAAACTATCATCCATTATCAGTAATGAGAGTTCTAGGTAAGCCGAACCTACAAATGATTGACTTTCAGACGAGGTCCTGTACTTTAGCTTCTGTGATTTTTGCCACAGGTTCGGCTTTGACCCACTTGGTGAAGTAGTCAATTGCCATCAGGAGGAACTTTCACTGCCCGAACGCCATGGGAAAAGGTCCAAGGATATCCATTTCCTATTGTGCAAATGGCCATGGGGCACTCAAAGGTGTAAGTTCGGAGGTGGGCTGTCTTTGGATATTCACATATCTCTGACACCGATCACACTTTCTGACATATTCAATGGAGTCATGGTACATTGTAGGCTAGTAATAACCTTATCGGAGCAGTTTGTGGGATAAGGATCTGGCCCCCAGGTGACTTCCGCAGACTCCTTCATGTACCTCCCACAAGGCAAAGTCGGCTTCAGAAGGTCGGAGACATTTCAGGAGGGGCAAAGAGTATGACCTCTTGTATAGCTTGCCTTCATAAAGGATATATCGGGAGGCCTAATTTCTGAGCTTTCGAGCTTCTTTTGCATCATGGGGAAGAACCCCATCTTTGAGGTATGCAACCAGTGGGTCAATCCAACTGGGTTCATGGCTGATCTCCATTACAAGCTATGGTTCTTCCGTACTTGGACATTTCATAACCTCGAAGAGAACTTCCTTGGGTAGTTCAGTCGGAGCCAGTGTAGCCAACTTGGAGAGAAGATCGGCTCTAATATTTTCTACTCTCGAAATCTGCTTGATGTCAAAGCTGCCAAAGATAGGGATGATCTCTTTACCTTTTTGAGATACTTGACCATGCTGTCCCCCCGAGCTTCATAGTTTTCGCTGACTTGTCCCACCACTAATTGGGAGTCACTGTAAACTTGGAGCCGATCTACTTCTAATTCTTTGGCGATCTTCAGTCCTGCAATCAGAGCTTCATATTCTACTCCGTTATTTATCACAGAAAATTCGAAGTGCAGCGCGTACTCTGCGATAATTCCTTCTAGATTGACCAAGATCAGGCCCACACCCATGCCTGACACGTTGGAAAACCATCCACATAGAGGGCCCAAAAACCATCAGGGAGATCTATTCTTTCCTCAGGAGAGTTCGGCTGGAGTCCTGGGTTGTCAGCTTCACCTTGTTCAAGTTCGGCCTCTTCCGGATAGTGCATTCCATTATGAAATCAGCTAATATCTGGGCTTTTATCGTCGATCGAGGTCGATAGTTGATGTCAAATTTTGTGAGCTCGACCGCCCATTTTGCTATCCTTCCAGAAGCATCCGCTCGATGTAGAACTGCCTTGATCGGCTGGTCGGTAAGCAGTATTATGGTGTGCCCTTGAAAGTAAGGTCGGAGCCTTCGGGCTGCAATCAACAGGGCGTAAGTTAGTTTTTCTAATTTAGTGTACCTGATTTCGACGTCTCTCAATACTCGACTTATGTAGTAGATCGACCGTTGAATTTTTGCTTCTTCCTTAACCAGAACTGCTGCGAGAGCCACAAGAGAGACCGCCAGGTACAGGAACAACTCCTTTCCAGGTTCGGGCTTTGCCAATAGCGGAGGTGAGCCGATGTAGTTCTTCAATTCTTTGAACGCTTGCTGACATTCAGTGGTCCAACAGAAGTTCTTCGACTGCTTGAGAGTCTGAAAGAAAGGTAGGCACCGTTCGGCTGACCTTGAGACGAAGCGATTCAGAGCTGCTACTCTCCCAGTAAGGCGCTGAACTTCCTTTATTGACTTCGGGTGGTCATTTTCTGGATGGCATGAATCTTTTTCAGATTTGCTTCGATCCCGCACCCCGATACTATAAAGCCCAAGAATTTTTCTAAGGTTACTCCAAAAGTGCACTTGGTTGGGTTTAACTTCATCTTATATTTTTGGAAGGCGCTGAAGGCCTCCTCAAGGTCAGCGACGTGGTTCATTAAGGATTTGCTTTTTACAAGCATGTTGTCCACATAGTCCTCCATGTTGCAGCCGATCTACTCTTTGAAGATCTTGTTCACTAGTCGTTGATAGGTGCCCCTGTATTTTTGAGGTCAAAAGGCATGACCCTGTAACAGAAAAGACCATGGTCAGTAATAAAAGCAGTCTTTTCTTCATCCTCTGGTGCCATCCTGATTTGATTATAGCTAGAGAATGCATCCATGAAAGTGAGAAGCTCGTGGCCGAGGTTGCATCCACTAATTGGTCAATTCTGAGCAGAGGGTAACTATCCTTCGGGCAGGCTTTGTTCAGCTTTTTGAAGTCTATACACATCCTCCACTTGCCATTCGCCTTTTTGACGAGAACCACATTGGAGATCCAGTTCGGATAGTAGACTTCTCTGATGAACCCGACTTTCAAGAGTTTATCAACTTCCTCAGCTATTGCCTTCTGCCTTTTCGGTGCATGACCTCGAATTTTTTCCTTCATCGGTCGATGTTTGGGATCAACAGCTAGACGGTGTTTCATGATTTCGCATCAATCCCCGGCATGTCCGTCGGAACCCAAGCGAAAACATCCGCATTCTTTTATAGAAAATTGATGAGCTGTGTCCGTAGCTCTTCTCTCAGGTTGGAGCTGATCTTCACCACATGCCCTTCATTCCCATCATTAAAGAAATTGAGACAAGATCTTCAATTGGCTCACCCTATTCTTCAGCAAGGTCATCACGGGTGTCTAATCCATCAACCAGACAGGGGTCAGACTGACCATTTCTTTGTAAGGATATGTTATAGCAATATCTTCCCAGGACTTGATCTCCTCTGACCTCTCTGACCCCTTGGCTTGTAGAAAATTTCAATTTCAAATGGTAGGTCGATACCACAGCTCGGAGGGCGTTGAGGCCAGGTCGGTCGAGTACTGCGTTGTAGGCAGATGGCGCCCTTACTATCAGGAAATCCACTTGCCTCTAGATTGTTTCGGGCACCGACCTACAACTACGGTCAAAGTTATTACTCCTTCTACTGGCACAGCATCGCCAGTGAACCCTACCAATGGGGAGCTTATCGGCCCTAATCGATCATCCGAAATGGATATTTTTGAGAATGCATCATAAAATAAAATATCGATCGAGCTTTCATTTCAACAAGAATGCGACGTACATCATAGTCAGCAATATTTAAAGAAACTACAACCACATCATTATGGGGAATTGAATCCCTTGGGCATCTTCTTCAGTAAAGGTTATAGATTCTTCAGTCCTCTATCATTTGGGCGGTCTGACCGATCCACTGGTTGCTCCCCACCGGGGTCCTCAGAGATGGTGTTGATGATCCCGATTGGAGGTCGATCTTCAGGCTGTTCTTCCTCTTTGGCAGCTCTGGTTGTGGTAGGGCCCTCGGCCGATCTTTCCTACCTTCAGGTCGATGTCGGATGAATCTATTGAGCCGACCTCATCTAATGAGCTCCTTGATCTCATCTCGAAGCTGAATACACTCTTCTGTGTCGTGGCCATGATCATGATGATAGAGGTAGAACTTGTTAGGGTTATGCTTCCCGAGATGTGTGTGCATCTTTTTCGACCTTGGCAGCTACTCCCTGATCTCTATCAGCACTTGAGTTTTTGGAGCATTGAGAGGGATGTAGCTGTGGAATCTTCTGGGGGAAGCTCCATCGAACTCTGCGGTCTAGACTTCTTTGTCTACGAGCACGGGGGGGAGTTCGGACACGCTTGTGTCTGGGAAGAGTTTGAGAACGTGGCTGAGCTTCACTCAGTCTTTTTTCAGCTGTGGGCTTGCTGGAATCACCCGTCTGCCGCTCCTTCGTAGCCTCCTCGTCCTTTAGCTTGAAAGCTTCCTCTGCCTGAGCATATCCTTCGGCCCAAGCCAGCAAATCAGTGAAGTCCCTGGGATACTTCTTTTCTAAAAAAATAGAAGGTCATTCTTTTGAAGACCGCTCTTCAGGATGGCCATTGCAATTGATTGGTCCAAGTTCCGGACCTCCAATGCGGCAGCATTAAAACAGTTGACATAAGTTCGGATGGATTCTCCCTCCTTTTGCTTGATGTTGATGAGAAACTCCAAATCTCTTCGAGGACGTCAGCTGATGATGAAATGAGCCGCAAACTGGTGGTTCATTTGATCAAAAGAGAAGATAGTACCCGACTTCAGTGCCGAGTACCAATTTCTTGCTGCTCCCTTCAAGGTAGATGGGAAAGCTCGGCACAGGATGGCGTCTGGCACGCCATGAAGCAGCATCATTGTTGAAAGGCCTCCAGGTGGTCAACCAGATCTGAGGTCCCATCGTAGCTCTCAAATTGGGGGAGCTTGAAGTTCGACGGGATCAGTTCCTGCATAATCTTTTGAGAAAAAGGAAGGTCAGTACAGATATCCTCACCATAAGCAGAGAGAGCATGGCGGAGCTTCTCGATCTGTCGGTTCATCTCTTGGAACCTTTGATCCAGGAGATCCTCTCGATCACGAGTCTCATGGGTCTTCTAACAGAACGGTGATAGGGACCCTCCGGGGGTGGAATCGTGATCAGACAGAGGGCTCTCCACCTTTTGCTTCCCATTTCGGGGATACAGGGTGACTAGCCCAAGTGGGCCATCCGATCGTCAGATTCTGAAACCTCGACGATGCTTATTCCAGCACACAGATGCCTGCGGCTCCTACTGTTGTTGTTACATGACCTGCACAACTTCGGTGAGGCCCCTGACCTACTGAACCAGCAAGTCGAACTGCTCCATGCCGACTGCCGTTGCCGGAGGAGGAGGATCCTGAGAAACTGGAGATGAAGCCAGAGCTGGGGATCTTGTGAGATCTAGCCATGGAGGTCGTAGATCATCTGGTGGATGCCTTTCGGGAAGGCATCAGGTTAGAATCTGGCCAGAGAAGAAAAAGAAGATGTTGAAGAAGATGACCGGAGACAGTCCTGTTGAGTGCTCCTTTAAGAACAAGGGTCCTGCAAAGACACAGGCCCTTCCTCTAGCACCAATTCTGTTGGTACAGAATTCCATCGATGCCGGAGAAGTTGGAGTCGAGGGGATCACGACCGTCGTCGGAACCTGCAAGGAAAGTCTAAACCAGAGTTGGGGGTGCTCCGGCAAGACCCTCCGACGCTCAAGTCAGTATTCTGCTTCAACAAAAATGGAGCACTCGATTCGAATTTTTAGTAGAGTTTAGAGATAGTACTTAGAGCTTAGAAGAGAATGTATCTGGAGGGTCTCTTTTATAGATTGGAGAGCGTAACTGATTGACAGCGACGTTCGCAACTGCCTGGTAGTGGGCTGTTCGGAGCCACATGGAGTTTGTTACAGAGAGTAGTGGTATTCATTGTCGTGACTTGCCGTAGAGTGGTGGGGTCACGTGGAGTTTGTTATAGGGAGTGAAGTGGTGTCCATTATCACGACTTACCGGAGAGTGGTGGGGCCACGTGGAGTTCATTATAGAGAGTGGAGTGGTGTCATTGTCGCAACTTGCTGGGGAGTTCGGGCCGGACAACTGGAGCTCGGTTGGGATGTCTGGTGGAGCGGAATAGCTTTCTGTCTTAGCAATTTAAGAGAAGCTCGGATATTTTTGAGGTTGCTAATAGGTTAACTGTTGTTGGGTGCCTTAGACATTGATACCACAGACGGAAGTCAACTGCTGTAGAAGTTCAGATGAAAACTTTCTGTTGGAGAAATTCAGTTGGAGTCTGATTGCTAGAGAAGTCCGTCTGAAATTTATCTGATGTAGAAGCTTGTCTGAAGACTGTCCGTGGAGAGGTCCGGTTGCATGAGGGATTCGACAGAAGGTCGATCGACAGCAAAATTCGTAAGGCATTGTGGAAGTTCGTCCGTTGGAGAGTTTGAAGGGAATTTGTTCGTTGGAGGGGTCTGGTCGGCACTGTTGAAGTCCGATTGGTGCTGTTGAAGGTTGATGGCTGGAGAGGTATGGAAGACACCAAAGACAGTCGGTCACTGTAGAAATCTGACTGCTGGAGTATGTTCGTTGTAGAAGTTCGTCTGAAATCATCCGCTGTAGAAGTTCGAATGGAGTTCGATTCTTACAAAATCCGAAAGGAGGCTGCTTACTGTAGAAGCTCAGATGGAGATCGGTTGCCGTGGAGCCGGTGGAGACGCTTATTGCAGAAGCTCGACTGAAGTCCGCTTGCAATAGAAGTTCGGACGAAATTCGCTTACTGTAGAAGCTCAGATGAAATTCGAAGGGATTGACCACTGTAAAAACTTGGTGGAGTCTGGTTACTATAGAAGTCATACTGTTGGAGAAGTCCGGACATTGACGAAGTTCGGAAGAAGCTCGGAGTAAAGTTGATCGTGATAGGAGGAAGTCTGAAAAAGATTCAAAGAGTAGTCGATCACTGTAGAAAATCGGCTGATAGTGAAGCCAGAGAGCATTTGGAGCAGTCCGATAGACGACTGAAGGAGCTCATTATTGGAGAAGTCTGGAGGGTACGATAGGAGTTTGTCCATTGGAGGAGTCAGGAGGACACCATGGAAGGTCGACTGCTGGAGGAGTCCGGATGGTACTGTGGAAGCTCGGACGATCGGAGAAGTTCAGAAAGACGCCGCACAAGGTCGGAAGCCGGAAGAGTCCTGAAAGGGTTGGCCTCTACGAACTTCGACTGGGGTTATTTTATACCCAATACATATTTTTGAAAATATTTTAAAATTAGATTTTTTCTTGATATATGAGATATATAGATGGATCTTTTAATCTAAAAATTAATTTTGATTTAATTTTAAACATATAGATGATATGTAATTGCATACATAGATCTGAATTTTGATCTAGAAATAGTTCTAGTTTATGTTTATATAATACATAGATGCATGCATAAAACTGAAATTTTTATATAATTTAAATTTTGATTCATATATGTAATATATGATTACATATTTAGATCATAAATTTATTCTTAATCTGATCTATGATTAGTATATGAGATATATGATATCATGCTAAGATCTGAAATTTGATTTAGATCTGATTTTACATGCATATATGTGATATATGTTTGTATGATAAAATCTAAAAATTATTTTTATATTTTAAAACTTACTTTCATGCAATAAATTTAGATCTAAAATATGATTTTAGAATCTAAAATTTATATTTTGTATGAGGATTTTGATCATGAAAAAATCATAAATTAGATCATGTAATAGGATTGCATTTAAGATTTTTGATTTGAGTCATATGGGTCTAACTCGATTAAGTAATTGATCAAATCAAGTCAAGTATTGATAAGAGTTAGATCAATTAAGTTAATGATCATACAATTGTTGTTGATCAAATCGATTGAATCTCATATGTAGAATCGATTAATCTAAGGACCTAATTTGGCTCGTTGGTTTGAGCCCGATTTACTTGAGCTAATCAATTCTGATCAATCGACCTATTAGTATCGAAGATAAGTTAATGAGACATGATTATTTAATTGATTCTATTAACTGATCTGACCAATTTATTGGTATCTTAGGAAGGCAATGGAGGGACCCCCACCGATCTCCACTTACCTGGCCAATTTGAAAAATTGAATCTTGAATTAGGTTACTTAGCGGTTTGGTTTATCCCATGCCAGTTAGATGGGTTATATGATGATTGATTAGATGAGACCCAAACTTGAACCTCTCCATAAATATTAAGTCCATAGGTCTTTCAACATTGTAGATGTGCGGGCGTGCTACCGACATTGATTATTCTTGGCTGGTTACAGTGGTTCAGTTGCATCGAAAATATGTAACCACTCTATTAGCAAAGGGTTGCTCCAGGATAAGGATGGGGTTGGGCCTAATAACTGTTAGGTGAGGGATCCAATGACGGCCTTGCACCTGTTTGTGAACGGTGGGTCCGACTTAACTAAGAAGTGTGGGCAATAACTGTTAGGTGAATCCATATGACTTAGAGATCAAGTCGCTGCAACATGCTTAGTGAAGTATCTGGGTAAAGAGTTGCCTACGCATTGGTGTACATATTACCAATAACTGTTAGGTGAGGTGCATGCATCAGTGGGACCGCAGCACCCACTAAAAATCTTTTGTCGCGTTAGGATTTTTATTTCCTTTCTGGGGAGTGAAAAGATCTGATAAATTAATGGGAGCCATTGTTTTCATCTTAAAGTCCTAGAAGTAAATATAAATATTAAGTACAAAAGTCTAACTTGAATCTCTACTTTGCAGTTAAACCACAATGTCAGTCTCAAACCCTCTAGCCCGCATCCTTGAAACAAATCGTTTGACTGATACCAATTACAAAGATTGGCTCAGAAATCTTAGGATTGTCCTGATCTCAAAAAATTAAGCCAGTTCTCAACTAAGATTCCATAGTGCTACCAAACCGTCCTACTGCTGAGCAAAGAGCTACTTTTAAGAAGTGGACGGATGAAGACAGTCGGATCAAGTGTTATGTGTTGGCGTCATGTCAAACGAGTTGCAAAGCCAGCACGAGCATATGCCACTACTCAGACTATGATCACTCACCTACAAGAGTTGTATGGTGAGCAGAGCCGTATTGCACACTTCAAAGTATCTAAGAGACTCTTCAATCTCAAGATGCGTGAGGGGCAGTCAGTCCATGAGCACTGTATGACAGTGATCAAGGTATTAAGGAGCTTGGGAAGCTCGGGCTAGAAATGCAAAAGAAATTACATATGGATTTGATCCTTCAATCCTTACCAATTCATATAGTCAATTCATTGTTAATTTTCATATGAACAAATTTGATTGTACTATTTCGAACTCGTTAACATGTTGGTCACTATGGAGGGTACCTTGAAGAGTTCAAGGGCATTGTTCTCGCTATGGAGCAAACTTCTTCTTTCAAGAAAATGTTTACTGGAAGGAAGAAGGTAAAATCCGTGAAGAAGCAGAAGAAAGAGAGCAAGCCAAAGAAGGATGGTCCAAAGATGGTTGAGGCAAAAGAAAAATGTTTCCACTGTCATACTGAAGACCACTATAGGAGGAACTGTTCAAAATATCTGGAGAGCCTAAAGAAGAAAAAGGATGATAAACCTTCTGAAGTATACTCGTAATAGAATCTAACCTTATGTTTTCTTTGACTTCTAGTTGGGTATCAGACTTTGGCTCGAGTGCTCATATATGTACCTCAATGCAGGGTCTGATAGAATGTAGGAGGTTGAGGAAGGTGACATGATCTTTGAGTCAGCAATGGAGCAAAGGTTGCTGTAGAGACCGTTGGCACTTACCCTCTTCGATTACCGTCTGATGTTAGATGAGATTTGAAAGACTGTTATTATGTTCTTGTAACTGGTTGAAATTTAATTTTCATGTCTGTGCAAGCATAAGAAGGTTTTGAAATTTATTTCGATAAAGACTTTTGTTCCATTCATTTCTTGGTTGCATGAGGTCTTTTAATTAACAGTCTTTATTACTTGCAAGTTGATGAGAATGTGAACCTATACAAGCAAATAGTGAGTGCTATAGGTCAGAATAGACCCAGAGATGATATTAAGTAGAGGTACTTATGGCACTATAGACTAGGCTATAGTGGAGAGGACATGATAAACAAATTGAAAAAGGATGGATCCTTAGTTCTCTTAACCCAGAGTCATATCTAGTTTGCAAATCTTGCCTTTGAGAAAAGATGGCCAAGGTGCCCTTTGTAAGACATGGAGAAAAGTATGGGAAAAATCATGCAGGGGTAAAATGTAATTTTAAAATTTTTTAAAATTATGATTTTATAGTGAAAAATATTAATTAATCTAATTAATTAATATGAATTTACCCTACACTAGAATCTAAATATGAATATAGCATGCCTTCATTTAAATTTGAAATTCAAATTCGAACAGTAAACACTTTACTGTAATGTGTTCAAAACAAATACCTTTGTGCGGATTATAGATCTCCCAATCTGATCACCATCAGGAGAATCTGATCATCGGACGTAGCCACACAGTGTGTCTGGCCTCTGCGGATCATCCACACGAAGCTTCCGATCTGATCGACTCCTCACGAGTGCTAGCTCGTTGTAGAGCCCTTTTGACGGTCGATGCTGATCGAACTCTTTGATCGATGTCTGTCGATTTTCGGATGCTCCGGATCATCAACAGATATCTTGAGAGGATGTTGAAGATCTTTTGAAATTTTGGGCTCACGACACTCGTAGCTCACTTTCTCACTTTCCAATCCCAGGCTAAAACTCTAAGGAACTCACTGGAAACCTTGCACCCACTTTTCTTTCTTTTCTTTCTTTTTCTCTTGGAAGGATATGGACTTCTTCTCATGCACAAGACTTCCTCACGCCCCAAAATTTTTCTCCAAAAAAATAATCTTCTTCTTACACCACGCCCCACTCATCTCCTCCTTTTATAACAACCTCAAACATCTTATCCAAAAGAAAGATAAAGATGAGTAATTACACATTTGAATTCAAATCAAATTTTGAATTCAAATGGACACCAACTCATCTCTTATCCACTAAAGGCGTGAGGCATGGCTTAAATTATGCATGGAGTGATTTCATGAGAAATATTTTTCTCATGTAATAAATGGGGCGTTAAAAAAGGATAAGGCGCAAAGATTGATTGCCCATTCAAATTCAAACTTTATTTTGAATTTGAATGGCCAACCAATCATCCTTATCCATTCAAATAGATATTAAAGTGGGCGTGGAGAGGGCTTGGTGTAAGAAAAAATTCATGAGAAGTTCCTTCTCATGAATTCAAATGGGTGCAATGGAAGTGAGGTGGCGCATGGAGATTGGGTCAAGGTGGTTTCAATATTTAAACCAACCTAATTGAACCAAATAAGTTAGGTCCAATTAGACTAATTTAAACCCAACTTAATTAGACTTAATTAGGCTCAATAAAATTCTAATCAAATCAGAATTGACTAAGCCCAACCCTGATCAAATCAGGGACCAAACCATCTCGACGATTAGGTCAACTCCTAACCTAATCGGGTCAAACCCAACTGAATCCAATTCAATTGGACTTGATCCAAAAATAATTACTCAATCAAATTGAGTTAATTAGTAATCAAATCACTAATTAAATCTCTCATAAATACTGAGTCCAAATCCGATGGGCAATCGGGCATCAGAATTCATCGATATGTAATCCTGATCGAAAAGTCCCAACCAGTAGGACTCTTGACCCCGGTACCCATAATGTGTGGAACTCGTGATCAGAGAATCCTGATTCTGATCATTGAGTTCCAAATATGTAGGATTTTACACCAGCCATCAGATTAGATAGGAACCTCTAATGTGTGTGACCCCACAGGTTCGAACTAAGCCGGAAGCACAGGAACCAATTTCTGTACTAATCGAAGTGACCATCTAGCAATGTACCCGATGTCGATAGGTCGAAGAGTGCAATCGCAACACTCAGAACCTACATGAATATGATTATGGTATAATTCATCCTTTTGACCCCTGTATTTAGGATGACTCAGGGTGAAACTGTTAACCCTGATCAGATCATCCGAATCATGCTCAATTCAAATAGTCCTGTGACTCCTCACTAGGACTATCCTGGTCAAGGTTTTGCTAAATTAAACATGACTGTACATAGCTCCTAAACTGGAGTGGTCAATCCCATCTTGACACACGCACCGACAAGTCAAGTACTTGACTACACCCAGCAGCCTTCCGTCACTGAATTAAAAATTCAGGTAGTCCAGTATCTAAGTGCAGTGAGTTGCTTGCAATCACCTGGCAGTCTCAGGTCGGAGGATATTTATACCCATATTCCATCGAAAAAATCTTGACAGCAGAAATAGCTCCAGAGTTGGTCATATTCAGTGTAGATGTACCCTTATATCTCACTGTATACCATACCAGTGTCTCCACACTCATTGGTTAAGAGGACAACCAACCTATATGGCACACAACGACCTATGCTTGATAAATGTTGTCATCCTTGGTAACAACATATCATTTGATCGCGAACAGATTTAAGGACTAAACGACAAATCCTCTTTGTCGAGTCTAAATAGTCCTAAGGACTTCACCACAACATAGGAGTTCATTAGAAGATGAAATATTTTTGTGATGAAAAATATAAAATAATTTTTATTAATTCATAATTCATATACAAATACAAAAATGAGCACAACCGTCAACAGACTGATGATTGGCTTTGGGACACTATTCCAACAATCTCCCACTTGGCCTAAAGCCAATCGGTGTAGTATCTAATACTCATCTTCGACTTGTAGTTGTCGAACTCCTTCATGCAATGGCTTTAGTGAATGGGTCAGTCAGGTTCTCCTTTCGTCGATCTTCTGAAGATCGACGTCACTCGATCCATAATTTCTCGGATGAGATGGTAGCGGCGCAGAATATGCTTCGTCCGCTGGTGTGCCTTTGGTTCCTTCGCCTAAGCAATGGCTCCAGAGCTGTCACAGTAGAGCAAACTGACCAACAAGGGAGGGTGCTACTCCGAGCTCGGTGATAAATTTTCTCAGCCACACCTTCTTTGGCAGCATCTGATGCAGTGACATACTCCTCTCGCAAACTGAATCAGCCACTGTGTGCTGCTTGGAACTTTTCCAGTAGATAGCCCCACCATTAAGGATAAAAATAAATCCTGACACACTTTTGCTGTCATCGTGATCAGACTGGAAACTAAGTCTGTAAACCCTGTAAGTCTTAAGTCTGATTCACCATAAACAAGCCATTGGTCTTAGTATTTCTTAAATACTTCAGGATGGTTTTAACAACCTTCCAGTGATTTTTCCCTGGATCAGATTGGTATCTACTCACTACCCCTAGTGAGTATGCCACATCTGATCATGTACATGTCATGACGTACATGATAGATCCCACTGCTGAAGCATATGGAATCCTACCCATATGCTCTCTCTCTTGAGGTTTGTCGGACAATCCTCTTCGAGAAAAAATTCCATGGCCTATCAGAAGATAGCCTGTCTTGGAATTCTCCATGCTGAACCTCTTCAGCATAGTATCAATGTACGTGGACTGAGATAAATCAAGCAACCTTTTAGATCTATCCCTATAGATCCTCATCCCTAGGATGTAGGAAGCTTCTCCCAGATCCTTCATGGAGAACTGTGACGACAGCCAAATCTTTATTCCTGTAATGCAGGGATATCATTTTCGATTAAGAGAATGTCATCCACATACAATACAAGAATACTACTACTGGACTATTAGCCCACTTATAAATGCAGGGCTCTTCTCCATTCTTAACGAAGCCGTACGTCTTGATCATCTTATCAAAACGTATGTTCCAACTCCGTGATGCCTGCTTAAGTCCATAATGGACCTCTGTAGCCTGCACACCTTAGACTCATCTGTGGATGTGAATCCTTCAGGTTGTATCATATACACCTCTTCATCTAGCTCTCCGTTTAGGAAAGCTATCTTCACATCCATCTACCAATTTCATAGTCCAGATGGGCAGCTATCGCAAGCATAATCCGAATGGATTTGAGCATTGCCATAGGAGAAAATATCTCGTCATAGTCTATACCATAATGTTGACGATATCCCTTGGCAACCAGACGGGCTTTATAGGTTTTCACCTTTCCGTCTGTGCCTCTCTTCCTCTTGAAGACCATTTACACCCTATGGGTTTTACTCCTTCGGGTGGATCAACCAATGTCCACACATCGTTGACCTTCATGGACTCCATTTCGGATTTCATGGCCTCTAGCCATTTCTCAGAGTCGGGTCTCTGTATTGCATCCATGTAGGTGATCGGATCCTCATCGTTTTCATCAAGTTCGATAGGATCGCCATCCCGAACCAAAAACCATAGTATCTGTCCGGTTGACGTGGTACTCTACCAGATCGCCTTAAGGGTGCTTGAACAATGGGCTCTGGATCTGATCTAACCAAATCCGGTTCAGGTTCAGCAACTTGTGTCAGTTTTTTCACCTGCGAACTTCATCAAGTTCGACCTTAGAGCAACAGTCCCTTCACAAGGAACTCCTTTTCCAAAAAGATTGCCTTAAGACTGACAAATACTTTTTGCTCATCAGCTAGGTAGAAGTAATACCCTTTGGTCTTTTTGGGTACCCTATAAAATTACACTTGTAGACCTAGGTCCAAGCTTGTCTGTAATTAAACGTTTAACATAAGCCGGACACCCCAAACCCTAAGGTGCTAGAGTACTGGCTTACGTCCTATCCATATCTCATATGGCATTTTGGTTACAGATTTACTCGAACACTATTTAGAAGGTAGCAAGCCGATTCGAGTGCATATCCCCAGAGAAGATCGCAGACCAGCAAACCCCATCATGGATCGAACCATGTCCAACAAGGTCCGATTCCTTTTTCAGACACACCATTATGTTGTGGTGTTCCAGGAGGAGTCTACTGAGAGAGAATCTCATTCTCTCCAAGATATGTCAGAAAATTATTGGAAAGATATTCACCTCCTCGATCAGATCGAAGAGTTTTAATACACTTTCAGTTTATTTTTCTACCTCATTTCGAAATAGTTTGAACATTTCAAATGACTCCGATTTATGCTTCATTAATAGACATACCCATACCTCGATAGGTCGTCTGTGAAGGTTATGAAGTAAAATATCCACCTCTTGCACTTGAGCTCATGGGTCCACATACATCAGAATGTATCAGACCCAAGAGTTCACTGGCTCGCTCACCTTTTCCAGTAAAAGGTGATTTGGTCATTTACCAAGAAGACAGGACTCACAGGTTGGAAGTGATTCACAATCACCTACTTCAAGAATTCCTTCTTGAGCCAATCTGTTTATCCTGTTCTTATTGATATGACCTAGCCTACAGTGCCAAAGGTAGACTTCTGACATATTATCTATTCTAGGGTATTTATCGAAGGTTTGAACCACATTAACAGGTTGTGATAGAAAGTAAATTTCATTATTAAGTTGTCCAACAAACATTGTAACACCATTCAAAATGATATTGCAAACGTTTCTTTTATTAAAAATTGATAACCGTTCATGGCCAAAAGACCTACAGAAATAATATTTAATAAAAAACTTGGACAATAGTGACATTCACTCAGAATTATATTTTGAGAATTGATTACAAGGTTCATAATTCCTAATGCTAGAACTGGAACTTTGCTTCCACTCCAACGTTCAGGAATCTCTCACCTTCATCAAATCTCCTACTGACCTGCAAACCCGCATCGAATGCAAATATGATAAGGACTTCCGGTATCCAATACTCAGGAGTAGTATCACAAATGGAAAAGTTGCAAGGTGTTATCATATAAGTACCTTGCTTCTTCTTCGGCCTATTCGGGTCCAGGGAGGCAATGTATAGAGGATAGTTCCTCTTCCAGTGCCCCTGCTTCTTGCAAAAGAAGCACTCCGCCTGGCTCTGGTGGGCTTGCGCTTCTTGGTCTGACCCTGTGCAGAGTCCCAGCATGCAGCTGCACCTTCTTATTCTTCTTCTTCTTGTTCTTCTTCTTCCCTTTCTTAAAGGGTCGACGATCAGAAGAAGACCCTCCCACAATATTCACCGACTCCTTATGGAGCTGGTGATCCTTCTCAAAGTTCTGCAGCAACCCCAACAAGCCGTGGTAGTTCACTGTAGGCTTTGTCATCCGAAAATGAGTAAGGAAGGGGAGGAAGGACTTGGGCAATGAATTAAGGATCGCATCCTTACCGAGCTGCTCGAGCAGGGGAAAGCTCAGTTTACTTAGGCGCTCAATCATTTCGATATGTACAGTACATGATCAGTGACTGAGCTCCATCCCTCATCCGAGCATTGAAAATGGCACAACTGGTTTTGTGCCTTTCAACATCGTCAGGCGTGCCAAGAGAGTCGTTCAACATTTGAAGCATCTCTTGTGGCTGGGCATTCTCGAACCTGCGCTGAACTCATCGTTCATTGCCGCCAGCATAATGCACCAAACGGTGGTATGGTCGTTGAGCCACTTCTGGTAAGTGTCTCGGACCATCCTCTAGCATTCGGGGCTGGCTCCTCAGGTGCTGGATCCATTACTACATAAAGGATCCGTTCATACTCAAGGATGATTTTTATTTTCGATACCAGCTATCGAAATTAGGTCCCATGAGCTTGTCATTATCTAATAATGACCGGAGGACAGGGTAGTGGCCATAGCTGCATTAAGAAAACCAGACCTCTATTAGTACATAAATTATAAATACTAAAGACTTGGACTTTAGTCTAAATTTCTTCCAGTATTTTTACGAACTGGTAGCCTCAACCTCCAATTCGAAGAATTACTTTAATTCCTTAGTGGGTACTAGAATCCACACAGACTACACACGAGCCCAACTTTGGTTGGTCAATCCATGTGCATCTATGGGTAGGTTCATAACCAGTTGTTTCTCTAAACAACTTCTAGTAATTGATTTTGCCCCAAAACCTAATCAGTAGGCTTTGGCCTCCACTGAAAAGATCTGGTTAGGTCCAACCATTAACATGATTTGATTTGGTGAATCGGATCAATAAATGATCAGGCCCGACTTTGACCGGCCAACCTGACCACCATCAGAAAGACTCAAACCAAATTATCATATTATGAATGATAATTCTATTAGTCAATAAGCACTAGGCCTTTGGCCTCCAATGATTATTAAACTAATGGACTCATTATCACTCACTTAATGGGAGGCTATGACTTAGTTATCAATATAACTTAATCATTTTTAGGGACCTAATAATTTTTGAGGATTTTATTAAAGGATATATGAGAAAAAAAATATCCAGCCAATTTCAATCCTCCCACTGACTTCACCAAGTCAGATTAAAAAAAATTTAATTAAAGCTGGCATTAGAAGTACCTAAATCAGTCACACTGATTTACCTAATGATATGGGTGAGTCCTAATCACCAAGTGATTTAATCAAAATCTAATTCACCAGGTTGGCCAGATAAGTGAGATCAGTGTGGAGATAAGCCATTAACTCGTCAGAGATCGAATCACTGCGAGTAGCTCCCGCTTAAAAACCACTGGTCAAACTGCCAAACTTACCTTAGACACCAATCGGTTCATTAGTTTTAATTTGATCAACTTAGTAAATAGGGTTCCACCACGTAGCCATGAATTAAGTCCATCTTGATCTAGTTAAAGATATGGACTCATTTAACTACAACTATTGGAGTTGAGTCTAGAGTATCCTTGACCTAATCTAATTCAATTTTTGATTAGATTTGACCAATTACTCTAATTTAGTCATTTCTTTAAGCTAACCTTAGGTCTAACCAATTATGGACCTAATCCATCTAACCATTGACCCACAAATTTATGCAATTATCTTAGATCTTAATTCATAATTCTAGACCTACTAGACAACACTTAATTCTTTTAATTAAGTATTTGGGCTGATAGGTCAGGGTTTGGCATTTTGAAAATAATTTTCAAATTTTGAAAGGTTTTATTTTTTGTTCACCAAATATGTTGACTCATTTCACAAATAGATCAGCACATTTCATAAATAACAATCATATTGCTAATTACATAACAGAAAATAACTCAATCAAAATAAATCATGAATATTCTTTAGATCTAATCTAACACATTCATGATAAATTTCACAATGGAACCTTTACAATTAATTCCTTTCGCTGCTTCATCTGCATGGGATATAATTGCAGCGGCACCCCTACCGCCATAGGAGACCCCATCGAATGGGAGGAGAGGCCTTTAAACCCTACTTTTCTCCTATGACGGACGGCCATGGCAACCAACCCAATTCGATTACTTGCTACTTGGATCAAGTATATCTAAATATATCAATTTCAAAATTTAAATTTTAAATTTCAAATTTCAAATTTTAAATTTTGAATTTTAAATTTCAAACAAATTTCAAATTTCAAATTTTTTGAATTTAAATTTTGAATTTTAAATTTAAATTTAAATTTTGAAAATTTAAAATTTTAAAATTTCAAATTTTGAATTTTAAATTTAAATTTTTAATTTTGAATTTTGAATTTCAAATTTCAAAATCCAAATTTTAAATTTTGAATTTAAATTTTTGAATTTTAAATTTTGAACAACTTTCAAAATTAAATTTTAAATTTTAAATTTTAAATTTTAAATTTTAAATTTAAACTTTTAGATTACAACTTAATCTATGCATGCAAATATATATATCATATCTAAGAACCCACTCTGATACCATCTGTAAGAAAATCAGTGCAGGGGTAAAATGATAATTTTAAAACTTTTTCAAAATTATGATTTTACAGTAAAAAAATATTAATTAATCTAATTAATTAATATAAATTTATCCTACACTAGATCTAAATATGATATATGGCATGCATTCATTTAAATTTGAAATTCAAATTCTAACAGTAAATACTTTACTGTAATGTGTTCAGAATACAATACCTTTATGCAGGTTGTAGATCACCACAATCTGATCATCATCGGAAGAATCTGATCATCGTGATGTAGCCACACAGTGTGTCTAGCCTCTGCGGATCATCCACACGAAGCTTCCGGTCTGATCGACTCCTCACGAGTGCTAGCTCATTGTAGAGCCCTTTTGACGGCTGATGCTGATCGAACTCCTTCGATCGATGTCTGTCGATTTTCGGATGCTCTGAATCATCAACAGACATGTTTGAGAGGATGTTGAAGATCTTCCTGAAATTTTGTGGGCTCACGACACTCGTAGCTCACTTTCTCACTTTCGAACTCCAGGCTAAAACTCTAGGGAACTCACTAGAAACCTTCACCCACTTTTCTTTCTTTTTCTCTTGGAAGGATATGGACTTCCTTCTCACGCACAAGACTTCCTCACACCCCAAAATTTTTCTCCAAAAAAATAATCTTCTTCTTACACCACACCCCACTCATCTCCTCCTTTTATAACAACCTCAAACGTCTTATCCAAAAGAAAGGATAAAGATGAGTAATTACACATTTGAATTCAAATCAAATTTTGAATTCCAACTCATCCCTTATCCACTAAAGGTATGAGGCATGGCTTAAATTATGCATGGAGTGATTTCATGAGAAATATTTTTCTCATATAATAAATGGGGTGTTAAAAAAGGGATAAGGCGCAAGATTGATTGCCCATTCAAATTCAAACTTTATTTTGAATTTGAATGGCCAACCAATCATCCTTATCCATTCAAATAGCACATTAAAGTGGGGCGTGAAGAGGGCTTAGTGTGAGGAAAAATTATGAGAAGTTCTTTCATGAATTCAAATGGGTGCAATGGAAGTGAGGTGGCGCATGGAGATTGGGTCAAGGTGGTTTCATTATTTAAACCAACCTAATTGAACCAAATAAGTTAGGTCCAATTAGACTAATTTAAATCAACTTAATTAGGCTTAATTAGGCTCAATAAAATCCTAATTAAATCAAGAATTGACTAAGCCAACCCCTGATCAAATCAGGGACCAAACCATCTCGACGATTAGGTCAACTCTTAACCTAATCGGGTCAAACCCAACTGAATCCAATTCAATTGGACTTGATCCAAAAATAATTACTCAATCAAATTGAGTTAATTAGCGATCAAATAACTAATTAAATCTCTCATAAATACTGAGTCCAAATTCGATGGGCAATTGGACATCAGAATTCATCGATATGTAACCCTGATCGAAAAGTTCCAATCAGTGGGACTCTTGACCTCGGTACCAATAATGTGTGGAACTCATGATCAAGAATCCTGATTCTCGATCACTGAGTTCAAATATGTAGGATTTTACACCAGCCATCTGATCAGATAGGAACCTCTAATGTGTGTGACCCCGCAGGTTCGAACCTAAGCCGGTAACACAAGAACCAATTTCTGTACTATCGAAGTGACCATCTAGCAATGGTATCTGACATCCGGATAGGTTGAAGAGTAGCAATCGCAACACTCAGAACCTACATCAATATGGTTACTGTATAATTCATCCTTTTGATCCCTGTGTTTAGGACGACTCAGGGTTAAACTGTCAATCCTGATCAGATCATCCGAATCGTGCTCAACTCAAACAGTCCTGTGACTCCTCACTAGGACTACCCTGGCTAAATTTTGCTAAATTGAAATATGACTGTACACAGCTCCTAAATTGGAGTGGTCAATCCCATCTTGATACACGCACCGACAAGTCAAGTACTTGACTACACCCAGCAGCCTTCCATCACTGAATTAAAAATTCAGGTAGTCCAGTGCCTAAGTGCAGTGAGTTACTTGCAAGTCACCGTGGTGGTCTCAGGTTGGAGGGATATTTATACCCATATTCCATCGAAACAAATCTTGACAGTAGAAATAGCTCCAGAGTTGGTCACGTTCAGTGCAGATGTACCCTTACATCTCACCTGTATGTCATACCAGTGTCTCCACACTCATTGGTTAAGAGGACAACCAACCTATATGGCACACAACGACCTATGCTTGATAAACGTTGTCGTCCTTGGTAACAACGTATCATTTGGTCGTGAACAGATTTAAAGACTAAACGACAAATCCTCCTTTGTCGAGTCTAAATAGTCCTAAGAACTTCACCACAATATAGGAGTTCATTAGAAGATGAAATATTTTTATGATGAAAAATATCAAAATAATTTTATTAATTCATAATTCATGTATAAATACAAAAATGAGCACAACCGTCAATAGGCTGACGATTGGCTTTGAGACACTATTCCCAACAAAAAGGCCATAGAGCTACTTGTCCTGGTACACATCGATGTGTATAGGTCATTTGATGTGCAGGTCAGGGATGGTTATACCTACTTCATTATCTTTATCGATGATCTGTCTAGGTACAGGTATGTGTATCTTATGAAACATAAGTTTGAGGTTTTTGAAAAATTCAAAGAATTCAGGCATGAAGTAGAAAAGCAGACAGGCAAATCCTTAAGGTTCTTTGATCTGATCGAGGAGATAAATACCTTAGTCAAAAATTTTTGGGATATCTTAAGGACAACGTTATAGTCTCTCAATGGATTTCTTCTAGAATGCCTCAACTCAATGGGGCATCCGAAAAGAAGAACAAGACCCTATTAGATATAGTCCGATCTATGATGAGCTTCACTAATTTACCCTTATTTCTTTGGAGACATGTCTTGTTAACTGCCATTCACTTGTTGAATAGGATTCCATCAAAATCCGTTCCTACTACACTGTATGAGATATGGTTCGGTAAGAAGCTGAGTCTGGGTTATCTCAAGACTTGGGGATGTTCGGCCTATGTCAAAAGATAGATGGCGAACAAATTAGAGGATATATTTATTGTAGCTTGCTTTATAGGGTATCCAAAAGAATCTATGGGATACTACTACTTTTCACAAGATCATAATGTGATTGTGAGTCGAAACACCGTATTCCTAGAAAAATAGTTAATTCAAGATGTTGGCAGTGGAAGGTTAATGGAGCTCGAAGAGAAAGTCTCTGAAGAGCCCAGAGTGATAGATCCTCAAGAACCCATAGTCCATGAGCCAGTAGTTGATGTTCCTCTACCACCTCATAGATCTAGCAGAGTTTTTCGATCTCCTGAAAAGTATATAGGTATGCTTATGGAGGAAGTAAAGGAAATATCCTTATGGGAGATAGAGGCCATAGTGATGATCTTAATACCTTTGATGAAATAATGTTTGACATCGATTTTGAAAAATGGTTAGTTGCTATGAAGTCAGAAATTGACCCAATGCACTCGAACCAAGTCTGGACTTTAGTGGATTCACCTGAGAGTATCATACCCATTGGATGTAAATGGATCTACAAAAAAAAGATAGGTGCCGATGGTAAGATAGAGACCTATAAAGTTAGGCTTGTGGCTAAAGGTTATAGTCAGCATGAGGGCATTGACTATCAAGTGACCTTCTCGTCAGTAGCCATACTGAAATTCATCCATACTTTACTTGCTATTGTGACTTACTATGATTATGAAATCTGACAGATGGATATGAAAACTATTTTTTTGAATGGATATCTTGAGAAAGATATCTATATAGAGCAGCCTATGGGTTTCACATCCGGTGATGGTGATCACAGAGTCTACAAGCTGCAAAGATCCATATACAGATTAAAGCAAGCTTCTCGGAGTTGGAACCATCATTTTGATGAGGCAATCAAATCATTTGATTTCATCAAAAATGAAGAGGAACCCTATGTGTATAAGAGGGTCAGTGGGAGTGCGATCACCTTCCTCATATTTACGTGGATGAAATTCTCCTTATTGGGAATGACATTCCCATGCTGACCATAGTCAAAAGATGGTTGTCCAAGAAATTCTCCATGAAAGACCTAGAGGAAGCATCCTATATTTTCAGAATAAAGGTCTATAGGGATAAACCTAAATGGATACTTGGCCCATCACAAAAGCTGTATATTGAGAAGGTGCTGAAGAGGTTCAGCATAGAAAACTCTAAGAGAGGTCTCTTATCTCTTAGGCATAGATTAGTCTCTCCAAGATAATGTGTCCGACCATATCTAAGGAGATTCAACACATGAGTAGGATTCCTTATGCCTCGACGATAGGGAGCTTCATGTATGCCATGCTATATACTCAACCTGATATTGCCCTTGTTGTGAGTGTCACGAGTAGATATCAGTCGAATCCAGATGAGAAGTACTGGATAGCTGTGAAGAATATTCTTAAGTACTTAAGAAGGACTAAAGATTTATTCTTAGTCTTTGGAGGTGATTCTGAGTTATGAGTCGAGGGCTATATTGATTCAAACTTCATATCTAATCCTGATGATAGAAGGTCTACATCAGGATGTATTCTTGTTTGATATATCGAAAGGATTTTGAGTAATCAAATAATGGAGGCTGAGCATGCTATAGATGTATAGGATGAATTCTGGTTCTACTCTTAGTTATAGAACTGGATGTCATACTATGACACAGTACTACAAAAATAATGGCACCATAGCCCTTGCTAAAGAGCCAAAGATCTTATCAGAAGTTCAAGAACATAGAGTAGCGGTATATGCGATTATCTCATATCGAGGTATGAAGAGTAGACTCTACGAACAATATGGTAGATTCGCTGACTAAGCAGTTGAGCCAACTGAAAATGAAAGTCTTGAGAAGATGGAATAGATTTGTGGCCAATTGACTTTAGTTCAAGTGAGAGATTGTTAGATGTATGTCCTAGAAGCTAATATGGCTGACACATTGTAATAAGTCTAGGGTATAGTTTTATACTTAATATATTGATATGATCAATAAAAAGATAATTTCTTTTTCATTCAAGTATGATGTGTCCTTGAATCTTCCAAGAAATTAGTTTCGATACATATTCTCAAGGTGTTGAGAATTAGAGACATGTATATAATTTTTAAATACTTTCGATAATAGGATCATCATGAGAATAATGAAAGATTTGGATAGACTGACGCATAAATCACTTTCTTTGGGATAGATGAGTCTCTAATTTACTGTGTAGAGACACAGGACGATAAGTGCGGGTGGTTGTTAGAGAACAACTAATACTGAGCATGACCATATGAGATGTCACTTAGATTTCTATTCGATCATCAGTGATTATCTTGATGCTGTAGTTATATGACTAGTCTTTTGACTTGAGATGGTGCTGCTGCTCGTAGTGAGGCTATTAGATTTGACTGACACATAAACATGGATCTCAATGAGCTCTTGTGGTGGATGTTGACAACAGTTGGTCCACTATAGGAGTGGGATGCGCATCAAGATAGGATCTATCGATCTTGATAGAGAGGAGTAGTCCTATGAGATTTGAGAGGCTAAATCTATGAATCTATGATCATAGTAGTGTGATTGATGGAAAAAAATTTCTATAGAAGTCACAATTGGACTTGAGCTAATCGAATCTATCATATAACTGATGTTGAGGTTTGACGATTTATCCATCACCTACCATCTGTCGGGACTCACGATAGAGGGACTGAATCACATGCTAACTACACCTAGAGATTTATTTCAGTTCTATGGCGTTGCCACTACATACTGTTAGATATCACTGGTGGATTGTAAGAGCTCATTAGGATTGTTCTGGATCGACAATCCTTGTTGAGTTAGAGTAGAATTATTCCGACCCATTAAAAAGAGTTTCAATGATACAATGATAGAGATCATTGTATATCTCACTACTAGATAGAATTGAACCTATGGGATCACACAACAAAGAGATTAGGTCTGAAATTAGTAATTAAGCTTATGAAGTATCAATTGGGTTTAGAAAAATCCATTGGGTTCATGATAACTTTGCTAGCACAAGGTTGGACCCAATTCCTCTTTTAGTTGGAATTACTTATTTGATAAGATAATTTTAACTTAATTATATACTAATAATTTACATGAATAAGATTCATGAGACTCCAATTATTGGGTGTCTAAGGTTATGGATCAAATTAATTAAGGGTCCAAGTCCCTAATTAATTTTTTTGATAGTTATTTTTAGGCGCCACCTTGATTTTATCAAGTTGGGCATGTCTATTGATTAGAGGGCTTTTAGTTCTCTTATGGGATGTCTCTTGGGTGTCTTTTGGAGTGTCTAATTATAGGTGCAAAGGCTCCAATTGTTGACACCTAAAGGATCTCCTAAAGTAAGTTGGATAACTTAAGTTAATAGAAAATCCAATGCAAATAGGATTTGTATAATGTGATTAAATAAGATTCGATCCTTATGCCTATTTAAAAAGATCTCTCCTAAAATCTCTAGAGCATTCAAACTAGTAGCCCCTCATGCTTAAAAGCTCTCCCCATGCCCTCCCTTTCTCTTCTCTTGGGCATTCTACATGCCCAACCCTTGGGATGCGAGTCCTAAGGAGTTCCACGCCCAAGGTGTTAGGCATCCCATAATTTTTTGATTGCTGATATTTTGTAGTACCACAAAGCAAGAAAAAACTCTAGATAAGAGGAGAAGAAGAAGATCAAGGAGAAAGATCAAGTATTGATCGCGATCCAAACTTCGTTCAGATTTAGTAGGCAAAATTTTGGAGAACCAAAATTCAGATTAAAGAGGGCTGTTCCAAGCTGATCTTGAGTGGATACTTGTAGAGACTGGATACTTGTGTGGCTAAGAGAGAATTTCTTCTCTTTCAGATCTAGATTCGAAAAAAAAGATTGCAAAATAAGTATGTGATTTGATCACAATCTGAATTTCAACATATATCAATTTCAGCATATGAGATAGATCCATATGGTTTTATATTTTTATGTATGCATAATTCAGATTAAAAATATTTTAATCTTATTTTTTACTGTGATATTTAGAAAATAAAATTTTTAAAATACATATGCATGCATCAAATCTCGAATTTCAATAATCTGGATATAAAAAACTATTGCTAGATGGTATCTCAATTAATGCAGAAATTGATTCCTATTCTACCAGCTTAGTGTTTGAACCTATGGAGTTATACACACAAGTCAAATAAAGTAGGAATAAATTGACCTATGTTTATATGTCCAATTTGAAAGTACTTGACTAGATTGAATATATAAGCTAACTTGACTGAGAATTAAGTTATGGATCAAACGGGATTGAAGAGTTGACTATGTCTAGCTAGCACTACACATAAGGTTCAGGTTCAATCCCGGAGATGAACGATTTTTGATCTATAATCTATGGAGCATATGAAAGATTAAATTTAAGTACTGATTAATTTTAGATTAGATCTGAATTAATTAGACTTAATTAGATTCAAAATTCAAGTTAGACTTGATACAAAAGTCCTAAAGAATTTGAGATTGACAGTCTTTCGAAATTATTTTGAACCAGCTTCAAATTGAATTCGAATCACATCTATTTTGGATGAGATATGAGAAATTCTATTTGTATTGGGATTCTCCTCTCATGTGGGCTGACCAACACCTAGAATGGTGCTAGTTTGGAGTGTCCCATGTGGGTGAGGGAGTGGGTGCAAAGTGGTTGTCATATGTGATAGCAATTCTATCTCATATAGAAATCCTTCTTTCATGAGTATTAAACTGATTCAAATCAGATTTAAGTTAGGACTCCTATACTTATTGGGTCATGAGATTCATCTATAAATAGAGAGGATCTCTACCTATGGATGTATAGCAAATAACAAACAAATCAGATTGAGAGAAGAGATAAAGAGAGAGAGAGAGAGGCGTGTGAAGAGAGAAGCACTTCTTCTTCTCCTTAGCCTCTCCCTTTTGATGCCGCCCCTCCTCCCTTGGGCATGGGCCCTTCTTGGCCATCCCACCTACTGGTGTGAGGTATCACACCAGCACATCTCCTCCCTCATTTGATTGGGTTGCGAAGATCAGAGTTCATCCTGCTTTCTTGCGGCGTCAGGCGTGCATGCAAAGAAGAATGTCTGTACATCTAGGCCTCCACGAAGGTTTATATCAGATTATTTGAGATTTGATCTCTGGTTTTGTTGCTAATTAGGTAAGGATTTGATCCTTATTTATGTAGATTAATAGAAAAAGTTTTAGATGTAACCTTGATCATTGGAAGAGAAACAATTTTTCTTCCTTTCACCCTCACCTAACAGTTATTGGGCCCAACCCCATCCTTACTCTGGAGCAATTCTTTGCTAATAGAGTGGTTGCATATTCTGGATGTAATTGAACCATTGTAACTAGTCGAGAACAATCAACACCAGTAGCACGCTCGCACTTCTACAATGGTGGAAGACCTATGGACTTAATAATTATGAAGAGATTTAGATTTAAATCTCATCTAATCATCATCATATGATCGATCTAATTGACATGAGCTAAATCAAATCATCAAGCAATCTTATTCAAGACAATCTTTCAAATTGACCAGATAAGTAGAGATCGATGAGGGTCTTTCTGTTGCTTTTTTTAGACATCAATAAATTGATCAGATTAGCAAACAAAATTAATTAAATAACCACCTCTCAATAACTTGCTTTAGGCACCAATAGATCAATTAGTCCAAATAGATTAGCTTAAGCGAATCAGGCTCAAGTCATCGAGCCGAATTAGCTCCTTAGGTTAATCGATTCTACATATGGATTTAATCAATTTGATCAACAATAATTGTATGACCTTATAACTTAATTGATCTAATCTTAATCAACACTTAACTCGATTTGATCAATTACTTAATCAAATTAGACCTATTATGTTCAAATCAAAAATCCTAGATATAATCTAATTACATAAGCTAATTTTTGATTTTTCAAACCCTCATGCACAAATATAAATTTTAGATTTTAAAAATAAATTTTAAATTTAAATTTTTTATATAAAATATAAATTTTAAATTATAAAATTAATTATCAAATTTAACATACAAGCATATATCTCATATATGTATGCAAAATTTAGATCTAAACAAACATTCAAATCATAACATGATACCATATATCTCATATACAAATCATGAATCAAATTAAAATTAATTTTTAGATCTAAATATACAATCATATATCTCATATATGAATCATAGATCAGGTCAAAATAATTTTTAGATTTATGCATGTATTTACATAGCACATATACATGAACTAGAAATCGATCTAGAATAAATTTCAGATCCATGCATGCCTTCACATATCAAATATATGAACTAAAAATTAAATCTAAAATAAATTTTAAATTTAAAAAAAATCATCTATATATCTCATGTATCAAAAAATCAGATTTTGAAACTCTTTTCAAAATATGTATGTCAATGTCATACATATGAAATCCGTGGCTCTGATACCACTGTTGGAATTTCGTGTTGGGGCATGCATATATGTTTCAAATTTTTTTAAAATAATATAATAAAATAAAAAATTAAAATATCTTTTAATCTAAATAATATATACATAAAATATAAAATATAAGAATCTACTTCATATGCTGAAATTGAACACATATTGAATTTTATACTAAAATTAAATATGTGATCGAATCACATACCTGTTTCGTAATTTTTTTCTTCAAATCTAGATCTGAAAGAGAGTAGGTTCTTTCTTAGCTGTGTAAGTATCTGGACTCTATGGGTATCCACTCAGGATCAGCATGAAATAATTTTTTTTAGTGTTGATTTTTTTTTCTCTAAGAATGATTACTCTGCGAATCTGAACGAAGTCTGGATCGTGATCAACTCTTTGATCCTATCCTTGATTTTTTTTTCTCTTCTTCTCTTGCTCTTCTTTTCTTGATTATAAAGCAATCAACATCTAAAAATTAGCAAGTAAAGAAAATGCCCAAACTCTTTTTGGGTGTGGAAGATGGAAGACACCCAAGCTCTTTGGGTGTTGGAGCTAGAAGAGAGAAGAGAGAAGAGAGGGAGAAGAGAAAGGGGGTGTGGGGAGGTCTTATGGGAGGCATGGGCTACTGAAAATTAGAAGTAAAGAACCTTAGAGAAGGCTCCTTTAAATAGGTGAAAGGTTTGAATCCTATTCAAAACCAAATAGCCTCTTAATACAAGTCCTATTTGCATTAGGAATCCTTATTTCGTTAGTAATTCGACCCCCTTTAGGAGATCCATTAGGTACCAACTATTAGAGCATTTACACCTACTTTTTCACATGTCACATGGAGCCTAGGGGATGCCCAATGCTGGTCCCACATATCATGCCTAACTTGATCAAATCAAGTGGCACCCCATGCAAACAATCAAAGAAATTGATTAAGGGTTTGATCCCTTAATTCATATGATCCAAAACCCTAGGCACCTAATAATTGAAGCCAAATAAATCTAATTCATTTAGATTATTAGCAGATAATTAACTGAATTAATCTTATCAAATAAGTAATTCAAATACAAAAAAAAATTGGATCCAACCATGTGCTAGCAAGGTTACCTTGAACCTGATAGGATTTCTCTAAATCTAATTAAGACTTTATAAGCCCAATTGCTTATTCCAAATCTAATTTCTTTATTGTATGATCCCATGGGTTCATTTCTATCTAGTAGTGAGATATACAATAATCTCTATCATAGTATCATTGAAACTCTTTTTAATAAGTCAAAATAATTTTATTCCAACTCATCAAGAATTATCGATCCTAAGCAACCCTAGCGAGCTCTCACAATCCACCAGTGACACCTAGCAGTATATAGTGGCAATCTAGTAGAACCGAAAAAGAATCTTAATGTATAGTTAACATGTGATTCAGTCCCTCTATCGTGAGTCCCGACTAGATAGCAGGTCATGAAAAAATTATCAAATCTCATCATCAGTCATATGATAGATTCGATCAGCTCAAGTCTAATTATGATTCTCATAGAAATTTTTTTCCATCAATCACACTATTGTGGCCACAGACTCTCGAATTTAGCCTCTCAAATTTTATAGGACTACTCCTCTCTATCAAGGTCGATAGATTCCATCTAGATGCATATCCTACTCCTACAGTGGATCAACTATCATCAATATCCACTACAAGGGCTCATTGAGATCATGTTTATATATCAGTCAAACTTCAGCAGTCTCACTATGAGCAATCGTACCATCACAGATCAAAAGATCATTCATATAACTACAGCATCAAGATAATTATTGATGATTGATTAAAAATTCAAGTGATCTTTTGTATGATCACGCACAGTACTAGTTGTTCTCTAACAACTATCCACACTCATCGCTTAATGTCTCTACACTATAGATCAGAGACTCATCTATCCTGAAGGAAGCAATCTGTGCGTCGATCTATTCAGATCAATCACCATCCTCATGATGATACTATGATCAGGAGTATTTAGAAATTAATTATACATGCCTTTAATTCTCAACACTTTTGAGAATATGTATCGAAGTATTAATTTTATGGATGATTCAAGGACACATTATTCTTGAATAAAAATAAAATTTACTCTTTTATTGATTAAATCAATGTATTGAGTATAAAATTATACCCTAGGCTTATTACAATGTGTTAACCGTATTGGCTTCTAAGATATACATCTAACAAGAAATACTAAGGACCAATGATTCATCTATGGAGATACAGACTTTAAACTTATGAGATATACTGATTTCAGTTTTAGTTTGATCATGATGATAACAAAAATGTGTCTGACTATATTTTTACTTTATTTGATGGAGTGATTTGTTGGAAGAGTTCCAAGCAGCATATAATAGCTGATTCGGTATGTGAAGTGAAATATATTATGACATCCGATGCTGCAAAGAAAGCTATTTGGTTGAGAAAGTTCATCTGCAAATTTGGAGTGATTTTCTTAGTTGAAGGTCCAATTTTACTGTATTGTGACAGCACTGGTGCCATCATTCAAGCCAAAGAATCCAAATCTCATCTACACCGCTATCACCTAGTCTATAAGATCATCGATCGAGGTGACGTCGAGCTGTTGAAGATGATGGAAAGAAAAATCTTGCTGAGCCTTTTACTAAAGCTCTCGAGATCTAAGAGTTCGATGATCATAAGTGGAAGATGGGTATTAGATACTATCCTGATTTTTAGTCCAAGTGGAAGTTGTTGAGAAATATATCCTAAAGCTAATTATTTATCTATAGCTGATTGAGTTCTGTGTATTTTATATATGAATTATTATGAATAAAAATTATTTTGATAAGTTCATCATAAAAATGTATCTTCCTTTGAACTCTTGTATTATGATGAAGTCCTTAGAACTATAATATAATCGATAAAAGAGGATTTATCAAATACTTCTTAAACTTGTTTACGACTAAATGATACATTATTAATAAGGATAATAATATTTATCGAGTATAGGTCATTGTGTGCCATATGGGTTAGTTGTCCTCTTAATCAAGAAGTATGGAGATATTGATATGACATATAGATGAGGTGTAGTGAGTACATTGTTACTGAGCAATGACTCACCTACGGAGCACTCTGCTGTCAAGAGTAGCTCGTGAAGGATATGGACATAAGTATCTTTCCAACCTAAGATCACCACAGTGACTTACAAGCAGCTCACCATACTTTGGTACCAGACTTTCTGTATTTTTAATATAGTGATAGAAGGCTATTGGGTACCATCACATACTTGTGAAGTTGGTGTGTAAGTCAAGATGGGATTGACCCCTGCAGTTTAAAAGAATTAATATATCACTGTATCTCAATCCAATAAAATCTTTGCTAGGGTAATTCTTATGGTGTGTCACAAGATTTGAAAAAGATTAAAGTACAATGAGGATGATGATTCTAGGATTGATTGTTAAATCCTAGGTCACCTTAAGCATCAGGATCAAAGGGATAAATTATGTGGTAACCATATGCCAAGATTCTTGAATGTTGCTTTATAATTATTTAACCTATCTAGACATCGGGTATCATTACTAGATGGTCACTTCGATTAGTATAGGAAGGGATTCCTATACTACCAGTTTAGAGTTTGAATCTATGGAGTCATGCACAAAGTCAAATAATATAGAAAAAAATTGATCGGATATTTATGTGTTCAATTTAAAAATATGAGACTTGATTGAATATATAAATTTACTTAATTGATAATTAAATTATGGATCATACGGAATTAAACATTGACTATATGTAGCTAGCACTGCACATGAGATGCAGGTTTGATTTTGAAGATGAATTTGATCAAATCTATAATTTAAAAAATTATGAGAGATTAGATTCAAGTCCTAATTATTTTAGATCAGATCTAAGTTAATTGAGCTTAATTTTATTGAGGCTAAGTTAGGTTAATTATTCAAGTTAGACTTAGACCTAAATTCTAATTAGATTAGGATTAGCAGTCTTTTCGAATTTGATTCGAATCAGATTCAAATTGAGTCCAAATTTGAACCAAATCAGATTTGATGTAATTAGCCATGTTTATCAAGTATTCTCTCACCCATATGGCTGACCAAGATGGAGGAGAAGGCACTGAAAATGGCCCCCTCCCCTTAGATATGTAGCATGGTGAAGGGAGACGCAAGTTGGCACCTCTCCTACTTCAATTAGGAAATCTTATGGTTTAGAGAGTTTGGATTTAATTCAAATATGGAGAGTCCTATTTCTAACCCATGAAGGTATTTAATTTGATCTAGGAACTCTTGTCTATTTAGGGAGGGGTGTGGAGAAGAGAAAAATCAATCAAACATTAGTCTAAGCATGAGATCTTTGGGCATCCTCTCTCCTTGGGCATCACCTCTCCCTAGGCATCTCTCTCTTCTTGGGTGCCCTTCCTATCCCTTGTGGTGTGGCATGTGGGCTCCTTCCAAGACCTTAAGATTAGATCTCAAGGCTCTCCTTCTTCCCTCTTGAAGAGTTCTTCATTCCTCTCTCCTATGTTGCTTGGTGTGCATGCGAAGTAAAGGATTTATGCATTCGGATCTCGTGAAGCAAATCGATTGAGGAATCTCTTCTACCTTGATCAAGTCTTCCACTATGAATCAAAGTATGATTTCATAAATATTATAAAAATTTTAATTACTAATTTATTCAATTTTCTTTCGACATCCAACGCTATCGTACAATTTGTCCTTCATCATGCACATCCTACTTAATACATTCACAAAGGTACATAATTATGCTATGCCAGGTGTGAATCATATCTTGAATTAAAGCAACTAAACATATCTCTAAGATAGTCTAGGGTTTGGCTGTTCAATCGGACTCATCTCATGACCCGAATCGAATTTGTTTGAAACCTTAGATGATCACTATCTAGACTATAATTCATAATATGCTTCAAACATTCTATAATGATGTATAATCATACTTTAAAGAAATGCATCTAAACATATCTCTAAGCATGACTAAGATTTGGGTGTTTAATTGGATTCAGATCTTGACCGGCAATGAATCAAACCAATTACCCTAGGTAAAATTAAATCATGCCAACATGCTATCTTTCGATTGTATTAATCAAGGAGGCTCTGATACCACTGTTGGATTTTGACGATGCAGCAGAAGGTTTAGGTGTTTGAAATTTTTTATTCAAACATCTAAGTGCACCAAAATCCTGGAACCCAGGAACCTTTGACAATATCAATCAAAGCATAGATCTACAAAAAGTATTAGGAAGCATACCTAGTGAATTATTATTTAATGAATAATTACTTTCACTAGGTTTCCAAGTATTTGCCCTCCAACGATGATCTATTCAGGTGAAAGAATAAGTATCCTACAAGCCAATGACAATGGTGGTATGATGGGACTTATCTGTATACTCTTCCAACTCATGTAATGACATTTATTTTGATATGAATTAAATGAGGCATTGTGATTCATCATTTCAGTTGCATCTTTTATATTAAAAATTATGATGAATCTCAAATATTAGGATAATAATTTTAAGAGATATGAATGGGTCATGTCTATGAGATTTAAAATTCTGAAACTCTAATCTTAAATATTTCTGATTATAGGAACATTGAGTCAGGGATCAATATTTCGGATAGACTGGCACATCCTATGTGTGCTTAATGAAGAGGGTGGCTAATCTCACAAGCAACTTGTGTGGGGACACTAATATAAGGATATAAGTGCTTATTAAGGAATAAGTCTATTGAATTGACCTATCGATAAAGAATATCTTATGGAGGCTTACATGCATGTCAAAAGATAATTTTCTAAGTGAGTGTTGTGCAAGTGGTCGTTAGATCTGAGATCACTATGGAACCTTATACACATGAACCCATATTTTGGTTCCCACTCAATCATAGTATTAAGTCATGAATGGGGTGTTCTGGATATGATGGAGTGTGTATGAAGGTTATGAGTAAGTCAACAAGAAATCGATCACTCCTAGTAAGAGGAGATAACATCTTATGTATTCTCATCTCTAGATAACTCTGGAAGACTTTGGCCAAAGCAGATGAAGATTAGATAGAAATTCTAATCCTTCATTAGAGTTATTATTGATTGATAGAGAATCAATAAGAATATGTGTTGAGTTTGACATGATTCCATACTCATAAACATATTCAGGATGCAGGATGATCGAAGAACTGAATTGCACAGTAACTTGCCACTGAAGGATATTTTTAATATTTTTATCAAATTTTATATCTTTCAGATAGATATAACATGTTGCTAGACATCAATCATATCTTGTGAATTTTTATGAATTAAAGTGATTAATTCATGAGTCAATTAGAAAGAATTCTAATTTGACAACTTAGGTTAACATGGGTTTGACCTAAATTGATTTGATGGAGTCTAATCTAATCAGGTCAACATGCATCTGAACCTACTGCTGGCTAGATATGAAATCTAATAGGTCACACACATAAAAAAATTGGTCAAAGAGTTATTTTGACAAGATTGATTGGACCTATTAATCTAATTGGTTAGCCGGTGAGCATGCTAGCACATATGACTAAACCTAGCTCCTATTTATGGATCGAATTCGAATCTGATTCAATTTATGAACCAAATTAATTGGGCATTAATTTAGGTTAATCTTTGATGTGGGCAGCCATTAGAGGGTGCCACATGGCCCCTTTGGGCATTGGAATGATAGAGTCCAAAGGGGCTTGGACTCTATCCAAGGCTTGGCGCACAATATGATAGGCGTTAGCTTATCTTGCATGGAGGATTCTATAGAGTTTATATTGAACAAGTTCCTAGCTTTTGTTAAAGTTTATCCAGCCTTCTATCAGCCTAGCACATATTTTAGTACATGAGGTGGCATGATGGGGTGTGGAAGATGAGAGAAACTCAAGGCACGTGCAGAAATTCTGTTTCTCACAAAGGGATGTGAGAAGTCCTTCTGTTTTAAGGTAGAAGGAGGCTCATCTCAAATGAATTTTGGGCATCCATTTGTATTAGATAAACTTTAGAAAATTTTCTTTTACACATAATAAAATCAAAGATTATCTAATTTAAAAATGGGATGCCTTCTGCACCTTTCGTGCGTGCCGAGGGAAAGAGTGGACCGATGTTTTATTTTCAAGAGTTCTTATCTAATAAGACTTTTGGTGTGATAATCCTTTTCTTCAGATAGTTGGAAATCATCGAGAGATGCTTCTCACACCCTCTCAGCAATTATAAGTAGGGGGTGGCATCGAGAGGAGATCATTCAATTCCACATCCCATCTTGTCTTGGTTAAAACAAGAATCCTCTCCTCCTCTCTCTTACACTCCTAGTTCTCTTAATACAAACCTATCTAGCCTAATCTAAGCCTAAATAGATTTAGGGCAAGACTTTAGAAGGTCTTAAGAGGTCTAGTCAAGTTGTCTAGAAATCAAGAAGTGGTCCAAGTTAGGTTCAGGAAGCGATTCGACCAAACCGATCGAGTCAGGATCAACTTGGGTCTGGCAATTGGATTTAGAAGGAGTGATCTTTAAGCCAATTTCTGTGTGGATCACTGTTGGAGGATGAACACTTGAGCACCTAGTGGAAGCTCCATCAAAATTTTAAATTTAGCGATACAGATATTCTTCTACACCTTTCATAAAGTTATGAATATTTGTATATATGATTGTTAATCATCAAGGAGGTCCTGGATTAGGATTTGATAGTTTGAAATTTATTATAAAAATTTTTTGAAATTCATATTTCCACTATGCTCATCAAACCTTACAGTGGTATCAGAGTGGACCTTGTTTGGTTCTATCATATGCTTGTATACCGATAATATCTTATTGAAGTATGTTATGATTTATGCTATATCCATAGTTATGTGATGATTAATTTTAGCAGTTGCTATTTAATCATAAATATTTTTATCTATTAGTGTCATGAATTAAGATGTGCATGAGAACATTAAAGTCCTCATAAAAATATATTAAGTTGTAGTGTTGGGAGCCAGTAGCTAACCAATTCTTGAATCGATTAATCGATTGGTGTCTAAGAAGTATTTCAAGTGCGGTAGTTATCTAATTGATTTTGTTGACTAATCTGACCAACTTATTGGTGTCTAAAAAAAGTAACAGAGGAACCCCCACCAATCTTAATACTTTTTTGATCAATTAGATTAGTCCAAATCTTGAATTCGGTTTGCTTAGTATTTATAACACTACTATGCCTTCTTCATGCTAAGATGATTATTATTTCAAAAACTATAATAAGTTTGTTGTACTATCCATAAGGCTTATCATGGGGACTGATGTGATAATATCTTGGTGCATTGAGTATGCTTATGGCATATTTATTTTTTATTGCTTTGTTGTGCTATCCACAAGAGCAATATTATTTTCAAATATGGTGTATGGAAATGAAGGGTCTAACTTAATTGAAATATTATAGTTTGTTGTACTATCCACAAGACTATGAATATTTTAGAGGCAGATTATGTTGAGAGTTGCAAGAGAATATAATTGGATAGATTTTTCTACCTTTGAACTCACTGGAGTTTGTTGTACTATCTACAAGACTTCTTTGAGGAATAAGAATCTCAACCCCGCTTTAGGATTTCTCGTCTACTATAGAGAGAGATATGGTATATGATAAAATAGTGGGAGTAATAACTAGAATAAAAGACCTCATCTAGTTATATATGTCACCATAAGTGGTCTGCTTATATAATTGTTCTTAATTTATATAGATTAAAACTTTACATTATGGCTTCTTCACTCTGACTACATTGCATCCTTGATACAAATAACTGACTGGTCTCAAGTATATGGACTGGTTGAGAAACTTGTGTATAGTTCTTACGTAAAAAAAGTTATCTTATATTCTGGACATGCCTGACCCTAATCTGATTAGTGAAGATGCTTCATTGGAGGAGAAGACCACATATAATATGTGGCAAAATGATAGTATGACTGTCAAGTGCATAATGTTGGCTTCTATGAGTAATGAATTACAGAGACAATATAAGGATATAGATACATTCTCCATACTGCTTAATTTAAAAGAGCTATATGGAGAATAGAGTCAGACTGCTAGGTATGAATTGTCTAAGCAGTTATTTCAAACTCAGATGATTGAGGGTACTCCAGTACAAATCATGTGCTAAAAATGATTAACTTGATCATCAGATTAGGTCAATTAGATTTCAACATGGATGTGAAAATCAGTCTAGATCTAATCCTCCGGTCTTTCTCAGACTCTTTATCCCAATTTATGGTGAATAATCACATGAACAAACTGGACATATCTCTGCTAGAGCTATTAAATATGTTGAAAATAGCTGAAAGTCATATAAAAAGAAAGAAAGGTCCACTTCTTATGGTGGACAAGAATAAATATGGTAGAAAGGGTTCAAGAAAAGGAAAGAAGTTGAACCCTAAAAGAAGTACCTTCAAGAAGAAGAAGATAAAGAATGTCCCTGTAGACATAACCTATTATCACTGTGGCAAGATGGGACATTGGAAGAAGAATTGCAAGAGTTTTCTTGCAAAGATGAAAAAAATACAAGTGCGGCACACAAGGGTATATATATAATACATACTACATTTTCATTAAGTTTTTCAACAAATAATTCATGGGTATTAGATACCGCATGTGGTTCTCATATCTGTGATTCATTGCAAGGGTTACAAAGAATTAAAGGACTAAAGAAAGATGAGTTCAAGCTCCTCGGTGCAAGTGGAGAATCAATCTCTGCTGAAGCTATAGGAACTTATTGGAGCTACCATCGGGAAGAACTCTAGAATTAGAAGAATATTATTACATGCCAAAGATTATGAGAAATATCATATCTATACCTCTTTGATACAATATGGATATAAAATAAAATTTATGGACAATGGTTGCTCCATATTTCGTGTAAATGAATTCTTTGGTAGTGGATATTTTGACAATAGTCTTCTAATTCTATCACTTAATGAAAATTTTTTCATATTCATGGAAACATGAAAAAGAAGGGAGAAGACATAAATATGTCATTTCTCTGGCATTGCCGCCTTGGTCATATAGGTAAGTCAAGAATAAGTAAGTTATACAAAAAAAATTTTTTGAACCCTATGATTATGAATCATATAGTACTTGTGAGTCTTATCTCATAAAAAAATGATCAAGTCTCCATTCTCTTGACATGGAGAAGGGCAAATGAGTTATTGGCTTAGTACATTCGGATGTATATGGACCCATAACAACTTTAGCCAGAGGTGGATATTTCTATTTTATAACTTTTATAGATGATTTATCAAGATATGGATATGTGTATCTCATGAAACACAAATCAAGACTTTTGATAAGTTTAAGAAATATTCAAAGATGATCAAAAAATAAATTAAAAAAAAATTAAAATCTTTCGTTTGATCAAGGTGGCGAATACTTATCCAGTGAATTTCTTGATCATCTTAAAGATAAGAAATTCTCTATGAATGGACACCTTCTTATACATCATAATTAAATGGTGTAGTAGAAAGGAGAAATCATACTTTTATAGAGATTGTACGATCCATGATGTACTATACTGATCTTTCAATATCTTTCTAAAGATTTATCTTAGAAACTACATATATATTCTCAACAGAGTACCTTTAAAGTCTATTCCTAGCACTCTATATGAATTATGAAATGGAAGGAAGTGTAGTCTTAAACATCTCAAGATATGGGGCTGTCCTGCTTATGTTAAAAATATTTTTGGACATAAGCTGTGTGCAAGATCAGACAAATATTTATTTGTAGGATATCTTAAGAAAACTAAAGGATATTATTTCTACCATCCTACTGAACAAAAGGTAATTGTCAGTAGGCATACTATATTCTTGGAAAAGAAATTTATCCTAGAAGGAGGTAGTGGGAAGAATATTGAACTTAAGGAAGTTCAAGACCTACAAAGTGTTCCAGAGCTACCTATAAAAAATTCTCAACTAGAAGTACCTAGTAATGAGGTACATCCACAATATACATCTCCTCTCTAAAGGTCAGATAGAGTGCATAATACACCTTTAAGAGTGCATAATATTTGCTTCTTGAATGCTCACTAAATTCACACATAGAAATTTAAGCTCTCTTTTTCTTTGTTTTAGTATTCAATGCACTTCTCTAATATTCTCCCTTATTCTTTTACTTCATAAAAACCTTTGGCACATCTATATCCCTATTAAAATATCAAAAAATAGGTTTCTAGCCATTAAGAGTTGAGAACTAGTCATTGGATATGTTTTCGGGCAAAACTGTAACTTTTGAAAAACTAGCTATTGGAGTTATCATCTGTAATGGAGTTGACTTGAGCAGATCTGGGGTTGACTCGAGCTATCTTCGAGTCAATTCAAAGTTTTCAGGGGTCAATTTGAAAACTGTATATGGAAAATCTACTTTCTATCTTTCCTAAGAGAGTTGACTTAAGCCCTGTATCACTTGATGCTATCATGCTAGAGTCGATTCACAATCTTCAGAGGTCAACTCTATACCTTCTTCACTTGAATTTTTATGGCTTGGCCTCCTTCAATCTTACTTCTTTGAATTTTCAAAATGGAAATCATGGGCATCTTTGAACTATGACTTTAAATTCTTGAAACTTCTTAGCAAGAGCTTAACACACTCGTTAGTACTAAAATATATACTCAAATATTTTATTCTCATCAAAGTCAATTCTAGTGCCAACATACTTTCAACCTAAATGTATCAGAAAAGATTCAACAACTAGTATATAAACTTCCACTTCCTAAATTAATGGTAGCAATTGATGTCCATAGGCTGATCAAGAGCATAATACAACATATTTCAGCATCTATCATTGAATCTGACCTATTCAAAATTTTCTACATTTTCTATATTCAAACAATGCTATAAATAATCATATTTGAAAATCAATATTTATTTTTAACAAAAGTAGGTGCTCTTGACAAGGTTTTCTTTAACTACCAAATGTTGAAAGTGCTAACTAGGAGCAAGAAACAAAATTATTTCATCAGTAATTTAGCAAAAGAGACATCCATAAGTGGTTTATCTCATGGCAATGAGAAGTTGGGATGTTATTGAGATTGCACTTTAATATAGCATTGATCATCCACCCATTCATTCCAAAGTCAATAAGGTTGTTATGTGATATAGTTTGAATTTTGTTGGGAAGGATCCCTCATGAGTGCGGAATACAGCTCTCTTGCCTAAGATCACTAACCCTGGGGATGATGTCGATACTGCAACAAGAAGGAAGAAAAGATATAAAAAAGATACAATTAAATATATGGATCAGCCCAAGGCTCACCTCCATGGGGCATGCAAGCTTTTCTATAAAAGAAAGAATAAATTCAAGAGGAGATCACACCCTCTCAACCCTTATATATCAATCTCTTTCTCTCAACAAAAAGCATAAAAAATCCTCAAAAAAGGCTCTCAAAAAAATCTCAAAAATCCTTAAGAAGGCTCTCTGGCCACTTCAAGCCACTACTGCCTCTCTCAACCACTTTTAGCCCTTCTCTGTGCTCCACAGCTACTACAAGCTCTTCTTAACCCATCTGCCATTTTTATAGGGCTCAAAATGAGTCTTAGTCAAAATTGAATTCTTAATAGGACTCGAGAAATCCTTCTAGCCACTTGATCAACCCTACAAGCTCCCATGGCCGTCCGATCATGCTCGCAAGCCTTCCTAGCATTCAATCATGCCCTACTACATGTGGACCCTACGAAATGACACTTGGACTATGCAAAATGGCTCCTGGACTGTGCAAAATGCCAACACCATGTTTCCACATCATGGATCGTGTGTGCACTATGCGTGGACCATGCGCTCCCCTCCCCTGGACCACGCATCTCGTGCATGTTGGGCTGCATGCTACGGGCCACATGTTGTAGGTCGTGTGCTGCAGGCCGAGTGCACTGTGGGCCTGGGCCTATGGGCCATGCCCTGATGTGTCTTAAATTTACCACAAGCACACGATGTGCAATATGATAGGATCGTGATGTTGTCGTTAGGATATCATGCTTATCAAATTAATTCTGACTTCAATAAAAATTAAAAATACACGTAGAAAGTAGTGAGTCGGATCAAATCCATGGAGAAGGAAAGATTTTGATTTGAAATCTTTGATTTTATAAAAAAAATAAAATTTTGAAGAAAGTAATTTTAAGTCGGTAAACAGAAATTAAAAGTGTGAAAAGTAAATCAGATTCTAAGATCAACTATTTAAATCCTAGCTTCTACTTGCAATAAAAATAAATAATAAGAATTTAAAATGTATAAAATAAATTGATACTAAGATCTACTAACTAGATCCTAGCATCTACTTGCAAAAAAATAAAAGATAAAAATTTAAAGTGTAAAAAATAAATTTTATATTAATTAAAATTAAAATTTAATTATAAAAAAATTAAAAAAAAATAAAATAAAATAAAATTATAATAAAGATCTAAAGTTGATCGGTACAGCCTTATCGGGAAGATGGTAGATGACCTCTCCTTCTTCCTTCATACTCTGTGGAGCGAACCGGCTTCTCTTCTTCTTTTTCTTAGATTCTTAAATTTATCTAATTTTTTTTAATTTTTTTAGTATTTCTACTGATTTTTTTTCTTATTTTTGAATTCTCTATTTATAGGTGAATTTTTTACCTTTTCTAGTAGCAAAAGGAGTCCTAAAACCCTTAGAAATCATATATTATACCCATATCATTATTTTCTAGCCGTTAGATTGCACTTGGACTACCCAGATCGCTTCAAAATTCACTGTTTAAGTCTTTCTCTCAGTCGAGAATGATTCTGGCCATTGGATCAATCATCAATTGATTTTCGACTGTTGGATGGCATAAAATCTCTCTTATTCTCAGTCGGGAAGAACATCAACCATCAGATCAAGCTTTAGATCGAGTTTCAGCCATCGAATTGTGCTCAAATTTCTTTCTTCTGGTTAGTTTACAGTCGACAACCGACAGCAACTATTGGATCTTATTTCAAATCAATTTGGACCATCAGATCGTGCAATGGGAGTGGGCCACCCCGCTGGAGATGGTAACGCACGTCCTCAGTCATCCGATCACATATTTGGAGCGATATCATCGTTACATCGTGCAAAAATGAGTCGCCTGTCTGTGAACCACATCGTGCATCGCAAAATTTCTCGTGGACTATGCCATTGCTTTTGTGGATCGGGTGCTGGTCCACCGTACACCAAAGGCTATAAAAATATTTTTAAAGATATTTTGGCTTGATTTTTGCTTGATTTATGCTTAAAAAATTAAAAAAAATATATTAAATTACTAAATAATTTTTTATTATTTTGATACTTAAATTATTCAATTAAATTAATATCTATTTTCTATAAATATGCTCTAATTTTATATTTTTTAAAATTATTTTTTTTATAAAAAGTCTAATTTATTTATGAAATTAGATTTTTTAGAAGATGTTAGCACCATAAAATATCAAAAAATATCTAAAATAAATGTAAAAAATACGACTTATTATAATATAGCACATTCGATGAGTATGGATCGATCCCACAAGAATTAAATTTTAAAGTGTGTTTAAATACTTACTTAGGCAAACTTTAAAAAAAAAAAAAGTGATTGTTTGTTAGATTACTAACTATCAAAGTAGTAAACTAATTAATTATAAAGGTAAATAATCTAAAAGATCTAGGACTTTTGATTCTACTAGACCAATAAATTAAAGAGCATTCCTATGGTTTCTCTTATAATGTCTTTTGATTAAGGTGTAAAATATGAACAAGCATGGACCATGAAGAGATTGTTATGATCCAGGTGGTGTGCCCAAGGCCCAGGAACCAAGGCTAAGGCCAAGTCCATCATTCATGAGGGCTTCTGGAGGCTCTAGGGCTAGTTGGGCCCTAGGTTGAAAGCTGTGGGCCTTTCAGGTTCTTGAGGTCTAGGTTATGTGGGCCTCAAGGGACCAACTCTTTATGGGCCAGGTCTGGGCCCAGGAGAGGTAAGATTAGGTCGAGTCATGGGTGTACATGGGCTTGGGTTAACCTAATCTCCATAGAGTTGGTCAAGGGAGTTTTGGGTTTGGGTCACTTGACCCGGTGTTTATATATACATGTACTTGTATAGTTTTGATCAAGCCAAAAAATAGACGACTCTTTCTCCCAATCTCTTCTCTCTTCTCCCTCTCTCTCCAACCATCTTCCATGCCCCAGGAGCAAGAAACCCTAGGGTTTCTTGCCGCCAGTCCATAAAAGGAAAGAAAGGAAAGGAGGCGCTAGCCCCTTCTCCCATTGCAGCCGCCACCATTTCTTCTCTCCCCTCTCTTGCAGGTGCCCAAACACCAGGTCCAGACTTGAAATCTCTTGAGAGAGGTTGGTACAAGTTTCTCTCAGATCTGGAGTTGATCTGAGGTCGTTTGAGGTGTGGGTGAGATCTCCATCAACAGATCTACAAGAAAGGCTGCAGTAGGACAGATCTATGAGGTCTGTCTCCATCTATCTTCTTTCCATCTGAATGCCCGATTTAAGATCTAAAAATTGAAGACCTCATTCCAGGACTGATCTGGTTGGGTACCAAATCTTGAATTTTTTAGAGGTGGTTTCTAAGGCATTCTTCATCTGGAATGAAAGGCTGACGAAGAAGACAGCAACCAGGCTGATTTCGTCAAGGGCCTTGAATCGTGTCCAGACGACTCCAGATCTATTTGTTGCTGGTTCTGCTACACCAAAGGTCTGTGGGAGGAGCCGGATTGTGCTCCAATAGTTGGTATCAGAGCCACGGTGGTGAGGAAGCAGTTCCAAGCACGAGAAGTTGAAGATCCCAAGTGCTAAAATTTTCAGCAAGGTACCATCAAGGTATATTCTACACTTTTGAATTTATATTGCTTGTTTGGCTTAGATCCAGTCATGGGCAGTAATATAAGGTCAATTTCGAGAAGTTTGATGGCAAGAGAAATTTTTCATGTGAAAAATCTGGGTGGAGGATCTTCTGGTGTAAGCAGATCTGGATCAGGCTTTGGATGAGAAGCCTGAGGGAATGACAGATAGACAGTGGGCATCATTGGAAAAGAAAGAATGCTCGATGATCAGAGGA
>NW_027332424.1:5273377-5306455 GCF_000442705.2 Elaeis guineensis
TTCGGTATCATCGAATCAGGGAGCTTGTGGAGGATGGCGAGGTGGAGTTGGTAAAGGTACATACCAAGGAGAACCCAGTTGATGCACTTACGAAGGTACTTCCATGGGACAGCTTTCAGAGATGTGTTGAGCTGATTCGGCTGATGGATAGAGTGAAGCTGGTTGAGGCCTTGGGATACCAAGGTGGAGATTGTTATGATCCAGGTGGTGTGCCTAAGGCCCAGGGGACCAAGGCTAAGGCCAAGGTCCATCATTCATGAGGGCTTCATGGAGGCTCTAGGGCTAGTTGGGCCCTAGGTTGAAAGGCTATGGGCCTTTCGGGTTCTTGAGGTTTAGGTTATGTAGGCATCAAGGGACCAACTCTTTATGGGTCAGGTCTGGGCCCAGGAGAGGTAAGATTAGGTCGAGTCATGGGTGTACATGGACTTGGGTTAACCTAATCTCCCATAGAGTTGGTCAAGGGAGTTTTGGGTTTGGGTCACTTGACCCGGTGTTTATATATACATGTACTTGTATAGTTTTGATCAAGCCAAGAAAATAGATGACTCTTTCTTCCAAATCTCTCTCTCTCTTCTCCCTCTCTCTCCAGCCATCTTCCACACCCCAGGAGCAAGAAACCCTAGGGTTTCTTGCCGCCAGTCCATAAAAGGAAAGAAAGGAAAGGAGGCGCTAGCCCCTTCCCCCATTGCAGCCGCCAGCCATTTCTTCTCTCCCCTCTCTTGTAGGCATCCAAACACTAGGTCCAGGACCTGAAATCTCTTGAGGAGAGGTTGGTACAAGTCCCTCTCAGATCTGGAGTTGATCTGAGGTCGTTTGAGGCATGGGTGAGATCTCCATCAACAGATCTACAAAAAAGGCTGCAACAGGACAGATCTGCGAGGTCTGTCTTCATCTATCTTCTTTTCCATCTAGAATATCCTGATTCGAGATCTATGAATCGAAGGACCTCGATCCAGGTCTGATCTGATTGGATACCAGATCTTGGATTTTTTAGAGGTGGTTTCAAAGGTGTTCTTCATCTGGAATGAAAGGCTAACAAAGAAGACAGTAACCAGGCTGATTTCGTCAAGGGCCTTGAATCGTGTCCAGATGACTCCAGATCTATTCGTTGCTAGTTCCACTGTACCAAAGGTCCGTGGGAGGAGCCAAAATCGTGCTCCAATAGAGATTTAACTTAACTATGATCCATCAAGTATTTCACTTTCATCCTAATTAAGAGACTTTTTCTTTCTCCATTTTCTCTTATGTTATCCAAGTATGAGCTATGAAGGAGCTCAAACCCAACTATTATTGGGAATAGTGTCCCAAAGCCAATCGTCAGTCTGTTGACGGTTGTACTCTTTTTATATTAGTATATAAATTATAAATAAATAAAAATTATTTTGGTACTTTCATCATAAATTGTTTCATCTTCTAATGAACTCCTGTGTTGTGGTGAAGTCCTTAGGACTATTTAGACTCGACAAAGGAGGATTTATCATTTAGTCTTTAAACCTGTTCGTGACCAAATGATACATTGTTAACCAAGGACAATAACGTTTATCAAGCATAGGTCGTTGTGTGTCATATGGGTTGGTTGTCTTTTAACCAAGGAGTGTGGAGACACTGGTATGGCATACAGGTGAGATGTAAGGGTACATCTGTATTGAATGTGACCGACTCCGGAGCTATTTTTGCTGTCAAGATTTATTCCGATGGAATATGGGTATAACTGTCCCTCCGACCTAAGATCGCCACGGTGACTTGCAAGCAACTCACTACACTTAAGCACTGGACTATCTGAATTTCTAATTCAATGACGGAAGGCTGCTGGGTGTTGTCAAGTACTTGACTTGTTGGTGCGTGTGTCAAGATGGGATTGACTACTCCAGTTTAGGAGCTGTATACAGTCGTATTTCAATTTAATAAAATCTTGATCAGGGTGTCCTAGTAAGGAGTTATAGGACTGTTTGAGTTGAGAATGATTCGGATGATCTAATCAGGGTTGATAGTTTAACCCTGAGTCATCCTAAACACAGGGGTCAAAAGGGATGAATTATACAGTAACCATATTCACGTAGGTTCTGAGTGTTGCGATTGTGACTATTCGACCTATCCGGATGTCGGGTACCATTGCTAGATGGTCACTTCGATTAGTACAGAAATTGGTTCCTGTGCTATCGGCTTAGATTCGAACCTGCAGAGTCACACACATTAGAGATTCCTATCTGATCTGATGGCTGATGAAGAGTCCTAATACTTGTAGACTATGAGTTCTATGTATCTGGAACTCTGTGATCAAGAATCAGGATTCTCCACGAGTACCACACATTTTGGGTGCCGGGGTCAAGAGTCCCACTAGTTTGGGACTCTTCGATCAAGGTTTCATATCGATGGACTTTGATACCCGATTGCCCATCGAATTAGACTTAGTATTTATGAGAGATTTAATTAATAATTTGATCACTAATTAACTTAATTTTATTGAGTAATTATTTTTAGATCAAGTCCAATTGAATTGGATTCAGTTGGGTTTGACCCGATTAGGTTAAGTGTTGACCTAATCGCTAAGGTGTTTTAGTCCCTGATCTGATCAAAATTGGGCTTAGTCAATTCCTGATTTGATTAGGATTTTATTGAGCCTAATTAAGCCTAATTGTGTTGGGTTTAATTTAGTCTAATTGTGTCTAACCTGTTTTAAATAAGGTTGGTTCAATTGGATTTCAAACCACCTTGATTTCTCTCCCTGCGCCACCTCACTCATCTGCACCCATTTGAATTCATGAGAAACAACTTCTCGTTAATTTTCTCCCATGCAAAAGCCATCCCATGCCCCTTCTCTATGCATCATTTTGAATGGATAAGGATGAGATTGGTTGGCCATTCAAATTCAAAAGATGTTTGAATTCGAATGGATAATAAATCTCTGTGCCCACCTTTTATCTTGTGCGCCACTTCTTCCACACGAGAAATAGTTTCTCATGAAAATTATCCATGCACAAGAGAGCCCACGCCCTTCTCTTCTCATGCCAAGAGTGGATAAGGATAGGTTGTTTTGCATTTGAATTCAAATTCGATTTAAATTCAAATGAACAACCACTTATCTTTATCCTCTCACGTGGTAAAAATGCTGCAAAGATGCAGTCTTGCATCGTTTTAAAAAGGAGATAAGATAGGGCATGCGCACATAACATCTGAGAGAGAAGGGTGGCATGAGAAAAGTCTTGTGCATGAGAAAAGAAAAGAAAAGAAGAGAAAAGAAGAGAGTAGTGGGTGCAGGCTTTTCTTGAGTACCCTAGAGTTTCTGCCTAGAATTCGAGAAGTGAGAAAGTGAGCTACGAGTGTCGTGAGCCCACCAAACTTTAGAAAGAGCATCATCAACCTCTCAAGTACATCTGCTGATGATCCAGAGCATCCGAGGAGTCAGCAGATCAAGATCGAAGGAGTTCGATAAATATCGACCATCAAAAGGGTTTAGCCACGAACTAGCATTCGTGAGGAGCCGATCAGACCGGAAGCTTTGTGTGGATGATCCACAGAGGTCAGACATACTGTATGGCTGCATTACGATGATCAGACCCTTCCGACGGTGATCAGATTACGATGATCGACTATCCACACAAAAGTAATATGTTCTGAACACATAACAGTAAAATATTTACTGTAGAAGTTTGAATTTTAAATTTAAATGCATGCTATGTATATATCATATTTAGATCCTTGTGTAGAGTTTATACATGTTAATTAATTAGATTAATTAATAAATTTTACTATAAAATAATGATTTTAAAAAAGTTTTAAAATTATCATTTTACCCCTGTACTAAAATTCACTTAAAATAGTATCAGAGCGGGTTCTAAAATATGATATATATTTGCATGCGTAGATTAAGCTATAATCTAAAAGTTTAAATTTGAAATTTGAAATTCAAAATTCAAAATTTAAATTTTGAAATTTGTTCGAAATTCAAAATTCAAAAATTTAAAATTCAAAATTTAAAATTTGAAATTTGAAATTTGGTTGAAATTTTAAATTTAAAATTCAAAATTTAAAATTCAACATTTGAAATTCAAAAATTTAAAATTTAAAATTTAAAATTTGTTTGAAATTTAAAATTTAAAATTTAAAATTTGAAATTTAAAATTTAAATTTTGAAATTGGTATATTTAGATATACTTGATCTAAGTAGCAAGTAGTCTAATTGGGTTGGTTGTCATGGTCGTCCGGTTATAGGAGAAAAGTAGGGTTTAGAGGCCCTCTCCTCCCATTCGATGGGGTTCTCCTATGGTGGTAGGGGTGCCGCTGTAATTATATCCCATACAGATGAAGCAGTGAAAGGACTTAATTATAAAGGTTCAATTATAAAATTTATCATGAATATGTTAGATTAGATTTAAAGAAATATTCATGATTTATTTTGATTGTGTTATTTTTTATTATGTAATTAGCAAGAGGATTGCTGTTTATGAAATGTGCTGATCTGTTTGTGAAATGAGTCAACATATTTGGTGAACAAAAAATAAAATCTTTCAAATTTAAAAATTATTTTTGAAATACCAAATCCTGACCCATCAGCCCAAATACTTAATTAAAAGAATTAAGTGTTGTCAAGTTGGTCTAGAATTGTGAATTAAGACCTAAGACAATTGCATAAATTTGTGGGTTAATGGGTTAGATGGATTAGGTCCATAATTGGGTTAGACCTAAGGTTAGCTTAAAGAAATGAACTAAATTAGAGTAATTGATCAAATCTAATCAAAAGTTGAATTAGATTAGGTCAAGGACACTCTAGACTCAACTCCAATAGTTGTAGTTGAATGGGTCCATGTCTTTAACTGGACCAAGATGGACTTAATTCATGGCTACGCGGTGGAACCCTATTTACTAAGTTGATCAAATTAAAATTAATGAACCGGTTGGTGTCTAAGGTAAGTTCGGCAGTTTGACCAGTGGTTCTTAAGTGGGAGCTACTCGCATTGATTCGATCTCTAACGAGTTAATGGCATATCCCCACCACTGATCTCACTTACCTGGCCAACCTGGTGAGTTAGGTTTTGATTAGATCACATGGTGATTAGGGCTCACCCATGTCATTATGTAAATCAGTGTGACTGATTTAGGTACTCCTAATGCTGACTTTAATTAAATCTTTTTTTAATCTGACTTGGTGAAGTCAGTGGGAGGATTGAAATTGACCGATTAATTTCTTCTCTTCTTTCCTTTAATAAAATCCTCAAAATTATTAGGTTCCTAAAATGATTAAGTTATAGTGATAACTAAGTCATAGCCTTCCATTAAGTGAGTGATAATGAGTCCATTAGTTTAATAATCATTGGAGGCCCAAAGGCCTGGTGCTTATTGACTAATAGAATTATCATTCATAGTATGATAATTTGGTTGAGTCTTTCTGATGGTGGTCAGGTTGGCCGGCCAAAGTCCGGCCTGATCATTTATTAGTCCAATTCACCAAATCAAGTCATATTAATGGTTGGACCTAATCAGATCTTTTCAGTGGAGGCCAAAGCCTACTGATTAGGTTCTGGGGCAAAATTTATTACTAGAAGTTGTTTAGAGAAACAACTGGTTATGAACCTACCCATAGATGCACATGGGTTGACCAACTAAAATTGGGCTTGTGTGTGGTCTGTGTAGATTTTAGTACCCACTAAGGAATTAAAGTAATTCCTCGAATTGAATGTTGAGGCTACCAGTTCGTAAAAATACTGGGAGAAACTTTAGACTAAAGTTCAAGTCTTTAGTATTAATAATTTATATACTAATAGAGGTCTGATTTTTTTTTATGCAGATATGGCCACTACCCTGTCGCTCCGATCATTATTAGATAATGACAAGCTCATGGGACCTAATTTCGATAGTTGGTATCGAAAATTAAAAATCATCCTTGAGCATGAGTGGATCCTTTATATAGTAACAGATCCGACACCTGAGGAGCCAGCCCCGAATGCTAGAGGGACGGTTCAAGACACTTACCAGAAGTGGCTCAACGACTGCACCACCGTTCGATGCATAATGCTGATGGCAATGAATGATGAGTTCAGCTGCAGATTCGAGAATGCCCAGCCGCAGGAGATGCTTCAAATGTTGAATGACTCCTTTGGCACGCCTGACGACGTTGAAAGGCACAAAACTACTTGTGCCATTTTCAATGCTCGGATGAGGGATGGGGCCTCAGTCATCGATCATGTATTGTACATGAGCGAAATGATTGAGCGCTTAAGTAAACTGGGCTTTTTCTTGCACGAGCAGCTCGGTAAGGATGCGATCCTTAATTCTTTGTCCAAGTCCTTCCTCCCCTTCCTTACTCATTTTCGGATGACAAAGCCTGCAGTGAACTACCACGACTTGTTAGAGTTGCTGCAGAACTTTGAGAAGGACCACCAGCTCCAAAAGGAGTCGGTGAATATTATGGGAGGGTCTTCTTCTGGTCGTCGACCCTTTAAGAAAGGGAAGAAGAACAAGAAGAAGAAGAATAAGAAGGTGCAGCCACATGCTGGGACGTCAGCACAGGGTTAGACCAAGAAGCGCAAACCCGACCAGAGCCAGGCAGAGTGCTTCTTTTGCAAGAAGCAGGGGCACTGGAAGAGGAACTGTCCTCTATACATTGCCTCCCTGGATCCAAACAGGCTGAAGAAGAAGCAAGGTAATTATATGATAATACCTTGCAACTTTTTCATTTGTGATACTGCTGCTTGGGTATTGGATATCGGAAGTCCTTATCATATCTATAATTTGATACAGGGTCTGCAGGTCAGTAGGAGATTTGATGAAGGTGAGAGGTTCCTGAACGTTGGAGATGGAAGCAAAGTTCCAGTTCTAGCTTTAGAAATCATGAACCTTGTAATCAATTCTCGTAATGTAATTCTGAGTGAATGTCACTATTGTCCAAATTTTTTATTAAATATTATTTTTGTAGGCCTTTTGGCCATGTACGGTTATGAATTTTTAATAAAAAAAAATGTTTGCAATATCATTTTGAATGGTGTTACAATATTTATTGGATAACTAAATAATGGAATTTACTTACTATCACAGCCTGTTAATGTGGTTCAAACTTTCAATAAACATCCTAGAATAGATAATGTGTCAGAAGTCTACCTTTGGCACTGTAGGCTAGGTCATATCAATAAGAACAGGATAAACAGGTTGGCTCAAGAAGGAATTCTTGAAGTTGGTAATTGTGAATCACTTCCAACCTGTGAGTCTTATCTTTTTGGAAAGATGACTAAGTCATCTTTTACTGAAAAAGGTGAGCGAGCCAGTGAACTCTTAGGTCTGGTACATTCTGATGTATGTGGACCCATGAGCTCAAGTGCAAGAGGTGGATATTTCTACTTCATAACCTTCACAGACGACCTATCGAGGTATGGGTATGTCTACTTAATGAAGCATAAGTCGGAGTCGTTTGAAATGTTCAAACTATTCCAAAATGAGGTAGAAAAACAAACTAAGAAGTGTATTAAAACTTTTCGATCTGATCGAGGAGGTGAATACCTTTCCAATGAGTTTCTGACATATCTTGGGGAGAATGAGATTCTCTCTCAGTGGACTCCTTCTGGAACACCACAGCATAATGGTGTGTCTGAAAGAAGGAATCGGACCTTGTTGGACATGGTTCGATCCATGATGGGGTTTGCTGGTCTGATGATCTCCCTCTGGAGATATGCACTCAAATCGGCTTGTTACCTTCTAAATAGGGTTCTGAGTAAGTCTATAACCAAAATACCTTATGAGATATGGATAGGACGTAAGCCAGTACTTTCGCACCTTAGGGTTTGGGGGTGTCTGGCTTATGTTAAACGTTTAATTATGGACAAGCTTGGACCTAGGTCTGACAAGTGTTATTTCATAGGGTACCCAAAAGAGACCAAAGGATATTATTTCTACCTAGCTGATGAGCATAAGGAGTTTGTCAGCCTTAAGGCAATCTTTTTGAAAAAAGAATTCCTTAGTGAAGGGACTGTTGCCTCTAAGGTCGAACTTGAGGAAGTTCGGCAGGTGAAAAAATCGACACAAGTTTCTGAACCTGAATTGGATTTGGTTAGATCAGATCCAGAGCCCATTGTTCCTGCACCCTTAAGGCGGTCTGGTAGAGTACCACATCAACCGGACAGATACTATGGTTTCTTGGTCTGGGACGGCGATCCTGTCGAATTTGATGAAAATGATGAGGATCCAATCACCTACATAGATACAATGTAGAGACCTGACTCTGAGAAATGTTCAAACTATTCTAAAATGAGGTAGAAAAATAAACTGAGAAGTGTATTAAAACTCTTCGATCTAATCGAGGAGGTGAATACCTTTCCAATGAGTTTCTGACATATCTTGGAGAGAATGGGATTTTCTCTCAGTGGACTCCTCCTGGAACACCACAGCATAATGGTGTGTCTGAAAGGAGGAATCAGATCTTGTTGGACATGGTTCAATCCATGATGGGGTTTGCTGGTCTGCCGATCTCCCTCTGGGGATATGCGCTCGAATCGACTTGTTACCTTCTAAATAGGGTTTCGAGTAAATCTGTAACCAAAATGCCATATGAAATATGGATAGGACGTAAGTCAGTACTCTCGCACCTTAGGATTTGGGGGTGTCCGGCTTATGTTAAACGTTTAATTACAGACAAGCTTGGACCTAGGTCTGACAAGTGTTATTTTATAGGGTACCCAAAAGAGACCAAAGGGTATTATTTCTACCTAGCTGATGAGCAAAAGGTGTTTGTCAGCCTTAAGGCAATCTTTTTAGAAAAGAAGTTCCTTGGTGAAGGGACTGTTGCCTCTAAGGTCGAACTTGAGAAAGTTCGACAGGTGGAAAAACCGACACAAGTAATTGAACCTGAATCAGATTTGGTTAGATCAAATCCGGAGCCTATTGTTTCTGCACCCTTAAGGCGGTCTGGTAGAGTAGCACGTCAACCGGACAGATACTATGGTTTCTTGGTCTGGGATGGCGATCCTATCGAACTTGATGAAAATGATGAGGATTCGATCACCTACATGGATGCAATGCAGAGACCTGACTCTGAGAAATGGCTAGAGGCCATGAAATCCGAAATGGAATCCATGAAGGTCAATGATGTGTGGACATTGGTTGACCCACCCGAAGGAGTAAAACCCATAGGGTGTAAGTAGATCTTCAAGAGGAAGAGAGGCACAGACGGAAAGGTGGAGACCTATAAAGCTCGTCTGATTGCCAAGAAATATCATCAACGTTATGGTATAGACTATGACGAGACGTTTTCTCCTGTGGCAATGCTCAAATCCATTCAGATTATGCTTGCGATAGCTGCCCATCTGGACTATGAAATCTAGTAGATAGATGTGAAAACAACTTTCCTAAATGGAGAGCTGGATGAAGAGGTGTATATGATACAACCTGAAGGATTCACATCCACAGATGAGTCTAAGGTGTGCAGGCTACAGAGGTCCATTTATGGACTTAAGCAGGCATCCCAGAGTTGGAACATACATTTTGATTGGACGATCAAGACGTATGGCTTCATTAAGAATGGAGAAGAGTCCTGTATTTATAAGTGGGCTAATGATCCAGTAGTGGTATTTCTTGTATTGTATGTGGATGATATTCTCTTAATCGGGAATGATGTCCCTGCATTACAGGGAATAAAGATTTGGCTGTCGTCACAGTTCTCCATAAAGGATCTGGGAGAAGCTTCCTACATCCTAGGGATGAGGATCTATAGGGATCAATCTAAAAGGTTGCTTGGCTTATCCCAGTCCACATACATTGATACTATGCTGAAGAGGTTCAGCATGGAGAATTCCAAGAAAGGCTATCTATCGATAGGCTATGGAATTTCTCTTTCGAAGAGGGATTGTCCGACAACACCTCAAGAGAGAGAGCATATGGGTAGAATTTCATATGCTTCGGTAGTGGGATCTATCATGTACGCCATGACATGTACATGACCAGATGTGGCATACTCACTAAGGATAGTGAGTAGATACCAATCTGATCCAGAGGAGAATCACTGGAAGGTTGTTAAAACCATCCTGAAGTATTTAGGAAATACTAAGGATCAGTGGCTTGTTTGTGGTGAATCAGACTTAAGACTTATAGGGTTTACAGACTCTAGTTTCCAGTCTGATCATGATGACAGCAAGAGTGTGTCGGGATTTATTTTTACCCTTAATGGTGGGGCTGTCTGCTGGAAGAGTTTCAAGCAGCACACAGTGGCTGATTCAGTTTGCGAGGCAGAGTATGTCGCTGCATCAGATGCTGCCAAAGAAGCGGTGTGGCTAAAGAAATTCATCATTGAGCTTGGAGTAGCACCCTCCCTTGTTGGTCCAGTTCTGCTCTACCGTGACAGCTCTGGAGCCATTGCTTAGGCGAAGGAACTGAAGGCACACCAGCGGACGAAGCATATTCTGCGTCGCTACCATCTCATCCGAGAAATCATGGATCGAGGTGACATCGACCTTCAGAAGATCGACGGGAAGGAGAACCTGGTCGACCCATTCACTAAAGCCATTGCGGTGAAAGAGTTCGACGACTTCAAGTTGAAGATGGGTATTAGATACTGCACCGATTGGCTTTAGGCCAAGTGGGAGATTGTTGGGAATAGTATCTCAAAGCCAATCATCAACCTGTTAACGGTTGTGCTCTTTCTTGTATTAGTATATAAATTATAAATAAATAAAAGTTATTTTGGCACTTTCATCACAAATTGTTTCATCTTCTAATGAACTCCTGTGTTGTGGTGAAGTCCTTAAGACTATTTAGACTCGACAAAGAAGGATTTGTCGTTTAGTCCTTAAACCTGTTCGTGATCAAATGATACGTTGTTAACCAAGGACAACAATGTTTATCAAGCATAGATCATTGTGTACCATATGAGTTAGTTATCCTCTTAACCAAAGAGTGTGGAGACACTGGTATGGCATACAGGTGAGATGTAAGGGTACGTCTGCACTGAACGTGACCGACTCCGGAGCTATTTCTGCTGTCAAGATTTGTTCCGATAGGATATGGGTATAACTGTCCCTCCGACCTGAGACCGCGACGGTGACTTGCAAGCAACTCACTGCACTTAGGCACTGGACTACCTGAATTTCTAATTCAGTGATGGAAGGCTGCTAGGTGTAGTCAAGTACTTGACTTGTCGGTGCATGTGTCAAGATGGGATTGACCACTCCAGTTCAGGAGCTGTGTACAGTCGTATTTCAATTTAGCAAAATCTTGATCAGAGTAGTCCTAGTAAGGAGTTACAGGACTGTTTGAGTTGAGCACGATTCGGATGATCTAATCAGGGTTAATAGTTTAACCCAGAGTCGTCCTAAACACAGGGGTCAAAAGGGATGAATTATACAGTAACCATATTCACGTAGGTTCTAAGTGTTGCGATTGTGACTATTCGATCTATCCGGACATCGGGTATCATTGCTAGATGGTCACTTTGATTAGTACAGAAATTAGTTCCTGTGCTACCGGCTTAGATTCGAACCTGTGGAGTCACACACATTAGAGGTTCCTATCTGATCTGATGGCTGATGAAGAGTCCTAATGCTCGTGGACTATGAGTCCTATGTGTCTGGAACTTTGTGATCAAGAATCAAGATTTTTTGATCATGAGTACCACACATTTTGGGTATCGGGGTCAAGAGTCCCACTGGTTTGGGACTCTTCGATCAAGATTTCATATCGATGGACTTTGATACCCGATTGTCCATCAAATTTGGACTCAGTATTTATGAGAGATTTAATTAGTGATTTGATCGATAATTAACTCAATTTTATTGAGTAATTATTTTTGGATTAAGTCCAATTGAATTGGATTCAGTTGGGTTTGACCCGATTAGGTTAAGTGTTGACCTAATCGCTAAGGTATTTTAGTCCCTAATCTGATTAGAGGTTGGGCTTAGTCAATTTCTGAATTGATTAAAATTTTATTAAGCCTAATTAAGCCTAATTATATTTGGTTTAATTTAGTCTAATTGTGTCTAACCTATTTTAAATAAGGTTGGTTCAATTGGATTTCAAACCACCTTGATTTCTCTCCCTGCGCCACCTCACTCATCTGCGCCCATTTGAATTCACGAGAAACAACTTCTTGTGAATTTTCTCCCACGCAGAAGCCATCCCACGCCCTTTCTTTGTGTGCCATTTTGAATGGATAAGGATGAGATTGGTTGGCCATTCAAATTCAAAAGATGTTTGAATTCGAATGGATAACAAATCTCTGCGCCCACCTTTTATCTTGTGCGCCACTTCTTCCACACGAGAAATAGTTTCTCATGAAAATTATCTACGCACAAGAGAGCCCACGCCCTTCTCTTCTCATGCTAAGAATGGATAAGGATGGGTTGTTTCGCATTTGAATTCAAATTCGATTTGAATTCAAATGAACAATCACTTATCTTTATCCTCTCACGTGGTAAAAATACTGCAAAGATGCGGTCTTGCATCGTTTTAAAAAGAAGATAAGATAGGGCGTGCGCACATAACATCTGAGAGAGAAGGGTGGCGTGGGAAAAGTCTTGTGCGTGAGAAAAGAAAAGAAAAGAAGAGAAAAGAAGAGAGTAGTAGGCGCAGGCTTTTCTTGAGTACCCTAGGATTTCTGCCTAGAGTTTGGAAAGTGAGAAAGTGAGCTACGAGTGTCGTGAGCCCACCAGACTTCAGGAAGAGCATCATCAATCTCTCAAGTGCATCTGCTGACGATCCAGAGCATCTGAGAAGTCGACAGATCAAGATCGAAGGAGTTCGATAAACATCGGCCATCAAAAGGGTTCAGCCATGAACTAGCATTCGTGAGGAGCCGATCAGATCAGGAGCTTCGTATGGACGATCCGCAGAGGCCAGACATATTATGTGGCTGTATTGCGATGATCAGACCCTTCCGACGGTGATCAGATTGCGACGATCGACTACTCACATAAAGATAATGTGTTCTGAACACATAACAGTAAAATGTTTACTGTAGAAGTTTGAATTTCAAATTTAAATGCATGCTATGTATATATCATATTTAGATCCTTGTGTAGGGTTTATATATGTTAATTAATTAGATTAATTAGTAATTTTTATTATAAAATAATAATTTTAAAAAAATTTTAAAATTATCATTTTACCCCTGTACTAAAATTCACTTAACCCATCAAAATTTTCATAAGGAAAGAAAAGAAAAGATTAAGAGATTTGTGAGCCTTCAACCAATCATCTCCTCTTGCACTGAATCAAGCATGGACTATAAAGGGATTCTGACCCAACGATAGCCGATCAAGTTTCTTGGCAAGAGAGATAAAAGGAGAAGGACTCTAAAAATTAAAAGCTCAAGAAAAAATTCAAAGGAGAAGGCTTCTATTCATGGTTTAGCTTCATCGCAAATCCAGAGCGATTGCTTAGCCAGACATAGTTGATTTGAGGTTCGAAAAAAATAAAATAAAATCTTATGCTACTTGCTAGAATTTAACTTGTGAAAATTAAAAATTACATAATTAAAAAATTCAAAAGTTTAAACTACTCTATTATAAAAATTAAAATTATAAAAATTAAATAAAAAAATTAATTTATTGTTGAATAAAAATTCTGATACGAAAATTTTTAATTCCTAAGCTATTAACGAGATTTGAGTTGGAACAGAAAATAAAATAAAATAAACTCTCTTACAGTACTCTCTCCTTTGGCTTGAGGCCAACTTCTCTCTGGCTGACTCTTCTTCTCGTGTGTTGGAAGGATAGAAGAAAATGAAAACAAGGTAGCTAAAAAATTTAAAAGATGGGTATACTTACCTGTCACATAGATCTCTAACAAAAATTATGGTATGGAGAGAGATATTTCAAGATAAAAATTAAATTTTATTTATAGGTGTGAGAAATAAGAAGTTTTTATATGTTTTAGATGTAAGATTAATGATAAGGTATTTTCCTTTGAAATTGCCGCACTCCAAGAGCCCCATCTTATTCGCTTTCACGATCGTGCCGCACGCCCTTGCTCCAAATGCACAGCCGCGCTATGAAAGCCGCTCTCAAGTCCATGCGCTCCAAAGCGCTTCACACATTCAGCATCAATTCCTTCTTCCATGTACAAGCCCGTGCATCACTCCAACGTACAGCATCCCAAAGATCCCTCTTTGAATTTTTTTAAAAGCCAACGTGGGCCCTCCTCTTGAATGTCATGCCAAAGCCCATTTCATGCCACATATGCCCTCTTCTTTTCTTCCAAATGCCACATGTATTCTTCTTAGATAGATGGCATATGAGCATTGTTGGGTTCAAATCTTCTAGTTATTTTCTTGAGGCTTGAATCTAATTCAAACTGGTCTTCAAAGATATATGAGTTGCGGGCTACTTTCAAAAGCGAGAGGCTTCAATTTTGTTACTTCATTTGTTTCTAATTGTATAATTGATTCTCCTAACAAATTTTCTGAAAAGAGAATAAAAAGTATCAAATTTTAAATAAATAAAAATTAATTATTAAAGATTTTAATACTTCTTATGTCATAATATTACATCTATCACAACCCCAATTTATTCATTGCTAGTCCCTTAGCAATGCAATATAAGTTTTTTATTTTATTTTTTTAATTAATTTATTTTTTTAATTATTATATTTTTTAATATATATATTATAAATTTTTTAATTATTTTTATTTTTATTTATTTTTTGACAATGTTTCATTAAGATTCTTCTTTACAAAAGTAAATCTAGGATTAAAAGTCAGAGTTTAGTAAGTATCACTAACTAAATATTGAGTTTTAGAAGTAAATTTCATAGTTAGTACAATTAGAAACTTCCTTAGAATATATCTAAAGATCTACAGCACTTGTGTGTGTAATGACTAACCTAGTATTTGAGTGCTTGCTTGTAAGGACAAATATATCTTCTCTTATCACTTTATTTCGGTTATTTTTTTTATATACCCCCAAATAAAGTTCTGTTAGATGTGTGCCCTAGATGCCAGATCGGCTGACACATTCCTGTACAGATCTAAGGACAAATTTATAATTTTGACTATAAATGAATAAAAGGGTTATTCTTCTATCACATTGTGTACATTGTGTCTGTGATACATCCTTTGAGTTAGTAGGAATGTAAATTCATATTTTCAAGAGTTGAAAATTTAAGGCATGAATTTATATAACTAACTCATAAACAGCTCCTGACCATAGGATCATCACGAGGATGGTGATCGATTCGAAAGATTGGTGTACGATCGCTTCCTTAGGATAGATGTGTCTTGAGTCTACGGTGTGGAGACACCGGAGCGAGAGTATAGGTATTCATTGAGAACAAGAGTATTGAGCGTGACCACTTCGAGCAGTCATAAGGAAGTCTACCTTCTCGTCAATGACTAGCTCGATGCTGCAGTTATGTGTCTAATTCTTTGACCTGAGGTGCATCGACAGTTCACCTTGAGTGTGTTATAGTTTGACTACACCATAACTCGATCTCCTAGCCATTCAAAACCCTGAGGTGTATGTTGGCTGTAGCATATTCATTGTAGGAACTAGGTCGCACCAAGATGGGATCTATCAACCTCGGTAGATGAGAGGAGTAGTCCTATGATAATTGAAAGATCAAGTCCTTAAGCCCATGGCCATGGTAGAGTGAAATAATGAAAAAGAGTTTTCCATTAAGATTTCACATCGGACTCGGATCGATCGATTAACTCATATGACTGATGTTAGGTTTGACGAGTTCACCTTAACTCTAATTCAGTTGGGACTCATAATAGAGAAACTCAATCACACAGGTAGCTGCATCGAGAGGTTCATCTTCAGTTCTGATGGATTGCCACCACATACTGCTAGGTGTCACTGATAGATTTTGGAAGCAATTAGAATGATATTGATGATCGATCATTCTAATTATCTGAATTAGAAGAGTTCTGATCCATCAAAAGGAGTTTCGATGATATCGATGATGAGATCACGACATGTCTCATTACCATACATAATTGAACCTAACTGGGTCACACAAATAAGGGTTAGGATCTGGATGTCATCAATTGGGCTAATCCAATTGATTTGGATAAGATCCAATTAGGTTCAAAGAAATCGTGCTAGCACACGATTAAGCCTAACTTTCTCCTCGTGTAATCTTTTCTGTCTCTACTGAGTCAAATATGATTTGACTCATTCAGAGAACCTTAGAAAAGTTTCTCTCAATCTAAATGAAGCTTGTCCAGCTCAGAAAAGGCTTATCTTAATTCATGAGATGAATTTAAGACAACACCTATTAATTCCTAGCACCTGCCAATTTCATTTTAGGACATCTGTCAAAAGTTGACATATGGGTCTTAAACTGAAGAGGGCTCATTGGAGGATTTTTGTGGAGTGTCTACAAGCTAAGCCACATCAAATTGGGTGCCATAATCAGATTATGGTGTGAGCCCAATTGGATTAAAGTGGGCGCCCCAAGTGGATAAAGATTGGAGAGTCTTGATCAATTTAAACTCTTGGGCGCCACCTCTATTTGTGCTTATCCAATGTTGGTGCCATCTTTTGGAGATAAGGTAGGGTTCTTATCTGATATGATCAGATGACATCACTCCACTAATAAAATTTTTTTCAGAATTTATTAAAATTTTCTGATTGGTTGAATGATGTAGCACTGCGCAGCATACAGGGTCTATATAAACCCTGCTGCACCTAAGGTTTCAAGGAAAAAGTTGTTTTATGCACAAAACCCAATAGCTGCCACCCCCTCCCCTCTTCTCTATATCCTCCCTACTCTCCTTCCTCCTCTCTTCACGTCCAAAGAGTTGGACGTCCATCTGGCAAAGATCCAAGGCGTGGTGATGCCTAGAACAGAAGGCTACAGGACTTCTTCGACAGGCTGTTGCTCCAACTTCAGGAAGACTTTTGAAGATCTTCCTAATCAGATTTAGATCTGATTTTTGGAGCATAGATTTGCAATGAGAAGACATTCTAGGTTCTATCTGAGTGGATGTCAGTAGAGGCCAGGCGCTTGCGTGGCTACATCAGAACCTCGGACTGTGCAGAGATCATCTACAGGGTAATCAGATTACCCTTGAGGTATTACTTATTTCCTCATCCCTTTTAGATTTATTTTAAACTTAATATTAGATATGAAGATTAGATCTAAAGACTTAGATCTAAAATATATGTAGGATAATTTTTTTTTTAAAATTATTCTGTCCCAGATTTGATGAAATCTGGAAGATATTACGAGAAAAAGCGATTTTCCTCCTTCAACTGGTATCAGAGTCAGGTTGTTGGCTCTATTTCAGATCTAATTTAGATCTGATTTTAATTTTTATTTATTTTATATTAAAGATTTCAGATATCACATCAGATATGATAGGATCTGAAATCAAAATATTTAAAATTAAATCTAAAAAGATCTAACATGCATAAGATGCATGACTAGACTAGGATTAGTTGAATCCATGAATAGTCTTAAGTCTTATGTTTTAATGAGATTAAAATATGAATTAAATCTAATTTATTTTTTATTTTTTTAATATTATAAGTGTCATAATCAGATCAAAAAATAAAAAATAAAATTTTAGTTTTTTCATAAAATTGATCTGCTGTATGCCTAGACTAGTTGTAGAATTGTTCTAGTAACTTGTCTAGAATAGATTTAATTTTGAATAGTTTAATTTAAATTTTATTTTTTAGATATTACATGTGATGTATCAGATCTGAAAGTATGTTAATTAGATTGATTTTGATACATGAGATGTATGCAAAGCATGTATTAGTTAGATCTTAAATTGTATATGTGATATGTTAATTTAGATCTAACTAATTTTGTAGTTAAATTTATATTTCTGATTAAGGTGTTCCTCATGACCGTCCGGTCATAAGAATGAATTAGGATTTTAAGACCCTCTCTTTTCATTCAATGGGGTATTCATATGACATGTAGGGATACCGCGCATTTATCCTTAATCAGAAATCAAAACTTACTTTTCTGCAAAACCCTAGATCCTGAAACCCTAGGATTTATTTTACGTGCTTTGTTTATGAACCCAAACTTAATTAATGAATTAAGCTTATGAAATTAAGTTAGGTCTAAAATTGAGAATTTCAGATCTAAGATATTTTCATAAAATTGAGTTCGGGCTTGGATAGCTCAATTAGGTCTAGCGGTTGATCAAATCGAATCAAGAGTTGGTTAGGTGGGATCATGAAAGCTAATAATTGACTAGCCTAATGGGATTAAGTCTAGGTCAAGATCGAATCACATTTAGATGTGATCCGATCAAGTTAAGACCTAATTTGGCTCAGTGGTTAGAGCTTGGATTGTAGGCTAACCCAATTAGTTCTGGTTCAACAATTTGGTGTCTAAGGTAAGTTGGGTAGATGCGATCGACTGATTTTTAATTAGAAGCTACTCGACTCGAATACGTTCTTATTGAGTTAATGGCATATCCCTTCCACCGGTCTCACTTACCTGGCCATATGTATCGACTCAGTTCTGATTAGAGGTGGCTAACAATTCGAGCTAACCCATACCACTAAGTTAGTCATAATTGTTATGACTATGTCAAGTCAAGTTTAATGAGACCTAAATCAAATCTCCCTAAGAAAATATTAAGTCTAGGTCTTCCACCATTGTAGATGTGTGGGCTCTTTTCGGGATTGATTGTGGTTATAGTGGCTCAGTTGCATCAGGAAGATGCAACCATGTCCATTAGGCATTGGATGCTACGAATTAGAGGTTGGGTTGGGCTCAATATTTCGGATACGGTGAGGGACCCAATTAGGAATCTAGTTCGTGCAAATGGTGGGTCTGACTTAACTAAGGATTAGAGCAATATCCCGGACATGATGAGCTTCATGAATTAGAGACCAAGTTTTGGGTGCACCATGATTAGAGAATCATTGGACAAGAGTTGTCCACTCATCGGTTGACCCATCATCAATAACTGTTAGGTGAGGTGGTGAGCCAGTCGGTAAGACCGCACCACCCACTAAAAATCATTGATAATGGAGATTTTCACATCTCTACCAAGGGAGTGTAGGGATCTAAGAAAATAGTGAGAGCCTAATTTATTTTAAAAATAAAATTCTTAAATAAATTAGTTAAGTCTGATTACAAAATCTAACTAAAAATTTTTGACTCTCTACAGGAAACATGTCTACCTCCAACCCCCTGACCAAAATACTAGACACCCACAGATTGACTGGACTCAATTTCAAAGACTGGTTGAGAAACTACAGAATTATTTTGAGTTCCAAAAAATTGACTCATGTCTTGGATCAGGACCCACCTGCCATGCCAGTACGTCCGACTGTGGAACAGAGAGCATCTCTGGAAAAGTGGACGGATGATGATAATAAAGTAAGGTACTACATGTTGGGTGCAATATCTGATGACTTGCCGTGCCAACATGAGAATATTTTGACTACCCGCCAAATGTTGGCTCACCTATAAGAGTTGTTTGGTAAACAGAGTCGCGCGGCCAAGTATCAAGTCTGTCAAAGACTTTTTAAGGCCAAGATGCGTGATGGGCAGTCAGTCCAAGATTATTGTTTGACAATGATCAAGAATCTTGAGGAGCTTGAGAAGCTCGATATCATCTTAGATAAGGATTTTCAGATTGATGTGATCCTTCAGTCTTTATCCGATGTATATGGTCAGTTCATCATGAACTTTCATATGCATAAGATGCAGTGTACCTTGGTCGAGTTAATGAATATGCTGGTTACGGTTGAGCTTTCTATGAAGGGTTCAAAAGACTCAGTTCTTACTGTGGAGCGGACTTCTTCCAAGAGAAAATCTTTTGGAAAGAAAAAGAAGTCTACAAAGAAGTAGAAGGTGGATGGCAAGAAGAAGAAGACAGAATCGAAGAAGAAGGCTGCTGATAAGAAAAAATATTTTCACTGCCAATCAGACGGTCATTGAAAGTGGAACTGTCCTCAGTACCTGGCCACCCTGAAGAATAAGAAGGATGGTCCTTCTGGAGGTATGCTCATTTTAGAGTCTAATCTTACGGTTTCTTCTGCATCCAGTTGGGTGCTTGACTCTGGTTCTAGTGCTCAATTGTGCACTTCATGCAGGATCTTGAGGAGCGCAAGAGGCTGAGGGATGGGGAGATGATCCTACGCATCGAGAACGGAGCAAGAGTTGCTGCTGTGGCCGTGGAAACCTATCCTCTGCGATTACCGTTAGGATTAGATTTAGTTTTAAGAGATTGTTATTATGTGCCTGCAGCAAGCAAAAATTTGATTTCTGTTTCATGTTTAGCACAAGAAGGTTATGTGATTAGCTTTCATAAGGACTATTGTAATATTTTTTATAAAAATATTAAAGTTGCAGATGGTTTTCTTATTAACGGTCTCTATCAGCTACATATTGATGTATCTGTATTTAATATTGAGCAAAATATGAATGCTATAAGAATTAAAAGGCCTAGAGATAGTCTAAATGATAAGTATCTATGGCACCTAAGGCTAGATTATATAGCGGAAGACAGGATTAATAAATTGGAGAAATCCGAGCTATTGAGTCTGTTGACTATCTTAAGGACAATGGTATAGTCTCTCAATGGACTCCACCTGGAATGCCTCAACTCAATGGGGTTTCAGAACAGAGAAATCGGATCCTATTAGATATGGTCTGTTCCATGATGAGCTTCACGGACCTCCCTGAATTTCTTTGGGGACATTATCTCATGACAGCAATTTATGTATTGAATAGGGTTTCCTCTAAAACTGTTCCTACCACACCATATGAGATATGGCATGGTAAGAAGCCAAGTCTGAATCATCTCAGAATTTGAGGTTGTCCGGCTCATGTCAAGAGATAGCAGGCGGACAAGTTAGAGTTCAGATCTTTTAGAGCTCGGTTCATAGGATATCCTAAAGAGTCATTAGGATACTATTTCTATATTTCAGAAGACCACAATGTGATTGTGAGTTGAAATATAATTTTTTTTGAAAAATAGTTTATTCAAGATGGTGGCATCGGAAGAATAATTAAGCTCAAGGAGAATGTCTTCCAAGAGCAACGAGCTAAAGAACCTGAGGAACCTAATCAATCAGAACCAGTCTTAACACAACCTCTTCCACCTCGTAGATCGACTAGGATTTTTCGTCCTCTTGAAAGGTACTTAGGTACCATACAAGAGGATGTAAAAGAAATATTCCTCATGAAAAATGGGGCTCATGGTGATGACCTCAAGACCTATGATGAGACGATATTAGATATCGACTCTGAGAAATGGTTAGAGGCAATGAGATCAGAAATTGACTCGATGCACTCAAACCAAGTTTGGACCATGGTAGATCCACCTGAAGGTATTGTACCTATTGGGTGTAAATGGATCTTCAAGAGAAAGATAGGTGCAGATGGGAATGTAGAGACATTTAAGGCTAGGCTCGTAGTGAAAGATTATAGTCAGCGTGAAGGCATTGACTATCAGGATACCTTCTCGTCCGTAGCCATGCTAAAATCCATCCGCACATTGCTTGCTGTTGCAGCCTATTTCGATTATGAAATATGGCAGATGGATGTGAAAACGGCGTTCTTAAATGGACATCTTGAGGAAGATATCTATATAGAATAGCCGCTTGGTTTCACATCCAGTGATGATGATCACAAGATCTGCAAGCTGCAAAGGTCCATTTATGGACTTAAGCAAGCATCTCGGAGTTGGAATACTCGGTTCAATGATGTGATCAAAATGTTTGGTTTCATCAAGAACGAGGAGAAACCATGTGTGTTCAAAAGGGTCAGTGGGAGTGCAGTTGTCATCCTCGTATTGTACGTAGATGACATCCTCCTAATTGGGAATGACATTCCCATGTTGACCTCAGTCAAAGTATGGTTGTCTAAGGAGTTCTCTATGAAAGATCTAGGAGAGGCATCCTTTATACTGGATATTAAGGTCTATAGAGATAGATCAAATAGGATGCTGGGATTTTCACAGAAGATGTACATAGAGGAGGTGCTAAAAAGGTTTAGCATGGAAAACTCCAAAAGAGGTTTATTACCTTTTAGACATGGCATTCATCTCTTCAAGAAGATGTGCCCTAGCACATCTGAGGAGATTGAATGCATGAGCAAGATCCCTTATGCTTCGACAATAGGAAGCCTCATGTATGCCATGCTATGTACACGACCTGATATAGCCCATGCTGCGAGTGTCACAAGCAGATATCAGTCGAATCCACGCGAAGAGCACTAGACTTCTGTGAAATGTATCCTTAAGTACTTGAGAAGGACTAAGGATATGTTTCTAGTCTTTGAGAATGGAGAACTTCAGATTCAGGAATATACAGACTCAGACTTTATGTCTGATATAGATGATCGAAAGTCGACATCTGGGAGTTTGTTCATTTGCAATGGTGGTGCAGTCAGCTGGAAGAGTTCCAAGCAGACGGTGATTGCTGATTCCACTATGGAGGCAGAGTATATTGCTGCATCGGAAGCTGTGAAGGAGGCATTCTTGTATAAGAAGTTTGCCGTAAAGTTTGGAGTGATGTCATCGGATGCCATACCTCTTTACTGTGATAATAATGGTGCCATAGCCCTAGCTAAGGAGCCAAGGTCTCATCAGAAGTCCAAGCACATCGAGTGGCGATTCCATCTGATCCGTAATTACCTCGAAAAAGATTATGTCAAGGTTATGAGAGTCGACTCCACAGACAATATGGCAGACCCGCTGACTAAGCCATTGGGCCAGCAAAAGATCGAAGCCCACCTTGAGAAGATGGGACTTAGATATGTAGTCAATTGGCATTAGGTCAAGTGGGAGTTTGTTAGATGTGTGCCCTAGATGTCAGATCGACTGACACATTCCTATACAGATCTAAGAGTAAATTTATAATTTTGACTATAAATGAATAAAAGGATTATTCTTCTATCACATTGTGTACATTGTGTCTGTGATACATCCTTTGAGTTAGTTGGAATGTAAATTCATATTTTCAAGAGTTGAAAATTTAAGGCATGAATTTACATAACTAACTCATAAACAGCTCCTGACCATAGGATCATCATGAGGATGGTGATCGATCTGAAAGGTTGGTGTATGATCGCTTCCTTAGAATAGATGTGTCTTGAGTCTCCGGTGTGGATGTTGGGAATAGTGTCCCAAAGTCAATCGTCAGTCTGTTGACGGTTGTGCTCATTTTTGTATATGTACATGAATTATGAATTAATAAATATTATTTTGATATTTTTCATCACAAAATATTTCATCTTCTAATGAACTCCTATATTGTGGTGAAGTCCTTAGAACTATTTAGACTCGACAAAGGAGGATTTATCATTTAGTCCTTAAATCTGTTCGTGACCAAATGATATGTTGTTACCAAGGACGACAATATTTATCAAGCATAGGTCGTTGTGTGCCATATAGGTTGGTTGTCCTCTTAACCAATGAGTGTGGAGACACTGGTATGGCATACAAGTGAGATATAAGGGTACATCTGCACTGAACGTGACCGACTTTGGAGCTATTTCTACTGTCAAGATTTGCTCCGATGGAATATGGGTATAAATATCCCTCCGATCTGAGACCGCCACGGTGACTTGCAAGCAACTCACTGCACTTAGGCACTGGACTACCTGAATTTCTAATTCAGTGATGGAAGGCTGCTGGGTGTAGCCAAGTACTTGACTTGTCGGTACGTGTGTTAAGATGAGATTGACCACTCCAGTTTAAGAGCTGTATACAGTCGTGTTTCAATTTAGCAAAATCTTGTCCAGGGTAGTCCTTGTGAGGAGTCATAGGACTGTTTGAGTTGAGCACGATTCGGATGATCTGATCAGGATTGACAGTTTAACCCTGAGTCATTCTAAACACAGGGGTCAAAAGGATGAATTATATAGTAACCATATTCATATAGGTTCTGAGTGTTGCGATTGTGACTCTTCGACCTATCCGGATATCGGATACCATTACTAGATGGTCACTTCGATTAGTACAGAAATTGGTTCCTGTGCTACCGGCTTAGGTTCGAACCTACGAGGTCACACACATTAGAGGTTTCTATCTGATCTGATGGCTAATGAAGAGTCCTAATGCTCATGGACTATGAGTCCTACGTGTCTGGGACTCTGTGATCGAGAATCAAGATTCTTTGATCATGAGTCCCACACACATTTTGGGTACCAGGGTCAAGGTCCCACTAGTTTGGGACTCTTCGATCAGGGTTACATATCGATGAATTCTGATGCCCGATTACCCATCAGATTTGGACTCAATATTTATGAGAGATTTTATTAGTGATTTGATCACTAATTAACTCAATTTGATTGAGTAATTATTTTTGGATCAAGTCCAATTGAATTGGATTCAGTTGGGTTTGATCCGATTAGGTTAAGAGTTGACCTAATCATCGAGATGGTTTGGTCCCTGATTTGATCAGGGGTTGGGCTTAGTCAATTCCTGATTTGATTAGGATTTTATTGAGCCTAATTAAGCCTAATTAAGTTGGGTTTAAATTAGTCTAATTGGACTTAACTTATTTGGTTCAATTAGGTTGGTTTAAATATTGAAACCACCTTGACCCAATCTCCATGCGCCACCTCACTTCCATTGCACCCATTTGAATTCATGAGAAGGAACTTCTCATGAATTTTTCCTCACACCAAGCCCTCTCCACACCCTACTTTAATATGCTATTTGAATGGATAAGAATGATTGGTTGGCCATTCAAATTCAAAATAAAGTTTGAATTTGAATGGGCAATCAATCTTTGCACCTTATCCCTTTTTTAACGCCCCATTTATTACATGAAAAAAATGTTTCTCATGAAATCACTCCATGCACAAATTAAGCCATGCCCTCCTCTTTTCACACCCTTAGTGGATAGGGATAAATTGGTTTCCATTTGAATTCAAAATTTAATTTGAATTCAAATGTGCAATTACTCATCTTTATCCTTTCACGTAGATAAGACGTTTGACATTATTTTAAAAGGAGGAGAAGAGTGGGGCGTGTGCAAGAAAAATTTTGGAGAGAAAATCTGGGTGTGAGGAATCCTTGTGTGCAAGGTGAAGGTCAATATCCTTCCGAGAGAAAAAGAAAGAAAAGAAAGAAAAAGTGTGCGCAGGGTTTTAGTGAGTTCTTCAGGGTTTCAGCCTGGAGTTTGGGAAGTGAGAAGATGAGCTACGAGTGTTGTGAACCCACCAAATTTTAGAGAGATCTTCAACATCCTCTCAAGCACATCTACTGATGATCCAGAGCATCCAAAGAATCGACAGACATCGATCGAAGGAGTTCGATCAGCATCGGCCGTCGAAAGGGCTCTACAACGAGCTAGCACTCTGAGGAGTCGATCAGATCGAAAGCTTCATGTGGATGATCTGCAGAGGTCAGACATACTGTGTAGCTGCATTGTGATGATTAGACTCTCTCGACGATGATCAGATTGCAGCGATCTACTATCCACACAAAGATATTGTGTTCTGAACACATTACAGTAAGTGTTTACTGTTCGAATTTGAAATTTAAATTTAAATGAATGCATGCTATATATCATATTTAGATCCTAGTGTAGGGTAAATTCATATTAATTAATTAGATTAATTAATATTTTTTCACTGTAAAATCATAATTTTGAAAAAATTTTAAAATTATCATTTTGCCCCTGCACTAATTTTTCCCATAAATGGTATCAAAGCGAATTCTTAGATATGATATATATATTTGCATGCGTAGATTAAGTTGTAATCTAAAAGTTTAAATTTGAAATTTAAAATTTAAATTTTGAAAGTTATTCAAAATTCAAAATTCAAAAATTTAAAATTCAAAATTTGAAATTTGAATTTTAAAATTTATAATTCGAAATTCAAAATTCAAAAATTTGAAATTCAAAATTTGAAATTCAAAATTTGAAATTTAAAATTTGAAATTTGGTTGAAATTTTAAATTTGAAATTCAAAATTTAAAATTCAAAATTTAAAATTCAAAAATTTAAAATTTGAAATTTGAAATTTGTTTGAAATTTGAAATTCAAAATTTAAAATTTGAAATTTAAAATTTGAAATTTAAAATTTGAAATCGATATATTTAGATATACTTGATCCAAGTAGCAAGTAATCGAATTGGGTTGGTTGCCATGGTCGTCCGATCATAAGAGAAAAGTAGGGTTTAAAGGCCCTCTCTTCCCATTCGATAGGGTCTCCTATGGCGGTAGGGGTGCCAATGCAATTATATCCCATGCAGATGAAGTAGCGAAAGAAATATTCATGATTTATTTTGATTGAGTTATTTTTTGTTATGTAATTAGCAATAGGATTGCTATTTATAAAATGTGCTAATCTATTTGTGTAATGAGTCAACATATTTGGTGAACAGAAAATAAAACCTTTCAAATTTGAAAATTATTTTCGAAATGCCAAATCCTGACCCATCAGTCCAAATACTTAATTAAAAGAATTAAGTATTGTCTAGTAGGTCTAGAATTATGAATTAAGACCTAAGACAATTGCATAAACTTGTGGGTCAATTGGTTAGATGGATTAGATCCATAATTGGGTTAGACCTAAGGTTAGCTTAAAGAAATGGACTAAATTAGAGTAATTGGTCAAATCTAATCAAAAGTTGAATTAGATTAGGTCAAGGATACTCTAGACTCAACTCCAATAGTTGTAGTTGAATGGGTCCATATCTTTAATTAGACCAAGATGGACTTAATTCATGGCTATGCGGTGGAACCCTATTTACTAAGTTGATCAAATTAAAACTAATGAATCGGTTGGTGTTTAAGATAAGTTTGGCAGTTTGACCAGTGGTTTTTAAGCGGGAGCTACTCGCAGTGATTCGATCTCTGACGAGTTAATGGCTTATCCCCATCACTGATCTCACTTACCTGGCCAACCTGGTGAATTAGGTTTTGATTGGATCTGTCACGCCCCCGACCCGAGATTTTGAATCGAGGGTCATGGCAACCACCGCATACTCATAGAAAACTCTTTCCATAAGCATGCAAGGCATCTTATCATACTATCCTAAAACAACAGCGGAATAATTAGTCAACAATTTAAATCTAAAATATAACGACCTAAATTTTTTCTTTAATATCTCAATAAATTCAACAACGATTCAAAGGCTTTGCATCAAATTCAATAAGCCTTTCAACCTAAAATAAAAATATGAAGATTCTGCTTCTGATCACTCTTCCATTAATATCTTGTATCATCTTAATTCTTCAACATCTGTAAAAATAGTAAAATAGGAGGTAATGAGCTAGACAGCCCAGTAAGCAATGATCACTTCTTAACAGATTTCATCAGGTATTTAAGTAAATAATCATTTATAGAAAATAAGCATATAGAGTTCATCAATTCAAAATCAATTTCAATTATGCAATATAATTCATGCCAAATTCATTTCTTTTTCAAAAATTCAAGTTTCTTTCGAGATTTCAATTTCTTTCGTTCTTAAATTTTTTTCATCAACCATGAGCTATGACCACATTTTCCTTATGGCAGGATCATAATACCGCGTATCTGCTTGCGATAGGCTGCGAATTATCTGATAGCCATGTCCTTTGGAACCGCTGGTCTCGCTGGCGGTTTGTTGCTGGTCTCTCTGGCGACATGTCGCTGGTCTCACTGGCGACATAAACCCTCAGGACAAACAATTGCCAACGTATATGCCCCCATTGGCAGGGTCCTTTACATAGTCAGATTGTCAATTCATAATGTTTCTTATATCATAATTCTTCATAAATCATATTTCATATTCTAATTTCGATAATAAAACATATAATCATATAGTATCGAAATCAATCAATGTAATGCATCATGAAATCAATATGTTTAATCATGCTTCATCATAACATTTCAAATAAGATATTTTCATAACAAAATACCATTCATCCAATTCATGCATTGTTTCACAAATCATGTCAGAAAAATACATTATAATTTATCGATAAATCTAAAAAAAATGAAACATTACTTACCTCGAACACATTCCAATAAATCCATATAATTCTATAAATTTTTCTTCCAAAAATTTTGTTCGTAGATCATATCGCGATATCCCATGATCAAACATTCACAATCCTATACAGAATCAATTTCAATAATTAGAAAGAATACGAATACCATATTTCAACGATTTAGATTGGGTCCGATCATCTAATTTCATCTAATCAAAATCTAATTAGGACCTAAACGATCCAAAGTTTGACTATCAGATCAAATCGGATTCGAAGTGATAGGACCGAGGTTTTCTTCATCGATTTCATAAAATCAAGTGGAGAGAGAAAATTAGAGGAGAGAGAATTCATGAGGTACAATTCGAATTGATCATGTGACACAATCCAACATTACGATTGATCCAATATCTCGATTGGTGAAATCAACGTGATCAAATCAAGTCATGGCTAGATCGAAATCATGGATGATCAAATCTAAAGATTCATGGTCTGATTAAGGTGGGTGCCAATACGCTGTCTGACAATCATGGATCAGGATTCTTCATTAGAATCAGATCAAGACTATTAAAAAAAATTTCTTCATTCACTAACCTTTTTTTAGAGAGAAAATCAATCAAGAGAGAGAATATTTTAGAGAGAGAAAATTTTAGAAAGGAAAAATTCTAGAGAGAGAAAACTCATCTTGAACTCCTCAGACGATATGATTCAACAAATTCGATCGATCAGATCAAATCATGCTAAGATTATCATGTAGATAATTTAATAAAATTATAAAAATTAAAATCTTAAAAATATCTAATCTGATCAAAGTGGGTGTCGGTATATCGTCCGATGATCGCAGATCAAAAATCCATCACTAGGATCATTTAAATTCATCATCATTCTTTTCAAAATTTTAGAAATCTTAGGAGAGAGAAATAATCTAGAGAGAGGATTTTAGAGAGAGAAAGTCCAATTCTAGAGAGAGAAAATACTAGTTCAGGTTAAAGAGATAGAGGTAAGAGAGACAACTCTCTTTCTCATATTTTATTATTTATATCATTATTTATTAATTAATTTAATAATTTTTTTTTCTTTTCTTTTCTCTCTTTTTTTTCTTTTTCTTCATGGAAGAGAGAGGAGAAAATCCTATTTATTATTATTATATTATTATTATTATATTATTTTTTTTTCCTTTTCCTTTTCCTTTTTCTTTTCTTTTCCTCCTTCTTTTCTTTTTCTTTTTTTCTTTTCCTTCTTCTTCTTCTTCTTTTCTTCTTCTCCCATGGGTTCCTTTTGGGCCGAAATAGGGGACCGTGAGGTCCCCTCGTTGGTTGGCCGGCTGGCGGCGTAGCCGGCATGGGGCGACCGTCGGCAAGAGGAGAGACGATCCATGGCAAGAGGAGGCCAAACCGGTGGCGGCAGTGACCACCGACGACGAAAAAATGGCAAAAAGGAAGATTCTTCCGCAACAAAATCCGACGACTTCGGTCGCCGGCGAGCGTGCACATCGGCACGGGAAGGAAGGGGGAGGAGAGAGGAGAGGAAGGGGAGGAAGCTTACCTCCGATGTCGGTAAGGCTTTTCCGATGAGAAATTGGATGGCACAAGGATGGGTCTCCATGAAAAATTTTCAGCGATTACCGCTGTTTTGCCCCGAGATTCTTTGGTAGGAAGAAGGGAGAAGGGTCTCCCCTTTAAATAGAACCAAAGGAGAGGAGTTTGACTCCTCTCCGGTGAGGTTTCCGACTCCGATTAGGAGCCGGTCGGGAGAAGAAGACTCCCTGCGGGAGTCTTCATCATTTTTTTTTTTGGTTTGTTTGGGCTGGCTGGGCTATCACATTCTTCCCCTCTAAAAGAAATTTCGTCCTCGAAATTTTTCTTGCCTGAGTCTTCATAGTTTCTTACTTGAATCTCATCCACAAATATTCTAATTCTTGATATAAATTCATTCTTAAATCATTTCATAAGAAAAAGTCGGTACATCAAATATCTATCTGAAACGGAACCATTCATCTTCTTATTTATCAAGATCCACGTCTCAAAAATTTTCAATATTTCAAGATTTTAAAATTATGATCTCATTTCCTATAAAAATTAATATTCAATATCTCATGACTCAAATTAAAATCAAATCTATCTCTTGTAGGTAGAAGAAAATCAATGTCTCTATTTTTGTATAAGAACTTCATTCATCATCATTCATTTATTTATTTTAAAATATTAACCACTCTTAATTTCAACCTATCATAAGATAGGAAAAACATACTTCTTATGAATCATATGATGACATCCTAATCAATCAAAATTCAAAAATATTTTTTCTTATTCGTACTTTCAAAGGTTAAAGATTTATCATTTCAATCTCATTCTCGAATTTTTGATATTTTATTTCTCGATGCAACTTCATCATTAAGTTATTTCATAAAGATTGAATCAATATCACTATTTCTAGTCATCAAAATTTTCTTACTCAAACCCTCAAACTCTTAAATATTCTAATTCTTGAAGCAAATTTTATCATTAAGTCATTCTATAATAAAATTAATAACTCAAAAATTGATCTAAATCAAAACTATATTTTTCTTATAATCAAAATTAATGTCTCTATTCTAAGTAAGTATATCAATTTTTTTTATCTAAATATTAACAACTCTTAATTAATCAATTCATTATCAAATTAAATTATAAATAACTCCAATCCATCTTTTGTAGAACAATCGTCAATATCAATAGATAACCTCAATCTTTTTCATTCAGTCAGAGAAATAATAATGATCAAAAAAGTTCTAACTTCAAATTTTATTATACCCTGGAGATAATTATTTGAGTATAATAATCTAAGATCGAAATCATCATTTGATAAACAATCTCAAATTCTTTCTAGTAATTAGAGAATTATAAAATTTAATTCTAGGATAAAAAAAATTTATCTCTAAATATTCTAAATCTAAAATCAAAAATCAAAGGTCCACTCATCCTAGAATTAGGATGCTAATTATTTTTGTAGCATAGTAGGTGGAAGCTCTACTTTTGAAAATCATATTAGGAATATCCAAAAATAATTCAAAATTTTAAAATATTATTCTTTCTAATATCAATAAATTTCTTGTATCAAACCATATCATCTATCATAATTCTTTAACTCAAAGGGTCAACATTCCTGACTTACTCAAAGTAGTTCAGATTACCATGCTTCCGCTGCGCACTCTGATCTAACAATCAAAATTTCTTAGGTTCATCAAAAAAAAGTTTGATCAAATTATTTCTTTATCTTATCAATAGAAAAGATCTAAAATTTCAAATTTTAATTGAAGTCAAAGATTAACTTTCGATTTTTATTCATACTTTTACTGGTATACAATAATCTTGATTAATCCTTGAGTCCAATATCATATTTAACCATCATATAGATTTACTAAAATCAATATGAATCAAATCTCAATTCTCATATCAATTCGATTTGATAATTTTCAAACCAAAAATCCTTATAAGTCAAATTAATGAAGAAAAAAAAAATCCTTCGATGCTTCACCAAATTTGGACATAATCTTAATATATAAGAACTTTAAATCATTATTTTTTTCTAAAATTTCTATCATCAGGATCTTCAATATCTATCAAATATCCTTTCATAACAATCATACAAGCTTCAAAAAAAATCAAATCTCCATTTAATAGTAGATTCAATTAGAGATCTTATTAACAGAAGCAAAGGAACTCCATATCAATTCCTAAATCCCAAATTTCTAAATTGTAAATTCACATGGATCCCTTAATCTGAAATAAATATAAATCAGATCTTTTATCTTAATCTAAAGATATCAATTTTTATTAACAACCTCAACAATAATATCAAAAAATCTCTTGATCAACTTAGATACAAATTTTTAAATTAAAATTTCATACACATCATGTAGTCTCCAAGAGACATAATAAGATCCATTATTTAGATCTAAGAATGATGATTAAAGCTTTCAATACAATGAATATTCTACAACCTCATAATCAATTTCATCAATAAGAAATAGATTTCTTTGCAATATCTTCAAATATGCATTCATCATAATATGCCACTTTATATATAATCCATATACCAAATTCACTTTCGATAAATATTTCAATCAAGCATCATAAAAAAAAACTTTCTTAGCCCATTCTGGAACAGCATTTTATTATCAAATCTTTATCTTGTCAATAATAGTCAACTTCTCAACTAAAAGTAATATCATAGTATTATTCTCACATCGAATTTGAATTTACGATTCACTTGAATAACCTATGATCAAATTAATAACCATAATACACAATAAAACTTTATGTCAATCCTTTTGTGATTACTTTCGATCAAGATCTAACTAATCATATCATGATCTATAGATCATCTATCATATTTCAAATTCTATATGTTATAATCTCTTGTGATCCTTTCATATATAATCCCAATATTTAATCAAAATTTATAAATATTTCTCCCACTATAATCATCAAAGATCTACACTATAATGTCTCTGGTGTCTATCCACTTACATCCATTCTATGTCTGATTCTATGTTTCATAATTCATCCACTTATGCTCTGACACCATATTAATTGTCACGCCCCCGACCCGAGATTTTGAATCGAGGATCATGGCAACCGCCGCATACTCATAGAAAACTCTTCCCATAAGCATGCAAGGCATCTTATCATACTATCCTAAAACAACAGCAGAATAATTAGTCAACAATTTAAATCTAAAATATAACAACCTAAATTTTTTCTTAATATCTCAATAAATTCAACAACGATTCAAAGGCTTTGCATCAAATTCAATAAGCCTTTCAACCTAAAATAAAAGTATGAAGATTCTGCTTCTGATCACTCTTCCATTCATATCTTGCATCATCTTAATTCTTCAACATCTGTAAAAACAGTAAAATAGGAGGTAATGAGCTAGACAGCCCAGTAAGCAATGATCACTTCTTAACAGATTTCATCAGGTATTTAAGTAAATAATTATTTATATAAAATAAGCATATAGAGTTCATCAATTCAAAATCAATTTCAATTATGCAATATAATTCATGCCAAATTCATTTCTTTTTCGAAAATTCAAGTTTCTTTCGAGATTTCAATTTCTTTCGTTCTTAAATTCTTTTCGTCAACCATGAGCTATGACCATATTTTCCTGTGGCAGGGTCATAATACCGCGTATCTGCTTGCGGTAGGCTGCGAATTATCTGGCAGCCATGTCCTTTGGAACCGCTGGTCTCGCTGCGGTTTGTCGC
>NW_027332424.1:5306555-5361744 GCF_000442705.2 Elaeis guineensis
CTTAATTAATCAATTCATTATCAATTAAATTATAAATAACTCCAATCCATCTTTTGTAGAACAATCGTCAATATCAATAGATAACCTCAATCTTTTTCATTCAGTCAGAGAAATAATAATGATCAAAAAAGTTCTAACTTCAAATTTTATTATACCCTGGAGATAATTATTTGAGTATAATAATCTAAGATCGAAATCATCATTTGATAAACAATCTCAAATTCTTTCTAGTAATTAGAGAATTATAAAATTTAATTCTAGGATAAAAAAAATTTATCTCTAAATATTCTAAATCTAAAATCAAAATCAAAGGTCCACTCATCCTAGAATTAGGATGCTAATTATTTTTGTAGCATAGTAGGTGGAAGCTCTACTTTTGAAAATCATATTAGGAATATCCAAAAATAATTCAAAATTTTAAAATATTATTCTTTCTAATATCAATAAATTTCTTGTATCAAACCATATCATCTATCATAATTCTTTAACTCAAAGGGTCAACATTCCTGACTTACTCAAAGTAGTTCAGATTACCATGCTTCCGCTGCGCACTCTGATCTAACAATCAAAATTTCTTAGGTTCATCAAAAAAAGTTTGATCAAATTATTTCTTTATCTTATCAATAGAAAAGATCTAAAATTTCAAATTTTAATTGAAGTCAAAGATTAACTTTCGATTTTTATTCATACTTTTACTGGTATACAATAATCTTGATTAATCCTTGAGTCCAATATCATATTTAACCATCATATAGATTTACTAAAATCAATATGAATCAAATCTCAATTCTCATATCAATTCGATTTGATAATTTTCAAACCAAAAATCCTTATAAGTCAAATTAATGAAGAAAAAAAAAATCCTTCGATGCTTCACCAAATTTGGACATAATCTTAATATATAAGAACTTTAAATCATTATTTTTTTCTAAAATTTCTATCATCAGGATCTTCAATATCTATCAAATATCCTTTCATAACAATCATACAAGCTTCAAAAAAAATCAAATCTCCATTTAATAGTAGATTCAATTAGAGATCTTATTAACAGAAGCAAAGGAACTCCATATCAATTCCTAAATCCCAAATTTCTAAATTGTAAATTCACATGGATCCCTTAATCTGAAATAAATATAAATCAGATCTTTTATCTTAATCTAAAGATATCAATTTTTTATTAACAACCTCAACAATAATATCAAAAAATCTCTTGATCAACTTAGATACAAAATTTTTAAATTAAAATTTCATACACATCATGTAGTCTCCAAGAGACATAATAAGATCCATTATTTAGATCTAAGAATGATGATTAAAGCTTTCAATACAATGAATATTCTACAACCTCATAATCAATTTCATCAATAAGAAATAGATTTCTTTGCAATATCTTCAAATATGCATTCATCATAATATGCCACTTTATATATAATCCATATACCAAATTCACTTTCGATAAATATTTCAATCAAGCATCATAAAAAAAAACTTTCTTAGCCCATTCTGGAACAGCATTTTATTATCAAATCTTTATCTTGTCAATAATAGTCAACTTCTCAACTAAAAGTAATATCATAGTATTATTCTCACATCGAATTTGAATTTACGATTCACTTGAATAACCTATGATCAAATTAATAACCATAATACACAATAAAACTTTATGTCAATCCTTTTGTGATTACTTTCGATCAAGATCTAACTAATCATATCATGATCTATAGATCATCTATCATATTTCAAATTCTATATGTTATAATCTCTTGTGATCCTTTCATATATAATCCCAATATTTAATCAAAATTTATAAATATTTCTCCCACTATAATCATCAAAGATCTACACTATAATGTCTCTGGTGTCTATCCACTTACATCCATTCTATGTCTGATTCTATGTTTCATAATTCATCCACTTATGCTCTGACACCATATTAATTGTCACGCCCCCGACCCGAGATTTTGAATCGAGGATCATGGCAACCGCCGCATACTCATAGAAAACTCTTCCCATAAGCATGCAAGGCATCTTATCATACTATCCTAAAACAACAGCAGAATAATTAGTCAACAATTTAAATCTAAAATATAACAACCTAAATTTTTTCTTTAATATCTCAATAAATTCAACAACGATTCAAAGGCTTTGCATCAAATTCAATAAGCCTTTCAACCTAAAATAAAAGTATGAAGATTCTGCTTCTGATCACTCTTCCATTCATATCTTGCATCATCTTAATTCTTCAACATCTGTAAAAACAGTAAAATAGGAGGTAATGAGCTAGACAGCCCAGTAAGCAATGATCACTTCTTAACAGATTTCATCAGGTATTTAAGTAAATAATTATTTATATAAAATAAGCATATAGAGTTCATCAATTCAAAATCAATTTCAATTATGCAATATAATTCATGCCAAATTCATTTCTTTTTCGAAAATTCAAGTTTCTTTCGAGATTTCAATTTCTTTCGTTCTTAAATTCTTTTCGTCAACCATGAGCTATGACCATATTTTTCCTGTGGCAGGGTCATAATACCGCGTATCTGCTTGCGGTAGGCTGCGAATTATCTGGCAGCCATGTCCTTTGGAACCGCTGGTCTCGCTGGCGGTTTGTCGCTGGTCTCTCTGGCGAGATGTCGCTGGTCTCACTGGCGACATAAACCCTCAGGACAAATAATTGCCAACGTATATGCCCCTATTGGCAGGGTCCTTTACATAGTCAGGTTGTCAATTCATAATGTTTCTTATATCATAATTCTTCATAAATCATATTTCATATTCTAATTTCGATAATAAAATATATAATCATATAGTATCGAAATCAATCAATGTAATGCATCATGAAATCAATATGTTTAATCATGCTTCATCATAACATTTCAAATAAGATATTTTCATAACAAAATACCATTCATCCAATTCATGCATTATTTCATAAATCATGTCAGAAAAATACATTATAATTTATCGATAAATCTAGAAAAAGTGAAACATTACTTACCTCGAATGCATTCCAATAAATCCACATAATTCTATAAATTTTTCTTCTAAAAATTTTGTTCGTAGATCATATCGCGATATCCCATGATCAAAATTCACAATCCTATATAGAATCAATTTTAATAATTAGAAAGAATACGAATATCATATTTCAACGGTTTAGATTGGGTCTGATCATCTAATTTCATCTAATCAAAATCTAATTAGGACCTAAACGATCCAAAGTTTGACTATCAGATCAAATCGGATTCGAAGTGATAGGACCGAGATTTCTTCATCGATTTCATAAAATCAAGTGGAGAGAAAAAATCAGAGGAGAGAGAATTCATGAGGTATAATTCGAATTGATCATGTGACACAATCCAACATTACGATTGATCCAATATCTCGATTGGTGAAATCAACATGATCAAATCAAGTCATGGCTAGATCGAAATCATGGATGATCAAATCTAAAGATTCATGGTCTGATTAAGGTGGGTGCCAATACGCTGTCTGACAATCATGGATCAGGATTCTTCATTAGAATCAGATCAAGACTATTAAAAGAAATTTCTTCATTCACTAACCTTTTTTTAGAGAGAGAATCAATCAAGAGAGAGAATATTTTAGAGAGAGAAAATTTTAGAAAGAGAAAATTCTAGAGAGAGAAAACTCATCTTGAACTTCTCAGATGATATGATTTAATAAATTTGATCGATCAGATCAAATCATGCTAAGATTATCATGTGGATAATTTAATAAAATTATAGAAATTAAAATCTTAAAAATATCTAATCTGATCAAAGTGGGTGTCGGTATACCGTCCGATGATCGTAGATCAAAAATCTATCACTAGGATCATTTAAATTCATCATCATTCTTCTCAAAATTTTAGAAATCTTAGGAGAGAGAAATAATCTAGAGAGAGGATTCTAGAGAGAGAAAGTAGAGAGAAAAAATCCAATTCTAGAGAGAGAAAATACTAGTTCAGGCTGAAGAGAGGGAAGAGAGAGAAACTCTCTTTCTCATATTTTATTATTTATATCATTATTTATTAATTAATTTAATAATTTTTTTTCTTTTCTTTTCTCTCTCTTTTTTTCTTTTTCTTCACGGAAGAGAGAGGAGAAAATCCTATTTATTATTATTATATTATTTTTTTCTTTTTTTTTCCTTTTCTTTTTCCTTTTTCTTTTCTTTTCCTTCTTCTTCTTTTCTTTTTCTTTTTTTCTTTTCCTTCTTCTTCTTCTTTTCTTCTTCTCCCGTGGGTTCCTTTTGGGCCGAAACAGGGGACCGTGAGGTCCCCTCGTTGGTTGGCCGGCCGGCGGCGTAGCCAGCGTGGGGCGACCGTCGGCAAGAGGAGAGACGATCCACGGCAAGAGGAGGCCAAACCGATGGTCGGCGGTGACCACCGGCGATGAAAAAATGGCAAAAAGGAAGATTCTTCCGCAACAAAATCCGACGACTTCGGTCGCCGACGAGCGTGCACATCGGTACGAAAAGGAAGGGGGAGGAGAGAGGAAGGGGAGGAAGCTTACCTCCGACGCCGGCGAGGCTTTTCCGACGAGAAATTGGATGGCACAAGGATGGATCTCCGTGAGGAATTTCTGACGATTGCCGCCGTTTTGCCCTGGGATTCTTTGGTAGGAAGAAGGGAGAAGGGTCTCCCCTTTAAATAGAACCAAAGGAGAGGAGTTTGACTCCTCTCCGATGAGGTTTTCGACTCCGATTAGGAGCTGGTCAGGAGAAGAAGACTCCCTGCGGGAGTCTTCATCATTTTTTTTTTTTTTGGTTTGTTTGGGCTGGTTGGGCTATCACAGGATCACTTGGTGATTAGGGCTCACCCATATCATTGGGTAAATCAGTTTGACTGATTTAGGTGCTCATAATGCCAGCTTTAAGTAAATCTTTTTTAATCTGACTTGGTGAAGTCAGTGGGAGGATTGAAATTGGCTGGATATTTTCTTCTCATCTATTCTTTAATAAAATCCTCAAAAAAATTATTAGGTCCTAAAAATGATTAAGTTATATTGATAACTAAGTCATAGCCTCCCATTAAGTGAGTGATAATGAGTCTATTAGTTTAATAATCATTGGAGGCCCAAAGGCCTGGTGCTTATTGACTAATGAAATTATCATTCATAGTATGATAATTTGGTTTGAGTCTTTCTGATGGTGGTTAGGTTGGCCGGTCAAAGTCGGGCTTGATCATTTATTGGTCCGATTCACTAAATCAAATCATGTTAATGGTTGGACCTAACTAGATTTTTTCAGTGGAGGCCAAAGCCTACTGATAGGTTCTGGGGCAAAATTAATTACTAGAAGTTGTTTAGAGAAACAACTGGTTATGAACCTATCTATAAATGCACATGGGTTGACCAACCAAAGTTGGGCTCGTGTGTAGTCTGTGTGGATTCTAGTACCCACTAAGGAATTAAAGTAATTTTTTGAATTGGAGGTTGAGGCTACCAATTCGTAAAAATACTGGAAGAAACTTTAGACTAAAGTTCAAGTCTTTGGTATTAATAATTTATGTACTAATATAGGTCTGATTTTTCTTTATGCAGCTATGGCCACTACCCTTTCACTCCGGTCATTATTAGATAATGACAAGCTCATGGGACCTAATTTCAATAGCTGATATCAAAAATTAAAAATCGTCCTTGAGCATGAGCGGATCTTTTATGTAGTAACGGATCCGACACCTGAGGAGCCAGCCCCGAACGCTAGAGGGGTGGTCCGAGACACTTACCAGAAGTGGCTCAACGACCACACCACCATTCGATGCATTATGCTGGCGGTAATGAATGATGAGTTCAGCCGCAGGTTCGAGAATGCCTAACCACAGGAGATGCTTCAAATGATGAACGACTCCTTTGGCACGCCTGACAACGTTGAAAGGCACAAAACTAGTTGTGCCATTTTCAATGCTCGGATGAGGGATGGAGCCTCAGTCACTGATCATGTACTGTACATGATCGAAATGATTGAGCACCTAAGTAAACTGGGCTTTCTCCTGCACGAGCAGCTCGGTAAGGATGCGATCCTTAATTCTCTGCCCAAGTCCTACCTTCCCTTTCTTACTCATTTTCGAATGACAAAGCCTATAGTGAACTACCACGGCTTGTTGGGGTTGCTGTAGAACTTTGAGAAGGACCACCAGCTCCATAAGGAGTCGGTAAATATTGTGGGAGGGTCTTCTTCTGGTCATCGACCCTTTAAGAAAGGGAAGAAGAACAAGAAGAAAAAGAATAAGAAGGTGCAGCCGCATGCTGGGATGTCTGCACAGGATCAGACCAAGAAGCGCAAGCCCGACCAGAGCCAGACAGAGTGCTTCTTTTGCAAGAAGCAGGGGCACTAGAAGAGAAACTGTCCTCTATACATTGCCTCACTGGATCCGAACAGGCCGAAGAAAAAGCAAGGTACTTATATGATAACATCTTGCAACTTTTTCATTTGTGATACTACTGCCTGGGTATTGGATATCGGAAGCCCTTATCATATTTGCAATTCGATGCAGGGTCTGCAGGTCAGTAGGAGATTTGATGAAGGCGAGAGATTCTTGAACGTTGGAGATGGAAGCAAAGTTCCAGTTCTAGCATTAGGAATCATGAACCTTGTAATCAATTCTCGAAATATAATTCTGAGTGAATGTCATTATTGTCCAAGTTTTTTATTAAATATTATTTTTGTAGGCCTTTTGACCATGAATGATTATCAATTTTTAATAAAAGAAAATATTGAAATATCATTTTGAATGATGTTACAATGTTTGTTGGACAACTTAATAATGAAATTTACTTTCTATCACAACCTATTAATATGGTTCAAACCTTCGGTAAACGTCCTAGAATAGATAATGTGTCAGAAATCTACCTTTGGCACTGTAGGCTAGGTCATATCAATAAGAACAGGATAAACAGGTTGGCTCAAGAAAGAATTCTTGAAGTAGGTGATTATGAATCACTTCCAACCTATGAATTCTATCTTCTTGATAAAATGACCAAGTCACCTTTTACTGAAAAAGGTGAGCGAGCCAGTGAACTCTTGGCTCTGGTACATTCTGATGTATGTGGACCCATGAGCTCAAGTGCAAGAGGTGGATATTTTTACTTCATAACCTTCACAGATGACCTATCGAGGTATGGGTATGTCTATTTAATGAAGCATAAGTCGGAGTCGTTTGAAATGTTCAAACTATTTCGAAATGAGATAGAAAAATAAACTGAAAAGTGTATTAAAACTCTTCGATCTGATCGAGGAGGTGAATACCTTTTCAATGATTTTCTGACATATCTTGGGGAGAATGGGATTCTCTCTCAGTCGACACCTTCTGAAACACCACAGCATAATGGTGTATCTGAAAGGAGGATCGGACCTTGTTGGATATGGTTCGATCCATGATGGGGTTTGCTGGTCTGCCGATCTCTCTTTGGGGATATGCGCTCAAATCGACTTGTTACCTTCTATATAGGGTTTCGAGTAAGTTTGTAACCAAAATGCCATATGAGATATGGATAGGATGTAAGCCAGTACTCTTATACCTTAGGGTTTGGGGGTGTCCGGCTTATGTTAAACGTTTAATTACGGACAAGCTTGGACCTAGGTCTGACAAGTGTAATTTTATAGGGTACCCAAAAGAGACCAAAAGGTATTACTTCTACCTAGCTGATGAGCAAAAAGTGTTTGTCAGCCTTAAGACAATCTTTTTGGAAAGAAAGTTCCTTGGTGAAGGGACTGTTGCCTTTAAGATCGAACTTGATGAAATTCGACAGGTGAAAAATCCGACGCAAGTTGCTGAACCAGATTTGATTAGATCAGATCCGAAGCCCATTGATCAAGCACCCTTAAGGTGATCTGGTAAAGTACTATGTCAACCAGACTGATACTATGGTTTCTTGGTCCGGGACGACGATCCTATCGAACTTGATGAAAATGATGAGGATCCGATCACCTACATGGATGCAATGCAGAGACCCGACTCTGAGAAATGGCTAGAGGCCATGAAATCCGAAACGGAGTCCATGAAGGTCAATGATGTGTGGACATTGGTTGACCCACCCGAAGGAGTAAAACCCATAGGGTGTAAGTGGGTCTTCAAGAGGAAGAGGGACGCAGACGGAAAGGTGAAAACCTATAAAGCCGTCTGGTTGCCAAGGGATATCGTCAACGTTATGGTATAGACTATGACGAGACATTTTCTCTTGTGGCAATGCTCAAATTCATTCAGATTATGCTTGCGATAGCTGCCCATCTGGACTATGAAATCTGGCAGATGGATGTGAAGACAGCTTTCCTAAATGGAGAGCTAGATGAAGAGGTGTATATGATACAACCTGAAGGATTCACATCCACTGATGAGTCTAAGGTATGCAGACTACAGAGGTCCATTTATGGACTTAAGAAGGTATCCCAGAGTTGGAACATACGTTTTGATAGGACGATCAAGACGTATGGCTTTGTTAAGAACGGAGAAGAGCCCTGTATTTATAAGTGGGCTAATGATCTAGTAGTGGTATTTCTTGTATTGTATGTGGATGATATTCTCTTAATTAGGAATGATGTCCCTGCATTACAAGGAATAAAGATTTGGCTGTCGTCACAATTCTCCATGAAGAATTTGGGAGAAGCTTCCTACATCCTAGGGATGAGGATCTATAGGGATAGATCTAAAAGGTTGCTTGGTTTATCCCAGTCTACGTACATAGATACTATGCTGAAAAGGTTCAGCATGGAGAATTCCAAGAAAGGCTATCTACCGATAGGCCATGGAATTTCTCTCTCGAAGAGGGATTGTCCGACAACACCTCAAGAGAGAGAGCGTATGGGTAGGATTCCATATGCTTCGGCAGTAGGTTCTATCATGTACGCCATGACATATACATGACCAGATGTGACATACTCACTAGGGTAGTGAGTAGATACCAATCTGATCCAGGAGAGAATCACTGGAAGGTTGTTAAAACCATCCTGAAGTATTTAAGAAACACTAAGGACCAGTGGCTTGTTTATGGTGAATCGGACTTGAGACTTATAGGGTTTACAGACTCTAGTTTTCAATCTGATCACGATGACAGCAAAAGTGTATCGAGATTTATTTTTACCCTTAATGGTGGGGCTATCTGCTGGAAGAGTTCCAAGCAACACACTGTGGCTGATTCAGTTTGCGAGGTGGAGTATGTCGCTGCATCAGATGCTGCCAAAGAAGCGGTGTGGCTGAGGAAGTTCATCATCGAGCTCAAGTAGCACCCTCCCTTGTTGGTCCAGTTCTACTCTACTGTGACATCTCTGGAGCCATTGCTCAGGCGAAGGAACCGAAGGCACATCAGCAGACGAAGCATATTCTGCGCCGCTACCATCTCATCCGAAAAATTATGGATCAAGGTGATGCGACCTTCAGAAGATCGACAGAAAGGAGAACCTGGCTGACTCATTCACTAAAGCCATTGCGGTGAAGGAGTTCGACGACTACAAGTCAAAGATGGATATTAGATACTGCACTGATTGACTTTAGGCCAAGTGGGAGATTGTTGGGAATAGTATCCCAAAGCCAATCATTAGCCTGTTGACGGATGTGCTCATTTTTATATATGTACATGAATTATGAATTAATAAATATTATTTTGGTATTTTTCATCACAAAATGTTTCATCTTCTAATGAACTCCTATGTTGTGGTGAAGTCCTTAGGACTATTTAGACTCGACAAAGGAGGATTTGTCGTTTAGTCCTTAAATCTGTTCGCGACCAAATGATACATTGTTACCAAGGACGATAATGTTTATCAAACATAGGTCATTGTGTGCCATATAGGTTGGTTGTCCTCTTAACCAATGAGTGTGGAGACACTGGTATGGCATACAGGTGAGATATAAGGGTACATCTGCACTGAACGTGATCGACTCCGGAGCTATTTCTGTTGTCAAGATTTATCCTGATGGAATATGGGTATAAATATCCTCCGACCTGAGACCGTCACGGTGACTTGCAAGAAACTCACCGCACTTAGGCACTGGACTACCTGAATTTCTAATTCAGTGATGGAAGGCTGCTGGGTGTAGTCAAGTACTTGACTTGTCGGTGCGTGTGTCAAGATGGGATTGACCACTCTAGTTTAGGAGCTATGTACAGTCGTGTTTCAATTTAGCAAAACCTTGGCTAGGATAGTCCTTGTAAGGAGTCACAGGACTGTTTGAGTTGAGCATGATTCGGATGATCTGATAAGGGTTGACAGTTTAACCCTGAGTCATCCTAAACACAGGGGTCAAAAGGATGAATTATACAGTAACCATATTCATGTAGGTTTTGAGTGTTGCGATTGTGACTCTTCGATCTATCTGGATGTCGGGTACCATTGCTAGATGGTCACTTCGATTAGTACAAAAATTGATTCCTATGCTACTGGCTTAGGTTCGAACCTGCGGGGTGACACACATTAGAGGTTCCTATTTGATCTGATGGCTGATGAAGAGTCCTAATGCTCGTGGACTATGAGTCCTACATGTCTGGAACTCTGTGATCGAGAATCAAGATTCTCTGATCATGAGTCCCACACACATTTAGGGTACCAGGGTCAAGAGTCCCACTGGTTTGGGACTCTTCGATCAGGGTTACATATCAATGAATTCTTATGCCCGATTACCCATCAGATTTGGACTCAATATTTATGAGAGATTTTATTAATGATTTGATCACTAATTAACTCAATTTGATTGAGTAATTATTTTTGGATCAAGTCCAATTGAATTGGATTCAGTTGGGTTTGACCCGATTAGGTTAAGAGTTGACCTAATCGTCGAGATGGTTTGGTCCCTGATTTGATCAGGGGTTGGGCTTAGTCAGTTTCTGATTTGATTAAGATTTTATTAAGCCTAATTAAGCCTAATTAAGTTAGGTTTAAATTAGTCTAATTGGACTTAACTTATTTGGTTCAATTAGGTTGGTTTAAATATTGAAACCACCTTGACCCAATCTCCATGCACCACCTCACTTCCATTGCACCCATTTGAATTCATGAGAAGGAACTTTTCATGAATTTTTCCTCATGCCAAGCCCTCTCCATGCCCCACTTTAATGTGCTATCATGAAATCACTCCATGCACAAATTAAGCCACGCCCTCCTCTTCTCACGCCCTTAGTGGATAGGGATAAATTGGTTACCATTTGAATTCAAAATTTGATTTGAATTCAAATATGTAATTACTCATCTTTATCCTCTCACATGGATAAGATGTTTGACATTGTTTAAAAGGAGGAGAAGAGTGGGGCGTGTGCAAGAAAAATTTGAAGAGAAAATCTGGGCGTGAGGAATCCTTGTGTGCAAGGTGAAGGTCAATACCCTTTCGAGAGAAAAAGAAAGAAAAGAAAGAAAAAGTGTGCGCAGGGTTTCAGTGAGTTCTTCAGGATTTTAGCCTGGAGTTCGGAAAGTGAGAAGGTGAGCTACGAGTGTCGTGAGCCCACCAAATTTTAGAGAGATCTTCAACATCCTCTCAAGCACTCTGCTGATGATCTGGAGCATCCAAAGATTCAACAGACATCGATCAAAGGAGTTCGATCAGCATCGACCGTCGAAAGGGCTCTACAACGAGCTAGCACTCGTGAGGAGTCGATCAAATTGGAAGCTTCGTGTGGATGATCCACAGAGGCCAGACACACTGTGTGGCTGCATCGTGATGATTAGACTCTTCCGACGGTGATCAAATTATGGTGATCTACTATCCGCACCAAGGTATTGTATTCTGAACACATTACAGTAAAGTATTTACTGTTCGAATTTGAAATTCAAATTTAAATGAATGTATGCTATATATCATATTTAGATCCTAGTGTAGGATAAATTCTTGTTAATTAATTAGATTAATTAATATTTTTTTACTATAAAATCATAATTTAGAAAAAGTTTTAAAATTATCATTTTACCCCTGCACTAATTTTTTCCACAGTGGAGACACCGAAGTGAGAGTACAAGTATTCATTGAGAACGAGAGTATTAAGCTTGACCACTTCGAGCAGTCATAAGGAAGTCTACCTTCTCGTCAATGACTAGCTCGATGCTGCAGTTGTGTGTCTAGTTCTTTGACCTGAGGTGCATCAATAGTTCATCTTGAGTGTGTTATAGTTTGACTACACCATAACTCAATCTTCTAGCTATTCAGAACTCTGAGGTGTATGTTGGCTGTAGCATATTCATTATAGAAACTAGGTCGCACCAAGATGGAATCTATCAACCTCGGTAGATGAGAAGAGTAGTCTTATGATAATTGAAAGATCGAATCCTTAAGCCCATGGCCATGGCAGAGTGAAATAATGAAAAAGAGTTTTTCATTAAGATTTCACATCAGACTCGGATCGATCGATTAACTCATATGACTGATGTTGGGTTTGATGAGTTCACCTTAACCCTAATTCAGTCGGAACTCATGATAGAGGAACTCAATCACACAGGTAGCTACACCGAGAGGTTCATCTTCAGTTCTGATGGGTTGCCACCACATACTGCTGGATGTCACTGATGGATTTTGGAAGCAATTAGAATGATATTGATGATCAATCATTCTAATTATTTGAATCAGAAGAGTTCTGGTCCATCGAAAAGAGTTTCGATGATGTCGATGATAAGATCACGACATGTCTCATTACCATATAGAATTGAATCTAACTGGATCACACAAATAAGGGTTAGGATCTGGATGTCATCAATTGGGCTAACCCAATTGATTTGGATAAGATCTAATTAGGTTTAAGTCAATCGTGCTAGCACACGATTGAGCCTAACTTTCTCCTCATGTAATCTTTTCTATCTCAACTGAGCCAAATGTGATTTGACTCATCCAGAGAACCTTAGAAAGATTTCTCTCAGTCTAAATAAAGCTTGTCCAGCTTAAAAAAGGTTTGTCTTAATTCATGAGATGAATTTAAGACAACACCTGCTAATTCCTAGCACCTGCCAATTTTATTTTAGGACATCTATCAAAAGTTGACATATGGGTCTTAAATTGAAGAGGGCTCATTGAAAGATTTTTGTAGAGTATCCACAAGCTAAGCCACATCAAATTGGGTACCATAATCAAATTATGGTGTGAGCCCAATTGGATTAAAGTGGGCGCCCCAAGTAGATAAGGATTGGAGAGTCTTGATCAATTTAAACTCTTGGGCGCCACCTCTATTTGTGCTTATCCAATGTTGGCACCATATTTTGGAGATAAGGTAGAGTTCTTATCTGATATGATCAGATAATATCACTCCACCAATCAAAATTTTTCTAGAATTTATTAGAATTTTCTGATTGGTTGAATGATGTGGCACTGCATAGCATACAGGGTCTATATAAACCCTGTTGCGCCTAGGGTTTCGAGGAAGAAGTTGTTTTATGTACAAAACCCAATAGCTACTGCCCCTCCCCTCTTCTCCACATTCTCCCTGCTCTCCTTCCTCCCTGTTCACATCCAAAGAGTTGGACGTCCATCTGGAAAAGATCCAAGGCGTGGTGACGCCTGGAACAGAAGGTTGCAGGACTTCTTCGACAGGCTGCTGCTCCAACTTCAGGAAGATTTTTGAAGATCTTCCTAATCAGATTTAGATCTAATTTTTGGAGCATAGATTTGTGAGGAGAAGATATTCTAGGTCTTGCCTGAGTGGATATCAGTAGAGGTCAGGTGCTTGCATGGCTACATCAGAACTTCGGACTGTGCAGAGATCATCTACAGGGTAATCAGATTATCCTTGAGGTATTACTTATTTCCTAATCCCTTTTAGATTTATTTTAGACTTAATATCAGATATGAAGATTAGATCTAGAGACTTAGATCTGAAATATATGTAGGATAATTTTTTTTTAAAATTATTCCACCTCAGATTTGATGAAATCTAGAAGATCCTACGAGGAAAAGTGGTTTTCCTCCTTCAAGTTCATGAACTAAGATAGCTTTCACACTACCTTCTTTTTCTCTCTTTTTTTTAGTGCTAAGTATCTTGGCCTTTCCTTCACCTTTTGACATGAACCTCTACACTTGACTTAGGTGCAGAGACCTGATAACTAAGCTTAGGATAATCCATATATACTCTGTATTTTGTACTTTTATTTTAGGCAAGTAGCTCTTTCCTCAAATTTAAATTTTTGATTGGAGTGTATATCAATCATTAATTTTAAGTGATAATTAAATCCTCAGTTCATCTTACAATTAGCATTTATTTTGCCTTATCAGTGTGCATGTGTAATCAGAAGTGCTAATAGCCTTTAGGTGATCAAAGTAAGTTGCTGAAAGTCTGTCCTACTAATCTACTCCTTAACTCGCTATAGTTATTAGTAAATACTCTCTAACTCTTATTATTCTTTTCTTAGTCTATTTTGCTCAAGATTTTCTTTCTTGATACATATTTTATTCAATTTTTTTTTAATTTCAAAGATTTTCAAGAGATATATTTTTTAAAATTTTTCAAAATTTTTTTTAGGAGATTTTTCCTACCCTCCAAATTAAATATTATTATTTCTAATGGAGGAAAAAAAATATAATGCAAGAAAAAAAAGTTGCAACCTGGTGAATATGTATTCTATATTGAAGGTGATTGTTAGATGTATATCCTAGAAGCCAATATGGTTGACACATTGTAATAATTTTAAGGCATAATTTTATACTTAATATATAGATATAATCAATAAAAAGATAATTTTTTTTTATTTAAGTGTGATGTGTCCTTGAATCATTCATAAAATTAGTTTTGATACATATTCTTAAAGTGTTGAGAATTAGAGACATGTATTTAATTTCTAAATACTCTCGATCATAGGATTATCATGAGGACAGTGATAGATTCGGATAGACTAATGTACAAATCACTTTCTTTGAGATAGATGAGTCTCTAATCTACCGTGTAGAGATATAAGACAACGAGTACGGGTGGTTGTTAGAGAATAATTAGTACTGAGCGTGATCATATGAAAGATCACATTGATTTTTATTCAATCGTCAGTGATTGTCTCGATGCTGTAGTTGTGTAACTGGTCCTTTGACTTGAGATGGTACTCTACTTACGGTGGATTACTGAAGTTTGATTGACACATAAACATGAATCTTAATGAGCCCTTGTAGTGAATGTTGACGACAGTTGGTCCACTGTAGGAGTGCAGGCGCATCAAGATAGGATCTATCGATCTTGATAGAGAGGAGTAGTCCTATGAAATTTGAAAGGTTAAGTCAAAGAATTTATGGCCATAGTAGTATGATTGATGAAAAAGAGTTTTCATAAAAGTCACAACTAGACTTGAGCTAATCGAATCTATCATATAACTGATGTTAAGATTTGATGATTTATCCATAACCTACCATCTAGTTAGGACTCACAATAGAGAGACTGAATCATACATTAACTATACCTAGAGATTCATTTCAGTTCTACTGAATTGTCACTATATACTGTTAGATATCACTGATGAATTGTGAGAGCTCATTAGGATCGTTCTGGATCGACAATCCTTGCTGAGTTAGAGTGAAATTATTTCGACCCATTGAAATGAGTTTTAATGATACAATGATAGAGATCATTGTATATATCAATACCAGATAGAATTAAACCTATGGGATCACACAATAAATAAATTAGGCCTGAAATAAGTAATTGAGCTTACGAAGTATCAATTGGGTTTAGAAAAACCCATTGAGTTCATGATAACCTTGCTAGCACATGGTTGGATCCAATTTCTCTTTCTGTTGGAATTACTTATTTGATAAGATAATTCTAACTTAATTACTTGATAATAACTTACATGAATAAGATTTATGAGACTCAAATTATTGGGTGTATAAGGTTATGGATCATATTAATTAAAGGTGCAAGTCCCTAATTAATTTTTTTGATAGTTATTTTTGGACGCCACCTTGATTTGATCAAGTTGGCCATATCCATTGATTAGAGAGCTTTTAGTTCTCTCATGGGGTATCTCTTGGGTGTGTTTTGGGGTATCTAATTATGGGTGCAAGGGCTCCAATTGTTGGCACCTAAAGGTTCTCCTAAAGTAAGTTGGATAACTTAAGTTAATAGGAAACCAATGCAAGTAGGACTTGTTTTACGTGATTAAATAAGATTCAATCCTTGTGCCTATTTAAAGGGACCTCCCCTAAAGTTTTTAGAGCATCTAAACCAGTAGCCCCTCATACCCAAAGGCTCTCCCCACGCCCTCTCTTCCTCTCCCTTTCTCTTCTCTTAGGTGTTCTACACGTCCATCCCTTGGGACATGAGTCCCAAGGAGTTCTACGCCCAAGGTATTGGGCATTTCATAATTTACTACTTGCTGGCATTTTATAGTAGCATAAAGCAAGGAGAAACTCTAGAGAAAAGGAGAAGAAGAAGATCAAGGAGAAAGATCTAGTGTTGATCGCAATCCAAGCTTCGTTCAGATTCAACAGGCTGAATTTTGGAGAATCAAAATTCAGATTAAAGAGGGCTGTTCCAGGCTGATCCTGAGTAGATACTCATAAAGACTGGATACTTGTATAGCTAAGAGAGAACTACTTCTCTTTTAGATCCAGATTCGAAGAAAAAGATTGTGAAACAAGTATGTAATTTGATCACAATCTGAATTCAGCATATATCAATTTTAACATATGAGATAGATCTATGTGGTTTTATATTTTTATGCATGCATGATTTAGATTAAAAATATTTTAATCTTATTTTCTATATGGTGTTTAAAAAATAAAATTTTTAAAACACATATGCATGCACCAAATTCTGAATTCCAACAATAATATCAGAGCCATAGATTTTCATATGTTGAATTTTGATATACATATTTTTAAAAAAATTTAAAATCAATTTTTTTTTTGATATATGAGATGTATAGATGGATCTTCTAATCTAAAATTTTATTTTAAATTTAATTTTAGAATATATAGATGATATGTAATTATATACATAGATCTGAATTTTGATCTAGAAAAAGTTTTAGTTCATGTTCATGTGATACATAGATGCATACATAAAATCTAAAATTTTTATATGATCTGAATTTTGATTCATATATATAATATATGATTGTATATTTAGATTATAAATTTTTTTTTAATCTGATCTATGATTAGTATATGAGATATATGATATCATGCTTAGATCTGAAATTTATTTAGATCTGATTTTACATACATATATGTGATATATATTTGTATGCTAAAACCTAAAAATTATTTTCATATTTTAAAATTTACTTTTATGCAATAAATTTAGATCTAAAATATGATTTTAGAGTCTAAAATTTATGTTTGTGCATGAGAATTTTAGTCATAAAAAAATCATAAATTAGGTCATATAATAGGATTGCATTTAAAACTTTTGGTTTGGGTTATATGAGTCTAACTTAATTAAGTAATTGATCAAACTAAGTCAAGTGTTAATAAAAGTTAGATCAATTAAGTTAATGATCATACAATTGTTGTTGATCAAATCGATTGAATTTCATATATAGAATCGATTAACCTAAGGATCTAATTTAGCTTATTGGTTTGAGCCTGATTTGCTTGAGCTAATTAATTCTGATCAATCGACCTATTAGTGTCTAAGACAAGTTAATGAGATATGGTTATTTAATTGATTCCATTAGCTGATCTGACTAATTTATTGGTATCTTAGGAAGGCAATGGGGGGACTCCCACTGATCTCCATTTATCTGACCAATTTGGAAGATTAGATCTTGAATTAAGTTGCTTAGCAATCTGGTTTAGCCCATGCTAGTTAGATCAGTTATATGATGACTGATTAGATGAGATCTAAACCTAACCTCTCCACAAAGGTCTTTCATCATTTTAGATGTGCGGGCATGCTGCCGGCATTGATTGTTCTCGACTGGTTATAGTGGTTCAGTTGTATCGAGAACATGCAACCACTCTATTAGCAAAGAGTTGCTCTAGGGTAAAGATGGGATTAGACCTAATAATTGTTAGGTGAGAAACCCAATGACAGCCTTGCACCTGCTTGTGAATGGTGGATTAAGCTTGACTAAGAAGTGTAGGCAATAACTGTTAGGTGAGCTCACATAACTTTAAGACCAAATTATTGCAACATACTCATTGAAGCATCTGGATAAAGAGTTGCCTACGCATCGATGTGCATGTTACCAATAACTGTTAGGTGAGGTATATGTCATCGGTGGGACCGCAGCACCCACTAGGAATCTTTTATCGTATTATAATTTTCGTTTCCTTCCTGGAGAGTGGAGGGATTTGATAAATTAGTGAGAGTCATTATTTGCATCTTAAAGTCCCTAAAAGCAAATATAAATATTAAGTATAAAAGTCTAACTTGAATCTCTACTTTTGTAGTTAAACCACAATGTTAGCCCCAAATTCTCTAGCCCATATCCTTGAAACCAATCATTTGATCAGTATCAATTACAAAGACTAGCTCGAAAATTTTAGGATTGTCCTGACCTCAGAAAAGTTAAGCCATGTTCTCGATCAAGATCCTGTAGTGCTATCAAACTGTCCTATTGCTGAGCAAAGAGCTGCTTTTGAGAAGTGGACTAGATGAAGATAGTCAGGTCATGTGTTATGTGCTGGCGTCTATGTCAAATGAGTTGCAAAGCCAGCACAAGCATATACCTACTGCTTGGGCTATGATCACTCACCTACAAGAGTTGTATAGTGAGCAGAGCCGTACTACGTGCTTCGAAGTGTCCAAGAGACTCTTCAATCTGAAGATGCACGAGGGGCAGTCTGTCCATGAGCATTCTATGATAGTGATCAAGGACATTGAGGATCTTGGAAAGCTTAGGCTAGATATGCAAAAGAAATTGTAGATGAATCTGATTCTTTAATCCCTTACCAGTTCATATAGTCAATTTATTGTAAATTTTTATATGAACAAACTTGACTGCACTATTCTCAAACTCATCAATATGTTGGTCACCACGGAGGGTACTTTGAAGAGTTAAGGGGTACTATTCTTGCTGTGGAGCGAACTTCTTTTTTCAAGAGAAAATCTATTGGATGGAAGAAGGTTAAATCTATGAAGAAGCAAAAGAAAGAGAGCAAGCTTAAGAAGGATGGTCCAAAGATGGCTGAAGCAAGAGGAAAGTGTTTTCACTGTCATGCTGAAGGCCACTAAAGGAGGAACTATCCAAAATACCTGGAGAGCCTAAAGATCAAAAAAGATAATAAACCTTCTGAAGGTATGCTTATAATAGAATCTAATCTTACGATTTCTTCTACTTCTAGTTGGGTATTAGACTTTGGCTCGAGTGCTCATATATGTACCTCAATGTACGGTCAGATAGAAAGTAGGAGGTTGAGGAAAGTTGACATGATCTTTCGGATCGGCAATGGAGCAAAGGTTGCTGTAGAGGCCATTGGCACTTACCCTCTTCGATTACCGTCTGATATTAGATTAGATTTGAAAGACTGTTATTATGTTTCTATAGCTAGTCATAATTTAATTTTCGTATCTGTGCTAGTACAGAAAAGTTTTGAAATTTATTTCAATAAAAATTTTTATTTTATTTATTTATGAAATAAATTGGTTGCACGAGGTCTTTTAATTGACAGTCTTTATCACTTACATGTTGATGCGAATGTGAACCTAAATAAGCAAATAGTGAGTGTCGTAGGCCAAAAGAGATCCAAAGATGAAATTAACCAAAAGTACTTATGGCACAATAGACTAGACCATATTGGTGAGGACAGGATAAATAGATTGAAAAAGGATGGGATTCTTGGCTCTCTTAACCCAGAATCGTATCCAGCTTATGAATCCTGCTATCGTGGAAAGATGGCCAAGTTAGCCTTTGTAGGACATGGAGAAATAGCCACAGAGCTACTTGCCCTGGTACACACCGACGTGTGTGGACTATTTAATATGCAGACCAAGGGTGGTTATACCTACTTCATTACCTTTACCGATGATCTGTCTAGGTAAGGGTATGTGTATCTCATGAAATACAAGTCTGAGGTCTTTAAAAAGTTTAAAGAATTCAGGCATGAAGTAGAAAAGCAGACAGGCAAACCCATTAAGATTCTTCGATCTGATCGAGGAGGTGAATACCTTAGTCGAAAATTTTTGAGATATCTTAAGGATAATGGCATAGTCTCTCAATGGATCCCTCTTAGAATGTCTCAGCTCAATAGGATATTGGAAAGGAGGAACAAGATCCTATTGGATATGGTCTGGTCCATGATGAGCTTCACTGATCTATCCTTATTTTTTTTGGAGACATGCCTTGTTAACTACCATTCACTTGTTAAATAGGGTTCCATCAAAGTCTGTTCCTATCACACCGTATAAGATATGGTTCGATAAAAAGTCGAGTCTGGGTTATCTCAAGACTAGGGGATGTCCGACCTATGTCAAGAGATAAATGACAGATAAGCAAGAGGATAGATTTATTATAGCTCGCTTTATAGGGTATCCAAAAGAATCCATGGAATACTACTTCTACTTTCTACAAGATCATAATGTGATTGTGAGTCGAAACGCCGTACTCTTAGAAAAATAGTTTATCCAGGATGGTGACAGTAGGAGGTTAGTGAAGCTCGAAGAGAAAGTCTCTGAAGAGTCCAGAGCTATAGATACTTAGGAACCCGTAGTCCATGAGTCAGTAGTTGATGTTCCTCTACCACCTTGTAGATCTAGCAGGATCTTCCGATCTCCTGAAAGGTACATAGATATGCTTACGGAGGAAGTAAAGAAAATATTTTTTGTAGGAGATAGGGGTCATAGTGATGATCTTAATATCTTTGATGAGGCGATGTCTGACATCGATTCTGAAAAATGGTTAGATGCTATGAAGTCAGAAATTGACTCGATGCACTTAAACCAAGTCTGGACTTTAGTAAATCTACCCGAGGGTATCATACCTATTGGGTGTAAATAGATTTACAAAAGGAAGATAGATGCCGATGGTAAGGTAGAGACCTATAATGCTAGGTTTGTGGCTAAAGGTTATAGTCGGTGCGAGGGCATTGACTATCAGAAAATCTTCTCATCCATAGCCATACTGAAATCCATCCATACTTTGCTTGCTATTGTAGCTTACTATGATTATGAAATCTGGTAGATGGATGTGAATACTGCTTAATTTTCTGAATGAATATCTTGAGGAAGATATGTATATAGAGCAGCCTATGGGTTTCACATCCGATGATGGTGATCACAGAGTCTGCAAGCTGCAAAGGTCTATTTATAGATTAAAGTAGGCTTCTCAGAGTTAGAACCATCATTTTGATGAGGCAATCAAATCGTTTGATTCATCAAAAATGAAGAGAAACCTTGTGTATACAAAAGGGTCAGTGGGAGTGCGATCACCTTCCTCATATTGTACGTGGATGATATTCTCCTTATTGGGAATAACATTTCCATGCTGACTATGATCAAAAGGTGGTTGTCCAAGAAATTCTCCATGAAAGATCTAGGAAAAGTATCTTATATTCTCGAAATAAAGGTCTATAGGGATAGACCTAAATGGATGCTTGGCCTGTCATAAAAGTTGTACATAGAAAAAATGCTGAAGAGGTTTAGCATGAAAAACTCCAAGAGAGGTCTCTTACCTCTTAGGCATGGTATTAGTCTCTCCAAGATGATGTGTCTGACCACATCTGAGGAGGTGCAATGCATAAGTAAGATTTCTTATGCTTCAGCAATAGAAAACCTCATGTACGCTATGCTATGTACTCGATCTAATATTATCCTTGCCGTGAGTGTCACGAGCAGATATCAGTCGAATCCGGACAATGAGCACTGGATAGCTATGAAGAACATCCTTAAGTATTTAAGAAGGATAAGGATCAATTTTTGATCTTTGGAGGTGATTGTGAGTTGCGAGTCGAGGGCTATACTGACTCAGACTTCATGTCTGATCCTGATGATAGAAGATCTACGTCAGGATACGTATTCATTTGCAATGGTGGCATAGTTAGTTGGAAGAGTTCCAAGCAATCCATCATAGTGGATTCAACCATAAAGACTGAGTATATCGCTGCTTTGGATCCTGCAAAGGAAGGCTTTTGGTTCAAAAAATTCATTATAGAACTTGAGGTTATGACATCAGATGCCATACCATTGTATTGTGACAACAATAGAGCCATAGTACTTACTAAAGAGCGAAGGTCTCATAAAAAATCTAAGCACATCGAGTGGCATTTTCATATCATACACGACTACCTCGAAAAGAAACATGTTAAGATACGAAGAGTAGACTCCACAGACAACATGGCAGATCCGTTGACTAAGCAGTTGAGCCAACCAAAAATAGAAGTCCATCTTGACAAGATGGGATTTAGATTTGTGGCCAATTGGCTTTAGTCCAAGTGAGAGATTGTTAGATGTATGTCCTAGAAGCCAATATGGCTGACACATTGTAATAATTTTAGAGTATAATTTTGTACTTAGTATATTGATATGATCAATAAAAGGATATTTTTTTTTTCATTCAAGTATGATGTGTCTTTGAATCGTCCATGGAATTAGTTTCGATACATATTCTCAAAATATTGAGAATTAGAGACATGTATTTAATTTTTAAATAATTTTGGTCATAGAATCATCATGAGAATGGCAATAGATCCAGATAGACTGGTGCACAAATTGCTTCCTTCGAGATAAATGAGTCTCTAATCTACTGTGTAGAGACATAGGGCGACGAGTGTAGGTGATTGTTAGAGAACAACTATACTGAGTGTGACCATACGAGAGATTACTTGATTTCTATTCAATCATCAGTGATTATCTCGATACTGTAGTTGTATGACTGATCCTTTGACTTGAGATGGTACTGCTGCTCATAGTGAGGCTGCTGAAGTTTGATCGATACATAAACATGGGTCTCAATGAGCCCTTGTAGTGGATGTTGGCGATAGTTGGTCCACTGTAGGAGTGAAGTGCGCATCAAGATAGGATCTATCGACCTTGATAGAGAGGAGTAGTCCTATGAAATTTGAAAGGCTAAGTCCAAGAATCTATAGCCATAGTAGTGTGATTGATGGAAAAGAGTTTTCATAGAAATCACAACTAGACTTGAGCTAATCGAATCTATCATATGACTGATGTTGAGGTTTGATAATTTATTTATGACCTACCATCTAGTCGGGACTCACGATAGAAGGACTGAATCACACATTAACTACACCTAGAGATTTATTTCAGTTCTACTGGGTTACCACTACATACTGCTAGATATCACTAGTGGATTGTGAAAGCTCACTAGGATCATTCTAGATCGATAATCCTTACTGAATTAGAGTGGAATTATTCCAACCCATTGAAAAGAGTTTCAATGATACAATGATAGAGATCATTGTATATCTCACTATCAGGTAAAATTGAACCTATGGGGTCACACAACAAAGAGATTAGATCTGGAATAAGTAATTGAGCTTATGAAGTGTCAATTGAGTTTAGAGAAATCTATTGGGTTCATGATAACCTTGCTAACACATGGTTGGATCCAATTTCTCTTTTCGTTCGGATTACTTATTTGATAAGATAATTTTAACTTAATTATCTGCTAATAATCTATATGAATAAGATCATAAGACTCCAATTATTGGATGTCTAAGGTTATGGATCATATTAATTAAGGGTGTAAGTTTCTAATTAATTTTTTTGATAGTTATTTTTGGGTGCCACCTTAATTTGATCAAGTTGGGCATGTCCATTGATTAGAAACTTTTACTTCTCTTATGGGACATCTTTTGAGTGTATTTTAGGGTGTCTAATTATGAGTGCAAGGGTGTCAATTGTTGGTGCCTAAAGAGTCTCCTAAAGTAAGTTGGATAACTTAATAGAAAATCCAATGCAAATAGGATTTTTATTATGTGATTGAATAGGATTCAATCCTTGTGCCTATTTAAAGGGACCTCCCTTAAGATCTCTAGATCAACCAAACCAGCAGCCCCTCACGCCCAGAGGCTCTCTCCATGCCCTCTCTTGCTCTCTCTTTCTCTTCTGTTGGGCGTTCTGCACACCCATCCCTTGGGATGCGAGTCCCAAGGAGTTTTATGCTCAAGGTATTGGGTGTCCCATAATTTGCTGGTTATTGGTATTTTATAGCAGTACAAAGCAAGAAAAAATTCTAGAGAAGAGGAGAATAAGAAGATTAAGGAGAAAGATCAAGCATTGATCGCGATCCAGGCTTCGTTCAGATTCAGTAGACTGAATTTTGGAGAACCAAAATTCATATTAAAGAAGACTATTCTAGGCTGATCCTGAGTGGATACTCATAGAGGTCAGATACTTATATGGCTAAAAGAGAATCTCTTCTCTTTTAGATCTAGATTCGAAGAAAAAAATTATGAAACAGGTATGTGATTTGATCACAATCTGAATTCAGCATATATCAATTTTAGCATATGTGATATATCTTTGTGGTTTTATGTTTTTATGCATGCATAATTTAGATTAAAAATATTTTAATCTTATTTTCTACTGTGATATTTAGAAAATAAAATTTTTGAAATTCATATACATGTACCAAATCATAAATTCCAATAGTGATATCATAGCCACGAGTTTTCATTTGTTGAATTTTGATATACATATTTTTGAAAAAGTTTCAAAATTAGATTTTTTTTTAATACATGAGAAGTATAGATGGATCTTCTAATCTAGAATTTAATTTTGGATTTAATTTTAGAATATATAGATGATATGTAATTACATGCATAGATTTGAATTTTGATTTAGAAAGAGTTCTAGTTTATATTCATGTGATACATAGATGCATGCATAAAATCTAAAATTTTTATATAATCTGAATTTTGATTCATATATGTGATATATGATTGTATATTTAGATCATAAATTACCTTTTAATCTGATCCATGATTAGTATATGAGATATATGATATCATGCTTAGATCTGAAATTTATTTAGATTTGATTTTACATGCATAAATGTGATATATATTTGTATGCTAAAACCTGAAAATTATATTCATGTTTTAAAATTTACTTTCATGCAATAAATTTAGATCTAAAATATGATTTTAGAATCTAAAATTTGTATTTGTGTATGATAATTTTGATCATGAAAAAATTATAAATTAGGTCATGTAATAGAATTGTATTTAAGATTTTTGATTTGAGTCATATGGGTCTAACTCAATCAAGTAATTGATCAAATAAAGTCAAGTGTTGATAAGGGTTAGATCAATTAAGTTAATGATCATATAATTATTGTTGATCAAATCAATTAAATCTCATATATAGAATCAATTAACCTAAGAACCTAATTTGGCTCATTGGTTTGAGCCTGATTCGCTTGAGCTAACCAATTCTGATCAATCGACCTACTGATGTCTAAGGCAAGTTAATGAGATGTGATTATTTAATTAGTTTCACTAATCGATTTGATCAATTTATTGATGTCTTAGGAAGGCAACGGAGGGACCCCCATTGATCTCCACTTATCTGATCAATTTAGAAGATTGGGTCTTGAATTAGGTTGCTTAGCAATCTGGTTTAGCTCAAGCTAGTTAGATTGATCATATGATGACTGATTAGATGAGACCTAAACCTAACCTCTCCATAAATATTAAGCCATAGGTCTTCCACCATTATAGATGTGTGGGCATGCTGCCGGCATTGATTGTTCTCAATTGGTTACAGTGGTTCAGTTGCATTGAGAACACACAACCACTATATTAGCAAAGAGTTGCTCTAAGGTAAGGATAGAGTTGGACCCAATAACTATTAGGTTAGAGACCCAATGACGGCCTTGCACCTACTTGTGAACGGTGAGTCGGGCTTAACTAAGAAGTGTGGGCAATAACTGTTAGATTAGCCCACATGACTTAGAGATCAAGTCGTTGCAACATACTTATTGAAGCATCTGGGCAAAAAGTTGCCTACGTATTGGTGTGCATGTTACCAATGACTATTAAGTGAGGTACATGTCATTGGTGGGACCGCAGCATCCACTAGAAATCTTTTATTGCGTTAGGGTTTTCATTTCTTTTCTGGGGAGTGGAGGGATCCAATAAATTAGTGGAAGTCATTGTTTGCATCTTAAAGTCTCTAGAAGCAAATATAAACATTAAGTACAAAAGTCTAACTTGAATCTCTACTTTCGCAGTTAAACCATAATGTCAGCCTCAAACCCTTTAGGCCGCATCCTTGAAATCAATCATTTGATTGGTACCAATTACAAAGATTGACTGAGAAATCTCAGGATTGTCCTGATCTCAAAAAAGTTAAGCCATGTTCTCGATCAAGATCTCATAGTGCTACCAAATCGTCCTAGTGCTAAGCAAAGAGCTGCATTTGAGAAGTGGACGGATGAAGATAGTTGGGTCAAGTGTTATGTGCAGACGTTTATGTCAAATGAGTTTCAAAATCAGTACGAGCATATGCTTACTACCCAGGCCATGATCACTCACCTACAAGAGTTGTAGGGTACGCAGAGCCATACTGCGCGCTTCAAAATATCCAAAAGACTCTTCAATCTAAAGATGCGCAAGGGGCAGTCTGTCCATGAGCACTGTATGATAGTGATCAAGGACATTGAGGAGCTTAGAAAGCTCGGGCTAGATATGCAAAAGGAAATGCAGATAGATCTGATTCTTCAATCTCTTACCAGTTCATATAGTTAATTCATTGTGAATTTTCATATGAACAAACTTGACTGCACTATTTTTGAACTCGTCAATATGTTGGTCACCATAGAGGGTATCTTGAAGAGTTCAAAGGATACTGTTCTTACTGTGGAGCAGACTTCTTCTTTCAAGAGAAAGTCTACTGGAAGAAAGAAGGTTAAATCCATGAAGAAGCAAAAGAAAGAGAGCAAGCCTAAGAAAGATGGTCCAAAGGCAGCTGAAGCAAGAGGAAAGTATTTCCACTGTCATGCTGAAGGCTATTGGAGGAGGAACTATCCAAAATACTTGGAGAACCTAAAGATCAAAAAGGATGATAAACTTTTTGAAGGTATGCTCATAATAGAATCCACATTGGAGGACTTTGACAACTATTTTCTCAGATACAAAGTGACCACCACATGCTTAGTCATGATAGAAAGATAAAATACTTCTAACCTTATTTTTTGGGACACATCTTCTAATGATTTGGTCAGAACACTGCTTAAAGAGGTATGGATCATTTCAAATAAAATACTTCACTTGGGCAAAGAATTTGTGTCTGTCCAGAGTGGTCTAGTGAGAAGGGACTTTACCAATGGCTAAATAGTTGATAATATCGGCATGCCATGGTTCAGTGGATATGGACATGAGTTGTTCATCAGAAAAAAATTCATTAATGGGTGGTTCACTAAATGGTGCGACTATGATTCAGGACAACTGATTAGCTACTGCATTCTCTATTCCCTTTTTATCCCTGATTTCTAGATCAAATTCTTGAAGGAGCAAGATCCATCGTATCAAGCACGTCTTGGCATCTTTCTTTGCTAGGAGATGTCTAATGACAGAGTGGTCAATATAGACAATGATGTGGGACCAAACCAAATAAGATCTAAATTTTTTTAGGGCAAAGACAATGGTCAGGAACTCATTTTCAGTGATAGTATAATTAAGCTGTGCATCATTTAAAGTTTTGCTCGCATAGTAAATAACTCTATGTAGCTTATTAATTCTTTGACCTAAAACTGTACCCACAGTATGATCAAACGCATCACACATGAGTTCAAAAGGTTCTAACCAGACAGGAGAATAAATGATAGGAGCTGAAATGAGTGTCTTTTTAAAAAATTCAAAAGACTTTAGGCACTCAGGAGTGAACTCAAACTTGATTTCTTTTACTAATAGATTTGTTAATGGGTGAGCCACTTAGCTAAAATTGACAATGAATCTTCTATAAAATCTAGCATGTCCTAAAAATGAACGAATTTTTTTGACAGACTTGGATGGTGAAAGACTTGCAATCAAGTCTACTTTGGTTTTATCCACTTCAATTCTTTTTTTCAAAACTACATGGCCAAGAACAATCCCTTCTTTAACCATGAATTGGTATTTTTTTCAGTTGAGAACTAAGTGCTTCTCCTCACATCTTTCTAGGACTAATCTCAGATGATCTAAGTATTCAGAGAAGGTAGGATCAAAGATAGAAAAGTTATCTATAAAAATTTTTAAAAATCATTCAACCATATCAAAAAAAATATTGATCATGCATCTTTGAAAGGTTACCGATGCATTACATAATCCAATGGGCATATGCCTATAAGTGAAGGTTTCAAATGGATAAGTGAATGTAGTCTTTTCCTGATCCTTGGGGGCTATAGAGATCTGATTATAGCCGAAGTATCCATCAAGAAAATAGTAGAACTCTTATCTGACTAATTTCTCTAATATTTGATCAATAAATGGCAATGAAAAGTGATATTTTTTTGTCGCAGCATTCAATTTTTTATAGTTTATACAAACCCTCCACTCCGTTTGGGTCTTTGTTGGGATAAGTTCGTTCGCTTCATTTTGGACCACTGATATCCCTGACTTTTTGGTACCACTTGTACAGGACTTATCCATGAGCTATTAGAGATAGGGTAGATAATTTTATTATCAAGTAACTTTAAGATTTTCTTTTTGACTACATCCTTCATGACTGGGTTAAGTCTTCTCTGAGCATCTCTAGTTGGTTTGGACTCTTGCTCTTGGTGTATCCTGTGTTAAACTATGGAAGAGCTTATTTCTTTAATATCAGTCATTGTCTAGCCTATTGCTTCATGATTCTCTCTCAGGATTGCTAACTACTCCTCTTATTTAGGATTTAGGTCAAATGCAATAATTATAGGCTGGGTTTCAATTCTAATTTGGGTGCCTCTTCTATTGATAGCTTGGGTGATGGTTTAACCATTTGTATGATTGATTCAGTAGGAGGCTCTTGTCTCTGGCTAGTCCTATTGTCTATAAAAATTTTATTGATGTCCTTAGTTTTACTAATTGGCCAGAAACTAGACTCGAGGTCGACTTCCTCATCGCTAATATCAATGAGTTCATAAATTTTCTCTTAAATTACATTTACATCAGCATGCTAGGTGGATTCCTATTCTAGACTGAATATATTCAGTTGAATGGTCATATTCCCAAAAGATAGCTTCATAAGTCTATTTCGGCAATTAATTTCAGCATTCGCAGTAGCTAAGAATGATCTTCCTAAAATAATAGGGATATTATCCTTGAGATTCATAACTAATTCGATCTCTAAAATGATAAAGTCTACAAGGAAGATAAAATTATCAATTTTGATTAAAATATTCTCTACTATTTTTTTAGAGATCCTAAGAGATCTATCTACTAATTATAATATGATCTTTGTTGATAGAAGTTCTCTCAATCCTAGTTACTTATAAACTGAAAATAAAAGAATATTTACACTAGCCCCTAAATCTAGCAAGGCCTTCTCATTGTGGGTTTCTTCAATATCATATAAAATTGTTGGAGATCCTGAATCTTTATATTTTATTGGCACATGACTAGACAAGTATGAGCTCACACTTACTGCTAAAAATACTCTCTTAAGTACATTGGTGGTCCTTTTCTTAGTACAAAGGTCTTTTAAAAATTTAGCATACATCAGAACTTGTTTAATTATATCTAGAAGAGTGATATTTGAAAGAATTATGTCCTACAAGTCAATCACATATGGGATGCGATAGGATGTTTATTGTAATTTATCTTTCAAACTCATGTAATTGACATTAATATTATTAATAAAATTGATATTTTTGATTCATTATATGCTACATCTTACTAATTTTAAGATTATAATGAACTCCATAGGTCTGGACAATGATTTTAGGACTGTGATGAGATTATGCCAGTGAGATCTAAATCCTTGATAGCTCTGATCTAAAATATTTTTAGTTATTGGTACATTGAGTCGGAAATCAATGATATCGATGAGACTGGCATGTCCTATGTATGCTCAGAAATGAGGGTGGTTGATCTCACAACCACTTGTGTGGTGATACTAATACAAGGATATGGGTGCTCATTAGAGAATGAGTTCACTGAATTGATCTGTGAGAGAATAATCAGATGGAGTCTTATTTACATGTCAACTGATAATTTTTTAGTGGGAGTTGTGTAAGTGATCCTTTGACCTGAGATCACCATAGTACCTTATGTACATGGATCTATATTTTGGTTCACTACCTAACTTGATTCTCTGATCTTTGTGTGGGGTCTTCTAAATATGGTAAAGTATGCATGAATATTGTAAGTGATCAAAAAGGGATCAGTCACTCCTAATAAGGGGAGCGAACGTCCTATGTGATCTCATAGGATGGTAATTCTGGAAGTCTTTGATCAAAGCAGGATGATAATTAGAAAAAGATTTTTAATGTATCATCAATTGAATCATTATATTTAGATTGAGATACATAAAGATAAGTGATTAGGTTTGATATATTTTTATGCCCACAGCTCATCTGGGATGTTGTTTGACTAAAAGATTGAATTACACGGGAACTTACCACTGAAGGATATTTTGATAATTTTTTATCAAAATTTTAAATCTTTTAAATCATCATGATATATTGCTAGACATCAATATTGACTTGTGAGCTTGATAAAAATTAAAATAATTTGATTTTAAAATCAATTTAGAAGAGTCCAAGTTGATTGGGACTCTTCGGATGATCTAATCTCATCGGATTAGGGTAACATCGAAAGTCTGGATCTACTGCTGGCTAGATTTGGAACCCAATGGGTTACACACTTTGAGATTTGATCTTAGTCTAATTTAATTAGAGTTTAATGTAAATTATATGGGTTAATTTAATATGCTAGCATATTGTATTAACCCAAGTTCCCAAATTAGTTTGGTTTAAAGTATTTGAGCTAACCTAAACCAGTTGGCTTTGACCTAATGGGATTGGGTCAATTTGGATTGGATCCTTATCCAACTTGAACCAATTTCAAGTGGAGAAGGACTCCTTCATATTTACCAAAATCCACACAAAAATATAATTGCCACCCACCTCAAATCAGTGTGAGAAATAAAGAATCCTTCTTAAAGATGGCTTTTTATTAAACGCGTTGCCTTAAAAGATAAATCAGAAATCCTATGTATTGATACCAAAAATTAATAAAATTTTTATATAATGTAGAAAAGGAAGAGTCCTTCTACTCCAAATATCTAAATTGCCAAAAATTTACTTAGTGAATTTATTGGTGCATGGGAAGTTGGAGCACCAAAAGTTGGTGCCCCTCATCCCATGTAACATCCTCTGGTCCCCTATTTATAGGGGATGCCCTAGATTGCTTCTAGCTGAGATTTTTGGGTGACATAGAGCCCTAGGATTTGATTTTTTCATATGTTGGAGCTAAAAATTAAATCCTAAATTATATGACATCTGAAGAGTGTCTTTTTGGTGTCATTTTGGTGATAGGATCAAAAGTAACTAGACTTTGGTGCGATCATGACATAAGTTTGAAGCTGGTAGTGTTCTTGAGAAGACAAGGCTGTGACTGTGCACCGGTTGGGGAAAATCTTGGACAACTTCTGTGTGGATCACCATTGGAGGACTTCTACCTTGATGTCTTGTAGAGAACATCAACATATTATTTTTTTTATTTTGATTAAAGTATAATATTCTATTTCTTTACATACTTGAATTTGCTTTGATCGTGTTCAGCAAGGTGATTTTAGGATTTTGGATTCAACTTGATAGTTTTATTTGATAAAGCTATTAGTTTGAGTATTTTAAAAAATTTTAAAAATTATTTTTCACTACATGGCTGAAATCTAATAGTAGTATCAGAGCCATCCTTATCTGATTCAATCAAACAATTGCAATATAGTAGCTTAGAATTATTTTTGTTTATATCCTGCCAAAAATGTAGCATTGTTTTTGCATCGATTCTTCAAACTCAAAAAAATATTTTTGACTTTTTGTGAATCATGATTCTAAATTTGAATTATTAAATTATAAATTTATGATAATTTAAAATTTTATTATCATGATTGCATGATGATTAAATAGATGTATAGCTAATAAGGGTGTTATGCATGCCTAATTAGATTGGAGTATATTATATTATATGAATTTGTTAGTCATATGTTATGACCTTGATTGCACCCTTATACATTTTTTGGCATGATAATATGATTGCTATTTTGAATAGCAGAAGCATGCAAATTTACATAATTTATAATGTACATTTTATGCACTTATATAGTTAAGATGTGTCGAGATAAGTTTAAAGTCCCTCATAAAATTATATTAAATTATAATATCGGGATTCACTTTTAAATCAAAAGTCAAATTCTTAAGATCAATTGGTATCGAGAAAAGTGTGCAAAGTGGTTTTCTAATTAGGTTCGTATGCTGGCCTGGCCAACTCTGTTGGTGTCTAGAAAAGCTACGGAGAGTCTCCCACCTACTTACCTGGCCAATTTAGTCTTCTTGAATTTTAGATTTAAATTGATTAGTGATGTAGACACTACAAAGACCTTTCTTCAAACTTAGTTGATAGAGTATGTCAAGATCTTAGTGAGCTTGTTGTGCTATCCATAAGGTTTACTATAAAAATTGACATGATGTTGATCAAGTGCATATTGATGCTTATGGCATATTTGAATAGTGTTGCTTTGTTGTGCTATCCACAAGGACAGCATTATTTAAGTATGACTATATGAGATTGAAGGGGCAACTTAACTAGAACACTATAGTTTGTTGTGCTATCCACAAGACTATATGTGATCTAGAGGCCAGAATGAAAAATATTGAGAATTGTAAAGGTATAATTGGTAAAGAGTTACCTACTCTTGAACTTATGAATACTTGTTGTGCTCTCCACAAGGTGTTTATGAGGAATAGGGATCTCAATCCCACTAAGAAACATTAGTATGTTTCTTGATTTTCATATTTAAGGGCTATGAAGTTCGATAAAATAATGGGAGACACAATTAGATAAAAGTTTTAGTCTAGTTGTAAACATCTTCATGAGTTGTCTGCTTATATTGTATTCTTGTTATCGTAGATTAACTATACTTATGGCATCCTCAATATCCCTTAGAGGTATCCTAGATACTAACAAGTTGATCGAACCCAACTATGTCAATTGGTTAAGAAACTTGAGAATTATACTTACTCAGGAGAAAGTCTCTTACATTCTCTTAGGGAGGATGCTTCCAAAGAGGAAAGGGCCACATATAAGATATGAAAAGATGATAGTATGACTGTCAAATATATCATGTTTGCCTCCATAAGTAATGAGCTTCAAAGGTAGTATGAGGACATGGACGTTTCCTCTATTCTCCTTAATCTTAAGGAGTTATATAGGGAGCAAAGTCTAACTACTCGATATGAAATATCGAAGCAGTTGTTCCATGCCCATATGACTGAAGGCTCTTCCATGCAAATGCATGTCCTAAAGATGATTGATTTGATCACTCATCTGGGACAGCTAGATTTTGCCATGGAGGGTGAACTGAGCCAAGATTTTATCCTGCAGTATCTCCCAGACTCCTTTTCTTAGTTTGTCATTAATATCATATGAACAAACTGAACATCAGCTTGTCTGAGCTGCTGAATATATTAAAAATAGTAGAGAGCTATTTCAAGGGTGAAAAGTTTCAGGTTCTTCATGTTGATAAGATCAACAAGAAAAAGACGAAGAAGGATTCTAAGAAAAAGCTAAACCTTAAGACTGGCATCTCCAAGAAGAAGGTGAAGAAGGATGCGATAGGATGTTGAAAGAATTATACCCTACAAGCCAATCGCATATGGGATGCGATAGGATGTTTATTGTAATTTATCTTTCAAACTCATGTAATTGATATTAATATTATTAATAAAATTGATATTTTTGATTCATTATATGCTGCATCTTATTAATTTTAAGATTATAATGAATCCCATAGGTCTGGACAATGATTTTAGGGCCACGATGAGATCACGCTAGTGAGATCTAAATCTTTGATAGTCCTATCTAAAATATTCCTAGTCGTTGGTACATTGAGTCAGAGATCAATGATACTGATAAGGCTGGCATGTCCTATGTATACTCAGAAATGAGGGTGGTTGATCTCACAACCACTTATGTGATGACACTAATCCAAGAATATGGGTGCTCATTAGAGAATGAGTTTACTGAATTGACTTACGAGAGAATAATCAAATGGAGTCTTATTTACATGTCAACTGATAATTCTCTAGTGGAAGTCGTGTAAGTGATCCTTTGACCTGAGGTCACCATGGTACCTTGTGTATATGGATCCATGTTTTGGCTCACTACCTAACTTGATTCTCTGATCCTTATGTGGGGTGTTCTGGATATGATGAAGTGTGTATGGAGGTTGTGAGTGATCAATAAGGGATCAGTTATTCCTAATAAGAGGAGTGAATATCCTATGTGATCTCATAGGACAATGATTCTGGAAGTTTTTGGCCAAAGTAGGGTGATAATTAAAAAAAAGTTTCAATATATCATCAATTGAATCATCATATTTAAATCAAGATACATAAAGATAAGTGATTGGATTTGACATATTTCCATACCCACAGATCATCTGGGATGTTGTTTGACTGTAGGATTGAATTACACGAGGAACTTGCCACTAAAGGGTACTTTGATAATTTTTTATCAAAATTTTAAATCTTTCAAGTAGTCATGATATATTACTAGACGTCAATCTATACTTATGAGCTTGATAAAAATTAAAAGAATTTGATTTTGGAATCAATTTGGAAGAGTCCAAATTGATTAGGACTCTTCGGGTGACCTAATCTCTTTGGATTAAGGTTACATCGAAAGTTTGGGTCCACTGCTGGCTAGATTTAAAATTTAATGGGTCACACACTTTAAGATTTAGCTTTGATCTAATTTAATTAGAGTTTAATATAAATTTTATAGGTTAATTTGATATGCTGGCACATTGTATTAACCTAAGTTTTCAAATTGATTTGGTTCAAAGTATTTGAGCTAATCTAGACCAGTTAGCTTTGACCTAATGAGATTGGGTCAATTTGTATTAGATTCTTATCCAACTTAGACCAATTTCAAGGAGAGGACTCCTCTACATTCACCAAAATCCACACAAAAATATAATTACCGTCCACCTCAAATCAGTGTGAGAAATAAAGAGTTCTTCTTAAAGAAAGCTCTTTATTAAATGCGTTGCCTTGGAAGATAAATCAGAAATTCTACATATTGATGTCAAAAATTAATGAAATTTTTATGACATATAGACAAGGAAGAGTCCTTCTACTCTAAGTATCTAAATCACTAAAAATTCACTCGATAAATTTATTTGGCATGTGGAAAGTTGGAGCACCAAAAGTTGGTGCCCCTTTATCCCATGTAACATCCTCTGGTCTCCTATTTATAGGGGATGCGCCAGATAGCTTCTGGCTGAGATTTTGGGTGAGCCAGAGAGAAGAGATGTGGAAATCATAAAAAAAAATTTTAAAAAAATTTGATAAAAAAAAGAGAAGAATTTGAGTGGCAAACATTGCTACAAGGGTGGTGAGATTTTCAGTAAGTATTACTGAAGTGCCACAGGATTTGGTTTTTTCATATGTTAAAGCTAAAAATTAAATCTTAGATTATATGGCATCTGAAAAGTATCTTCTTAGTATCATTTTGGTGGTAAGATCAAAAGCAACCTGGGCTTTGGTGCGATCATGATGCAAGTTTAAAGCCGATAGTGTTCTTGAGAAGACAAGGCTGTGGCTACACACCGGTTAGGAAGGATCTTGGCCAACTTCCATGTGGATCACCATTGGAAGATTTCTACTTTGGGGTCTTGTGGAGAACACCAATGTGCCATTTTTTTATTTTGGTTAAAGTATAATATTCTATCTCTTTGCATGCTTGAATTTGCTTTGATCATGTTCGGCAAGGTGATTCTAGGGTTTTAGGTTCGGCTCGATAGTTTTATTTGATAAAGTTATTGTTTTGAGTGTTTTAAAAAATTTTAAAAATTACTTTCTGCTACATAGTCAGAACCCAACAATATTCACCTGAACTTGCTTAAACACCTCTAAAACTTTATCCAAATATTCTAATTTTTTATTGGACCTTAGTTGATTTGAAAAAGGAGCTTTAGAAATTATGGATTCTGTGCTTGATGTACTATCAGTTTTAGGAGCTTGAGTTTGTAAGGTGGATTGTTCATACGGTGACTCAACAGATGAGTTCTCTCTATCATTAGATGTACCTACCTTATTGTTCACTTGTTTCCTAGATCTTAAGGTGTGAATAGCATTCATATGGTTGACTTGGTTTCCTTATTGGGATCGTGGACCATTTTGGTTTCTCGGGTTGGGCTTAGGTTGGCTAGGTAGCCTACCTCATTCTCGCTCACTCATAGTAGAGGTTAGTTGACCCACCTGTATTTCCAAATGGACAATGACCTGGGTGTTAGTATTTATGAGTTAGCCTGTGGTTTCCATGAAATTGCTCAGTGTGACATTGGTGTCAGCATTGGACTTGGTCAGGACTTCTAGATTTTTCTCTAGAAAACTAAGTTTCTTCTCATTATTATTGAAGCCTGATGGGTTGTTTATCATAGGGTTAGGCCTTGAATTTTGCTAGTTTAAGCTAGGACTGCCTACATTTGGGTTCTGTGACCATGAGAAGTTTGGATGATTCCTCCATCCTGGGTTATATGTGGGTGCATAGGGGTTGTTTACTGGTCTCTGGTATGTGGCATTTACCTGTGCATATCCATTCTTTATTGGGTTCATCGGAAGGGGCATTCCTCAAGGACATGATCGGGTGCACTACATGTATTGCACATGGGTGCAGAAACTTGGTTCACACTGGCTGGTCTCTGTAGCTTTAAGGCCTCTAACCTACGTGCTAAAGTTACAATTTTTGCCTCTGTAGTTAGGGAGGTCTGAATTTAGTGTATTTCACCTCTCAAAGGTGTCGGTCTCTCGGGTTCTCTAGTTATTTTTTATTGTAAATTTTTCTCGACTAGGTCTTCTAGAAATTGTCAGGCTTCAATAGGTTTCTTATACATAAATTGACTCTAGCACGTAGACTTTAGCATCGTTCTAGAATTTGAATCTAGTCCTTCATAAATTATCTGACATAGCCTCTAGGTCTTTATTCCATGGTATGGGTATTGGGTCAAGTTCTTAAAGCGATCGAAGTATTTTCAGAATGATTTACCAGCTAGTTAGTAAAATTGGTTTATCTTATTTCTAATCCTAGCTATTTTATGATGGGAAAAGAACTTTTTTAGGAACACTCTTACAAAATCCTCCCAGATTGGGACAGATTGGTTTGAAAGACTATAGAGCCATCTTTTAGCATTGTCCTTATGGGCAAAATTGAGTAGTCTTAGTTTAACCTCATCTTCTGACAGTTGTTGCAGCCTCATGGTTGTACAAATCTCTTCAAACTTTCTAATGAATATGTATGCATCCTCTATTCCTATGAATTTTGGAAGCATATTGATAATTTGAGGTTTAATTTTTAAGTTATTCACAGTGGATTAGGGCAACCTGATGCAAGAAGGTTGGATGGAACTGACTGGATAACATAAATCCTTAAGGATTTGGGGCTGATTAGATTCTCCCATTGTAAAAGTTGTTGGATTTGAAACAGAAATCGAATCAATTCTTACTAGTCGATCCGACACCCTTCTCCATGAAGGAAGTGGAGAGTTCACTTTATCTTCTTTTTTTTTGAATTTTTGAATTTTTTTATGTTATTTTCAATCAAGTTTTTAATCAAAAGAAGAGAAGAGAAAAGAAGATGAATCCTAACTAAGGTTCTCCTAACTCTAAATAGCTCCTAATTGCTAAGGTTGCCTTCGAGCACTCCAAGTTCAAAATCAGCTAATCGAATCAGCCAGATAAGTATAAGATTAGTGGGAGGCTCCCTATGCTTTCGCAATAAATCTAATTAGATAGCCATCTTTCTTTGGAATGTAGTTTCTGAACTACTTTTCTAGACACCGACAGGCTAACCAACTTAAACCCAATCCAACTCTTAAGTTTTCTTATCCTAATAAGCTCGGATTCTCCTAGGACTGGCGTCTAATCAATTTTATTTAAGGATTAGGTTATGTAGATGCAAGGAAGTGATTTGTGGGCTAAGAAAGAGTGATCAAATCTTCATCTTATCTGATTAATGGGTGATACCCTTAAGATATATTATGAAAATACAAAATAGAAAAAGAAAGATGATCAAATAAAGTAGAAAATTTTTAAAGTTTAGGTATTTTTTTTTATATTAGTTAAATCTTATATGATTAGTATTTTTTTTAATGTTAATCTAATTATAGAAATCAAAGTAAATGTTAAGTTTTGAATACATTAGTAAGTTATGAAAGAAATGAATAGATCCAACTAAAAAGGAATTAAATCAGCTAATAAGAAAAAAAAACTTATGCAATCTAAATATAATATGAGAAATCTAATCTATATTAAAGGTAGAAAATTAACTGAGCAAATAAAGTAATAATTAAAGAAAAAATTTAAGAATTAAAGGTAATGATTTTTTTTTAATATAAATCAAAATCTATCCTAGGACAATCATACAATGTAACTTACTGTTACACCAGGGTAACCTTATATCGGAACAAATTTTGATTTAACTAAAATAACTAAAAGAAGACAGAAAGAAATTACTAAAACTAAAACTAAAACTAAAAGCATGAAGAAAAGAATCTGAAACATAATTTAAAAACATCAATTCTCCAACAACGACGCCAAAAATTTGATGTATCTTAAATTTGCCGCAAGTGTACGGTGTGCAATGTAGCATGTCCGACGAGTATGGCTCGATCCCATGAGGAATTGAATTTTAAAGTGTGTTCAAATACTTTCTCAGGTGAACTTTAAAGAAAAAGAAGAGAGATTATTTGTTGGATTACTAACTATCAAAGCAGTAAACTAATTAATTATAAAGGTAAATAATCTAAAAGATCTAGGGATTTTGAATCCACTAGATCAATAAATTGAGAGCCTTTCTATGATTTCTCTTATAATGTCCCTTGATTAAGGTGTAAAATATGAACAAGCATGGATCATGAAGATATTTAACTCAACTATGATTCATCAAGCATTTCGCTTTCACCCTAATTAAGAGACTTTTTCTTTCTTTTTTTTCTCTTGTGTTACCTATATATAAGCTATGAAGGAGCTCAAACCTAACTATAACCCATCAAAGTTTTCATAAGAAAAGAGAAGAAAGGATTAAGAGATTTGTGAGCCTTCAACCAATCATCCTCTCTTGCATTAAATCAAGTATGGACTATGAAGGGATTCTGACTTAATGATAGCCCATCAAGTCTCTTGACAAGAGAGATGAAGGGAGAAAGACTCTAAAAATTGAAAGCTTGAAAAGAGAAATTCAAAGGAGAAGACTTCTATTCATGGTCTAGCTTCATCGCAAATCTCAGAGGGATTGCTTAGCCAAATATAGTTGATTTGAAGTTCGAAAAAAAAAAAATATTATACTACCTGTTGGAATTTAATTTATGAAAATAAAAAATTACAGAATTAAAAGATGTAGAAATTTAAACTACTCTATTACAAAAATTAAAATTATAAAAATTAAATAAAAAAATTAATTTATTGCCGGACAAAAATTTTGATATAAAAATTTTTAACTCCTAAGCCATTAACGAGGTTTGGAATTGGAAAAGAAAATAAAATAAAATAAACTCTCTTACAGAACCTGGCTTCTCTCTTTTTTTTGGTTTGGGGCCAACCTCCCCTTGACTGACTCTCTCTTTCTCGTGTATTAGAAGGATAGAAGAAAGTGAGAATAAGATGGTCAAAAATTTTAAAAGATGGATATACTTACCTGTCACATGGGTCTCCAACAAAAATTATAGTATGGAGAAAGATATCCTAAGATAGAAACATTGAACTTTATTTATAGATGTGAGAAATAAGAGATTTTTATATATTTTAGATGTGAAATTAATGATAGAGTATTTTCCTTTGAAATTGCTGCATTCCAGAAGCCACATCTTATTCACTTTCACGATCGTGCGCGAGTCTAGCTCATGCCGCCTGTGGACCCGCACGCTCTTGCTCCAAACGCACAGCCGCTCTATGAAAGCCGCTCTCATGTCCATGCGCTCCAAAGCCCTTCACACATTCAGCATCAATTCCTTCTTCCACCCCATGCATCACTCCAACGTACAGAATCCCAAAGATCCCTCTTTGATTTTTTTTAAAAGCCAACGTGGGCCCTACTCTTAAATGTCAGGCCAAAGCCCATTTCATGCCACATATGCCCTCTTCTTTTCTTCCAAATGCCACATGTATTCTTCTTAGATAGATGGCATATGGGCGTTGCTTGGGTTCAAATCTTCTAGTTATTTTTTTTAGGCTTGAATTCAATTCAAACTAGTCTTCAAGGGTAGATAAGTTGTAGGCTGCCTTCAAAAGCAAGAGGTTTCAATTTTGTGACTTCATCTGCTTCTAATTGCATAATTGGTTCTCCTAACAAGTTTTCTGAAAAAAAATAAGAAGCATCAAATTCTAAATAAATAGAGATTAATTATTAAAGATTTTAATACTTCTTATGTCATAATATTGTATTTATCATGCCCATAGGCCTGCGTGCCTGCATCTATGGGCCTAGTCTGCTGGACTTTTCTGTTGTGGATCAAATTTAAGGTGCCAAAATCCAACAATCTTTGTCTCTACTTGACATTTGGCCTCCACATAACTTTAAGAGCTTCAAGATAATCATGCCCCCATGCCCTGGGATAGATGTCTAGCTGCTTATAGATGGATAAATATGAGTGTCGAGCCAGGCCATTCGATCCTATCTCTGTCAGATACTGTGACCTGTCTGACCTGAGATCTGCTTAGGATAGCCTCCTACAATAATACGAACTTCATCTTGTGATGTCGTCTGTCATCCTTTCAAGTTTTTCATCTCGTGCCCAACCTATCTGTACCTGGAGCTCTACCTTGCTTTGAGCTCTCACTGGCTCCTAAATCTCCACCTCTCGTTAAGCTCTCGGTCGAGAGGTAATGTCCTCCATACTTCTTCCCCTTCAACACAACCCTACTACCACATAAAATCTTCAAGATTCCATCATCAGCTCTCCACCTGTAGCTGTTTCAATCCAGTTTGCTCGATAAAATTAGATTACTCCTAAAATTGGGTATGTATCGGATCTTGCTTAATTTTTTTACTGCTCCATCATGAGTCCGCAAGCTGACAGTCCCAATATCCTTGCTTACATAACTCAATCCATCCAATAGATGAATAATGCCCTCACTACTCTTTAGGAAGTCAAACAGCTTGTCTCTACAATAAACATGATGCAAACATATAGAATCTAAAATCTATTATGAGAAAAAAGTAGATACCTCATCAGACATAAGAAGAACATCATCACTTTCTTGTATATCACTATCTTGTACCACTGCTATAGTAGTTTTTATTCGATCTCTGAGCTGTGGACAATCTCTGATTCGATGTCCCAACTCATCACACCATAATACTTGATCTTACTGAAGTCTCTCGACATGGATTTGGATCGCCCACCTTGCGATCCTCTGCCTGTTCATTCTCTACCACCACCACCTCCAGTCACTGTGATAGCTGAGTCATCCCTGAACTCGAAGCTCAATTCTTCCATCTGAGAACCTCATTCTGGAGAAGTGTAGAAGTAGCCTCATCCATCTTGATGGTGCTCTTTTCCATAAGAAGAGTCATCACCAAAGACTTAAATGAAGGGAGAAGCGATGAAAGCAAGACCAACATCCCGATCTTCTCTTCAACCTTCTCACCAAAGTTGAGGAGATTGGTAAGGATCTTTTGAAAGTTGCTGAGAAGTTCTTGCATGCTCTGTCTCTCGCTCATCTACAACTGATAGAACTGCTTTCAGAGAAAGAGAGCATTGGTGAGTGACTTCACTATTTACATCTTTTCAAGCTTTATCTATAATACTGTCGAAAAAGTCTCGCTAAGCATATCGATCACCACATCATCCGTCAAGTACAAGCAGATCATACTCCCCACTTACTGATCAATACATTAATATGACATAAGCAGTATTAGAACTTATATAATTTAATCTTTATTATTTAGTATTTGATATTTTTATGTTCTTTTTCAGAAATTATGAATCATGAAAAATTACTCATAAACAAATCAGTAAGGTTCCCATTGAATACATGCTATTGTCCCATCACACACATTTTCATGATCACTAAGTTCAAGACAAAGCCCAAGTTAGCCTGCCTCTATCGATAAATGTTTAGCCAATGCAGACATGCGATCCAAGCCAAAAGACAGCAACAACACGGCCTAAAAAATAAGCTGTGGTCCACAAGCGGCTCACAAAAAAATCCACATGGTCCACACGCAGTGCACAGGAATAGTAGCACACGGTGTGTGTGCATGGCTCGTAGGTAGGTGAGCGGGTTCATGCAGGTGTCGTCACACAGATTGGGCACATATAGGCTCACGGCTCACCGATTCGGCACTATTCAAATGCGCCAATAGGCTTGAGGATTTTAAAAGTTCATGGCTTGAACATGCCTGGGATGTAGGATGGGTTGAGGGTTTTAAATGCAAATAGAGAGAAAGTTGGGATGCCACAACTAAAATAGAAAAGAGGGAGGCATGAGGATTTGTGAGACTTGGAGACATCTAGGAATCTAGGAAGTCTTGAGGGCTATAAAATGGGTGTAGGGCAGCCTAAGAGAAGGGGGGAAAAATTGAGAAATAAATAGAGAAAAATTAAGAGGAAAAATAGAAAATTATAGAGATTTTGTAGAGAGGAAGAGAGGGAGGTTGTTAGGTTTTGAAGTTTTGGGAGAGAATCTTTGATGGCATAAGGAGGTTCTGTTGCTTGTTCTTCAAGTTCTTCTCCAATAAGAAGATGGAGCTGTTGATAGCGAGAGAGATCCAACTCATGAGTAGCTAAGCCATTCATCCTTGGGGGAGTAGATGAAGTCCTTAAATCTATATTTGTATTTTATTTCTTGATCTCATTATGCATTTTCTTGTCTTACACAATCAACTACTTAAATATTGTAAGGCTTCTTTCTTTTTGAATATATGAAATATTTTGTAAATATAAATATTTTTATGATTTTATTCATGTGTTCAAATAGTAGTTTTTCTTATTTTATGATACTCGATCTCAAATAGCTTATGACTATGTAGAGATGAGTCATGATCTAAGGATACGATTCATGCTCAGCAAGATAAACCATATCGAGAATAAGATCATAATTTTATCTTTTTATTATTACTACAACTTGTAGTTTGTAGTGATTTCGATTACTTTTAACTAAAATATAAATATGTGATTAAAAGATGGATTCAAAACCTAAGGATCTTTCTTCAATTTGATTTTTTTCAATTTTATTTCTATCAAATTTGTTTCTTTTATTCCTCTTATAAATCTTGAAATCTAAATTCTTCATCTTATTTTTTAATTTGAACACAACTCAGCCCTTTGATCCCTGAGGATTCGACATCTGATCTCACCCTATTCTATATAATAGTTGAATCAGATTAAATTTTTATCTTTGGTGCTTGCCACAGTAACTACTTGCATTTAGAGCTGCCTCCAATCCTTCTCCTCCATGATAGTTGGCATCTCTTCATACAAAAGAGCATCAATCAATCCTTATTAGATGAGCACATCTTTCACCCTCACTTGCCATAGAAAGAAAGTGCTCTTTTCATTATACCGATTGATCTCTATCTTGATCGAGCTTATTTTCTGCATCTTCTTCAACCTCGATCAACACCATCGTAAGCCAGACAGCCACATGCTCTGATATCACCTGTTGGAAAGGATCCCTTATAAATGTGGAATATAGATCTCCTACCCAAGATCACTAATACTGGTGACGATGTTAATACTGCAATAGGAAGAAAAAGATATAAAAATGATACAATCAAATACATGGATCAGTCCAAGGCTTTGAAGGAAAAATCAGCTTTTTCTTTGTAGGATCTTTTAGATCTAATGAGATCTGGGATGAAATATTTAAAAAAAAAAAATTATCCTATAATATTTTAGATCTAAGATCTATTAGATCTGATTCTTATTATCTAATATTTAATCTAAAATTAAATCTAAAACTTGAGGATTAGAGAAATACCTCTAGGGTAACTAGATTACCCTATAGATGATCGCAGCAATGCCTGAGGTTCAAAAATAGCCACGCAGTCACCTGGCCTCTATCAGTATCCACTCGAGCAGGATCTAGATCATCTTCTCCTTGCAAATCTTTGCTCCAGAAATCAGATCTGGATCTGATCTGGAAGATCTTTAAAAGATCTTCTGAAGCTGGAGCAGCAGCTTCTCGACAAATCTCTGCAGCTTTCTGATCAGGGAGCCACCACATCTTGGACAAGCACCAGATGGATGCCCAACTTCTTGGACATGAAGCATGGAGAGAGAGGACCAGAGGGGGTATATATAAGTGGAGGAGTTTTATATTTTTGTTGGGTATTGAGCAGATTCTCTAAACCCTAGGCGCAGACAGGGTTTAAATAGACCCTGCTGCGCCATGCAGTGCCACATCATTCGACCAATCAAAAAATTTTAATTAATTTTGAAAAAATTCTAATTGATGGAGTGATATCATCTGATCATATCAGATAAGAACCCCATCAAACCCTCCTACTGTTGGTGCCAATACTGGATAAACATAGTGAGATTGGCACCCAATAGTTTGAGTCGATCAAGGCATAGAGTCCTCATCTCATGGGATTCTATCCTTATCCACTTGGGGTGCACGCCCAATCTGATCTTGGTGCCCACTTTGAGGCATAATTTAGCAGGTGGACACTCCACAAAAACTCTCCAATGACCTCTTGCCAAGTGGCCTTCAGTTCAAGATCCATAAGTCAACGTTTGACCGATGTCCTAAAACAGAAATGGCAGGTGACAGGAATTGACAGGTGTTATCTTAAATTCATCTCATGAATTAAGACAAGACTTTTTTGAGCTGGATTGGCTCCAGTCAAATTGAGAAAAACCTTCTCAAGGTTCTCTAGGTGAGTCAAATCACATTTGGCTCAGTCGAGATAGAAAAGATTACATGAGGAGAAAATTAGGCTCAATCATGTACAAGCATGATTTTCTTGAACCTAATTGGATCTAATCCAAATCAATCGAACTAGGCTAGTTTGATTGATGACATCCAGACCCTAACTCTTGTTTGTGTGACCCAGTTAGATTCATTTCTGTATGGTAATGAGATATGTTGTGATCTCATCATCGACATCATCGAAACTCCTTTCAATGGATCAGAACTCTTCTGATTCAGACAATTAGAATGATCGATCATCAAGATCATTCTAATTGCTCCTAAAATCCATCAGTGATATCTAGCAGTATATGGTAGCAACCCATAAAAAATAAAAATGAACTTCTCAATGTAGCTACCTGTGTGATTGAGTTCCTCTATCATGAGTTCCGACTGAATTAGGATTAAGGTGAACTCGTTAAACCCAACATCAGTCATATGAATCAACCGATCGATCCGAGTCTGATGTGAAACCCCAATAAAAAATTCTTTTTCATTATTTCACTCTGCCATGGCCATGGGCTTAAGAACTTGATCTTTCGATCATCATAGGACTACTCTTCTCATCTACCAAGGTTGATAGATCCCATCTTGGTGCAATCTGATTCCTACAATGAACATGCTACAGCCAACATACACCTCAGGATTTTGAATGGCTAGGAGATCGAGTTATGGTGTAGTCAAACTATAACACACTCAAGGTGAACTATCGATGCACCTCAGGTCAAAGAACTAGACACACAGTTGCAGCATCGAGCTAGTCATCGATGAGAAGGTAGACTTCCTTATGACTGCTCGAGGTGGTCATGCTCAGTACTCTCATTCTCAACGAATATCTGTACTCTCGCTCTGGTGTCTCCACATCGTAGACTCAAGACACATCTATCCTAAGGAAGAGATCGTACACCAACATTCAGGATCAATCACCATCCTCATGATGATCCTATGGTCAGGAGCTGTTTATGAGTTAGTTATGTAAATTCGTGCCTCAAATTTTCAACTCTTGAAAATATGAATTAACATTTCTACTAACTCAAAGGATGTATCACAGACATAATGTACACAATGTGATAGTAGAATAATTCTTTTATTTATTTATAGTCAAAATTATAAATTTACCTTTACATTTGTACAGGAATGTGTTAACCAATCTGGCATCTAGGGCACACATCTAACAAACTCCCACTTGACCTAATACCAATTGGCTACATATCTAAGTCCCATCTTCTCAAGGTGGGCTTCGATCTTCTGCTGGCCTAATGACTTTGTCAGTGGGTCTGCCACATTATCTATGGAGTCGACTCTCTTAACCTTGACATAACCTTTTTCAAGGTAATCACGGATCAGATGGAATCGCCGCTCGGTATGCTTGGACTTCTGGTGAGACCTTGGCTCCTTAGCTAGGGCTATGGTGCCATTATTGTCGTAGTAAAGAGGGATGGCATCCGATGACATCACTCCAAACTCTACGGCAAAGTTCTTATACCAGAATGCCACCTTCACAGCTTCCGATGCAGCAATATACTCTGCCTCCATGGTGGAATCAGTAATCACCGTCTACTTGGAACTCTTCCAGCTAACTGCACCACCATTGCAAATGAACAGACTTTCAGATGTCAACTTTCGATTATCTATATCAGACATAAAGTCTGAGTCTGTAAATCTCTGAACCTGGAGTTATCGATTCCCAAAGACTAGAAACATATCCTTAGTCCTTCTCAAGTACTTAAGGATACATTTCACAGAAGTCCAGTGCTCTTTTTCTGGATTCGACTGATATCTACTTGTGATACTCACAGCATGGGCTATATCAGGTCGTGTACATAGCATGGCATACATGAGGCTCCCTATTGCCGAAGCATAAGGGATCTTGCTCATGCATTCAATCTCCTCAGGTGTGCTAGGGCACATCTTCTTGGAGAGATGAATGCCATGTCTAAAAGGTAATAAACCTCTTTTGGAGTTTTTCATGCTAAATCCTTTTAGCACCTCCTCTATGTACATCTTCTATAAAAGTCCCAGCATCCCATTTGGTCTATCTCTATAGACCTTAATACTCAGTATAAAGGATGCCTCTACTAGATCTTTCATAGAGAACTCCTTAGATAACCATATTTTGACTGAGGTCAACATGAAAATATCATTTTCAATCAGGAGGATGTCATCTATGTACAGTACAAGAAAGATAACTTCACTCCCACTGACCTTCTTGAACACACATGGTTCCTTTTCGTTCTTGATGAAATCAAATATTTTGATCACATCATTGAAACGAGTATTCCAGCTCCGAGATGCTTACTTAAGTCCATAAATGGACCTTTGTAGCTTGCAGACCTTATGATCATCATCACTGGATGTGAAACCAAGCGGCTGTTCCATATAGATATCTTCCTCAAGATATCCATTTAAGAACACCATTTTCACATCCATTTGCCATATTTCATAATCGAAATAGGCTGCAACAGCAAGCAATATGCGGATGGATTTTAGCATGACTTCGGGCGAGAAGGTATCTTGATAGTTAATACCTTCGCACTGACTATAACCTTTCGCTACGAGCCTAGCCTTGAATGTCTCCATATTTTCATCTGCACCTATCTTTCTCTTGAAGATCCATTTACACCTAATAGGTACAATACCTTTAGGTGGATCTACTAAGGTCCAGACTTGGTTTGAGTGCATTGAGTCAATTTCTGATCTCATTGCCTCTAACCATTTCTCAAAGTCGATATCTGATATCGCCTCGTCATAGGTCTTGGGGTCATCACCATAAGCCTCATTTTTCATGAGGAATATTTCCTCTACATCCTCTTGTATAGTACCTAAGTACCTTTCAGGAGGATGAAAAATTCTAGTCGATCTACGAGGTGAAAGAGGTTGTGTTAGGACTGGTTCTAATTGATTGGGTTTCCCAGGTTCTTTAGCTCGTTGCTCTTAGGAGACATTCTCCTTGAGCTTAATTATTCTTCCAATGCCACTATCTTGAATAAACTATTTTTCAAAAAAAATAGCATGTCGATTTACAATCACATTATGATCTTCTGAAATATAGAAATAGCATCGTAATGACTCTTTAGGATATCCTATGAACCGAGCTCTAAAAGATCTGAACTCTAACTTGTCCGTCTGCTGTCCCTTGACATGAGCCGGACAACCCCAAATTCTGAGATGACTCAGACTTGGCTTCTTACCATGCCATATCTCATACGGTGTGGTAGGAATGGTTTTAGAGGAAACCCTATTCAATACATATATTGCTGTCATGAGATAATATCCCCAAAGAAACTTAGGGAGGTTTGTGAAACTCATCATGGAATGGACCATATCTAATAGGGTATGGTTCCTCTGTTTTGAAATCCCGTTGAGTTGTGGCATTCTAGATGGAGTCCATTGAGAGACTATGCTATTGTCCTTAAGATAGTCTAGGAACTTCCGACTAAGGTATTTACCTCCTCAATCTAATCAAAGAACCTTAATGGACTTTTTTGTTTATTTTTCTACCTCATGTTTGAATTCTTTAAACTTTTTAAAAGCTTTAGAGTGGTGTTTCATTAGAAACATATACTCGTACCTAGACATATCATTGGTAAAGGTAATGAAGTAGACATAGTTGCCTCTAGCTGACACATCAAATGGACCGCACACATCCGTATGTACTAGGGCAAGTAGGTCTGTGGCCCTTTCCCCATGTCCCACAAGAGGGAGCTTGGTCATTTTGCCTTGAAGCATGATTCACAAACTGGATATGACTCAGAAGTCAATAAACTCAATAGCCCAGACTTTTTCAATTTGTTAACCCTGTCTTCCGCTATATGACCTAGCCTTAGGTGCCACAGATACCTATCATTTAGACTATCTCTAGGCCTTTTAATTTCCATGGCATTCATATTTTGCTCGATATGAATTACAGATACATCAATATGTAGCTGATAGAGATAATTAATAAGAAAATTATTTGCAACTTTATTATTTTCATAAAATATATTACAATGGTCCTTATGAAAGCTAATCATATAGCCTTCTTGTGCTAAACATGAAACAGAAATTAAATTTTTGCTTGCTGTAGGCACATAATAACAGTCTCTAAGAACTAAATCTAATCCTAACGATAATCACAGAGGGTAGGTTGCCATGGCCACAGCAGCAACTCTTGCTCCATTTTCGATGCGTAGGATCATATCCCTATCCCTTAGCCTCCTGCTCTCCTCAAGACCTTGTATAGAAGTGCACAAATGAGCACTAGAATCAGAGTCAAGTATCCAACTAGATACAGAGGAAACCGTAAGATTAGATTCTATAATGAGCATACCTCCAGAAAGATCATCTTTCTTGTTCTTCAGGGTGGTCAGGTACTGAGGACAGTTCCGCTTCCAATGGCTGTCTGAATTGTAGTGAAAATATTTTTTCTTTTCAGCAGCCTTCTTCTTCGGTTCCGTCTTCTTCTTCTTCCCATCCACCTTCTGCTTCTTTGCAAACTTCTTCTTCCTTTTAAAAGACTTTCTCTTGGAAGAAGTCCACTTCACAGTAAGGACTGAGCCTTTTGAACTCTTCAAAGAAAGCTCAGCTGTAATCAACATGTTCATTAACTCAGCCAAGGTACACTGCATCTTATGTATATGGAAGTTCATGATGAACTGACCATATACATCAGACAAGGACTGAAAGATCACATCAATCTAAAAATCTTTGTCTAAGATGATACCGAGCTTCTTAAGCTCCTCAAAGTCTTTGATCATTTCAAACAATGATCTTGGACTGACTGCCCATCACGCATTTTAGCCTTAAAAAGTCTTTGGCAGACTTGATACTTGGCTGAGCGACTTTGTTCACCAAACAACTCTTGTAGGCGAGCCAACATTTGGTGGATAGTCATAATATTCTTATGCTGGTACTGCAAGTTATCAGACATTGCACCCAACATGTAGTACCTGGTTTGTTATCTTCATCCATCCACTTTTTCAGAGATGCTCTCTGTTCAGCAGTCGGACGTGCTGGCATGGCAGGTGGGTCCTGGTCTAAGACATAAGTCAATTTTTCAAAATTCAAAATAATTCTATAGTTCTTCAATCAATCTTTGAAATTAGGTCCAGTCAATCTGTGGGTGTCTAGTATTTTGGTCAGGGGGTTGGACGCAGACATGTTTCCTGTAGAGAGTCAAAAGTTTCTAGTTAAATTTTGTAATCAGACTTAACCAATTTATTTATGGATTTTATTTTTAAATAAATTAGGCTCCCACTATTTTTTCAGATCCCTACACTCCCTAGGTAGAGATGTGAAAATCTCCATAATTAGTGATTTCTAGTGGGTGGTGCGGTCTTACCGACTGACTCATCATCTCACCTAACAGTTATTGGTGATGGGTCAACCGATGAGTAGATAACTCTTGTCCAATGATTCTCTAATCATGGTGCACCCAAAACTTGATCTCTAATTCATGAAGCTCACCGTGTCCAGAATATTGCTCCAATCTTTAGTTAAGTCAGACCCATCATTTGCACGAACTAGATTCCTGATTGAGTCCCTCACCGTATTCAAAATATTGAGCACAATTCATCCTCTAATCTGTATTATCCAATGCCTAATGGACATGGTTGCGTCTTTTCGGTGCAACTGAACCACGGTAACCAGTCGAGAACAATCAACTCCGGAAAAGGCCCGCACATCCACAATGGTGGAAAACCTTAGACTTAATATTTTCTTAGGAAGAATTAATTTAGGTCTCATTAAACTTGACTTGACATAGTCATAACAATTATGACTAACCTAGTGGCATGGGTTAGCTCGAATTGTTAGTCACCTCAAATCAGAATTGGGTCGACACATATGGTCAGGTAAGTGAGACCGGTGGAAGGAATATGCCATTAACTCGTCAAGAACGTATTCGAGTCGAGTAGCTCCCAATTAAAAACTATTCGGTCGTATCGTCCAACTTACCTTAGACACCAAATTATCGAACTAGAATCAATTGGGTTAGCCTATAATTCAAGCTCTAACCACTGAGCCAAATTAGGTCTTAACTTGATCGAGTCACATATGAATGTGATTCGATCTTGACCTAGACTTAATCCTATTAGACTGGTCAATTATTAGCTTTCATGATCCTACCTAACTAACTTTTGATTCAGTTTGATCAACCGCTAGACCTAATTGAGCTACCCAAGCCTGAACCCAATTTTATGAAAATGACTTAGATCTGAAATTTTCAATTTTAGATCTAATTTAATTTTATAAGCTTAATTATTAATTAAGTCTTAGATTCATAAATAAAATATGTAAAATAAATCCTAGAATTTCAGGATCTAGAGTTTTGCAGAAAAGTAAGTTTGATTTCTGATTAAGGATGAACGCCCAGCACCCCTACACGCCATAAGAACACCCCATTGAATGAGAGGAGAGGGTCTTAAACCCTACTTTATTTTTATGATCGGACGGCCATGAGGAACACCTTAATCAAAAATATTGATTTAACTACAAAACTAGTTAGATCTAAGTTACATATCACATATATAATTTTGATCTAACTTATACATGCTTTGCATACATCTCATGTATTAAAATCTGATCTAATTAGCATACTTTCAGATCTGATATATCATATGTAATATCTAAAAATAAGATTTAAATTGAACTATTCAATATAAAATCTATTCTAGACAGTTACTAGAGCAATTCTACAACTAGTCTAGGCATGCAGCAGATCAATCTTATGAATTAATTAAATTTTATTTTCTATTTTTTGATCTAAATATAATATTTATAACATCAAAAAATTAAAGAATAAATTAGATTTAATTTATATTTTAATCATATTAAAATATAAAACTTCAAGCCTATTCATAGTTTAAACTATTCTTAGTCTGGTCATGCATCTCATACATGTTAGATCTACTTAGATTTAATTTTAAATTTTTTGATTTTAGATCCAATAAAATCTGATGTGATATCTTATTAATATTAGATAAATAAAAATAAAAATTAGATCTAAATTAGATCTGAAAAAGAGCCATCAACCTGGCTCTGATACCAGTTGAAGAAAAAACTGGCTTTTTCCTTGTAGGATCTTCTAGATCTAATGAGATCTGAGACAGAATATTTTAAAAAAAAAATTATCCTAAATATTTTAGATCTAATATCTATTAGATCTAATTTTTATTATCTAATATTTAATCTAAAATTAAATCTAAAACTTGAGGATTAAAGAAATACCTCTAGGGTAACTAGATTACCCTGTAGATGATCGCAGCAATGTCCGAGGTTCAAAAATAGCCATGCAGTCATTTGGCCTCTACCAGTATCCATTCAAGTAGGATCTAGATCATCTTCTTCTTGTAAATCTTTACTCCAAAAATTAGATCTGGATCTGATCTGGAAGATTTTCAAAAGATATTCTGAAGCTGGAGTAGCAGCTTTCGACAAATCCCTGCAGCCTTCTGATCAGGGAGCCACCATGCCTTGGACAAGTACCAGACGGATGCCCAACTTCTTGGACGTGAAGAGGGGAGAGAGAGGACCAGAGGGAGAATGGAGAAGTGGAGGGGTTTCATTTTTTTTTTGGGTATTGAGCAGACTCTCTAAACCCTAGGCGTAGACAGGGTTTAAATAGACCCTGCTGCGCCATGCAGTGCCACATCATTCGACCAATCAAAAAATTCCAATTAATTCTAGAAAAATTTTGATTGATGGAGTGATATCATCTGATCATATTAGATGAGAATCCCATCAAACCCTCTTACTGTTGGCACCAACACTGGATAAACACAGTGAGATTGGTGCCCAACAGTTTGAGTCGATCAAGGCATAGAGTCCTCATCTGGGACTCTATCCTTATCCACTTGGGGCACACGCCCAATCTGATCTTGATGCCCATTTTGAGGTCTAATTTAGTAGGTAGACACTCCACAAAAACTCTCCAATGACCTCTTGCCAAGTGACCTTTAGTTCAAGATCCATAAGTCAACATTTGACCGATGTCCTAAAACAGAAATGGCAGGTGACAGAAATTGGCAGGTGTTGTCTTAAATTTATCTCATGAATTAAGATAAGACTTTTTTGAGTTGGACTGATTCCAGTCAGACTAAGAGAAACCTTCTCAAGGTTCTCTGGGTGAGTCAAATCATATTTGGCTCAGTCGAGATAGAAAAGATTACACGAGAAGAAAGTTAGGCTCAATCGTGTGCTAACACGATTTCCTTGAATCTAATTGGATCTAATCCAAATCAATCAAACTGGGATAGTTTGATTAATGACATCCAGACCCTAACTCTTGTTTGTGTGATCCAGTTAAGTTTATTTTTGTATGATAATGAGATATGTCGTGATCTTATCATCGACATCATCGAAACTCCTTTCAATGGACCAGAACTTTTTTGATTCAGACAATTAGAATGATCAATCATCAAGATCATTCTAATTACTCTCAAAATTAACCAATGACATCTAGCAGTATATGGTGGCAACCCATCAGAAATGAAGACGAACCTCTCAGTGCAACTACTGTATGATTGAGTTCCTCTATCATGAGTCCCGACTGAATTAGGGTTAAGGTGAACTCGTCAAACCCAACATGAGTCATATGAATCAATCAATCGATCTGAGTTTGATGTGAAACCCCAATGGAAATCTCTTTTCATTATTTCACTCTACCATGGCCATGAGCTTAAGGACTCGATCTTTCGATCATCATAGGACTACTCCTCTCATCTACCGAGATTGATAGATCTTATCTTGGTGCAATCTGGTTCCTACAATGAATATGCTACAGCCAACATACACCTCAGGATTTTGAATGGCTAGGAGATCGAGTTATGGTGTATTCAAACTGTAATACACTCAAGATGAGCTGTCGATGCACCTCAGGTCAAAGAACTAGACACACAGTTGCAGCATCAAGCTAGTCATCGACGAGAACGTAGACTTCTTATGATTGCTCGAGGTGGTTACGCTCAGTACTCTCATTCTCAATGAATACCTGTACTCTTGCTCTGATGTCTTCACACCGTAGACTCAAGACACATCTACCCTAAGAAAGTGATCGTACACCAACCTTCCAGATCAATCACCATCCTCATGATGATCTTATGGTCAGGAGCTGTTTATGAGTTAGTTATGTAAATTCATACCTTAAATTTTTAACTCTTGAAAATATGAATTAACATTTCTACTAACTCAAAAGGATGTATCACAGACATAATGTACACAATGTGATAGTAGAATAATCCTTTTATTCATTTATAGTCAAAATTATAAATTTGTCCTTACATTTGTACAGGAATGTGTCAGCCAATCTGGCATCTAGGGCACACATCTAAGGCTTACCTCTATGGAACATGCAAGCTTCACTATGAAGAAAAGAATAAATACAAAAAAAAATCACACCCTCTCAACTCTCATATATCAATCTCTTTCTCTTAATGAGAAGTATAAAAAATCCTCACAAAAGGCTCTCAAAGAAACCTCAAAAACCTTAAGAAGGCTCTCTAGCCACTACAAGCCACTACTGCCCCTCTTAGTTGCTTTTAGCCCCTCTCTGTGCTCCATAACCACTACAAGCTCTTCTCAGCCCGCCTGCTAGTTTTATAAGGCTTAAAATGAGTCTAATTGAAATCAAAGTCTTAACAGGACTTGAGAAATCCTTTTAGTCGCTTGATCAACCTGCAAGCTTCTGTGGCCATTTGATCATACCCGCAAGCCTTCTTGGCCATTTGATCATGCACTACCATGCATGGACCGCACATAGACCATGTGAAATACCTCCTGGACTGTGCAAAATGGCTTCTGGACCATGCAAAATGCCTGCACCATGTTTTTGCATCGTGGACCATGTGTGCATCACGCACAGACCATGCGCTCTCCTCCTCCAAACCGCACATCTTGTGCATGCTGGGCCACATGCGTTAGGCCACATGCTGTAGGCCGTGCACTATGGGCTGCACACTGTAGAATTTACATAATGAAGGCCACGAGTTGTGGGCCGCATGTGCTGCAGGCTTGGGCACCCATAGGTCGAGCCTGTGGGTAACACCCCGAATTAAAGATGTGGTAGTCTAAGAAACTTACATTTGCATTTAGCATTCATATATGTGAATATGGCACAGCATTTCATGCCAATACACTTGGGCATTTGAAACTTAATTGATTAGCATTAGTGAAGCCTAAATTTGGTGGGACACTTAAGAAAGAAATTGATTAGAAGATTGAATAACAAAAAATGATATTGAAGTTGAATTGTTGGAAGAATACTTAAAATTGAATGAACTGATATTTTTTTGGGGCAGATTGGTGGGGAGTCGAC
>NW_027332424.1:5361844-5408982 GCF_000442705.2 Elaeis guineensis
ATATTTTTAATATTATTTCAAAAGTCAAAATTAATTTAATAATTATGATATCTTAATGACAACATCGCAATATTATCAAAGAAAAGAAAACATATAGTGAGATACTAGTCCCAGTGAGTGAGTAATCCATCTAACTGAGAAAAAATAAGAAAAACTGACTATGATACTCATGATATATACATCATAAATAATTGATATACTTTCAAAACCTGGTATGTTAAAAGAGAATAAAGCTGTATAAATAATCATCAAAATAAGAAACCGCTGGACTACCGTTGACTATACCTCAGCGCACCCCTATCATGGACAGTCGATATGGTATATCTGATACTGCTGGACCCACTAAACATAATATTTTATAAGGAGATATCGGCTAGACTATTGCCGACTACACAGCGTACCCCTACCATGGACAGTCGATATGGTACATCTGATATTGCTAGGTCCCATTGGGCATAATGTTTCACAAGGAGGTATCGGCTAACTTTGGCACACCCCTAGATTGATCACTCCTATGGATAGCCTACTAAAAATATGCTCGATAAATATTTAAATATTGAAAAGCTAACTTGAAACCATTTCAAACCATAAATACTTTGCTATCTAAACTGATTGCACATATACATACATACACTTTAAATAACCTATTAATAGAAGATCAATTCTTATTTCTTACTTGCATATACATACGTAAGCTGTAAAATAATAAATAACTAACTTATCTTTCAAAGTAGAACTTTCCAAAACAAAAATACAGTGAAAATGCCAAAGTTAGATAAAAAATCACTCACCTCAAAATGGCTATTGCACCACCTTGGTGCTTAACTGATCCAAAGCCCCCTTTGGGCTCTTTTCCTCTCCTATAAAAAATGGCCACACAATTATCAATTGCAATGCTAGATGACACATGAAGATAAAAATGCATGCTTTACTTCTTATACTTGTTCTTTAACCCTTTTAATCTTTACTTTTACTCTATTCTATTTTGCCCTATTTTAGGGTTAACTACTTCTTAACATAACCTCAAGAATTCTAGTAATTCAATTGGATTTTATTTATATAATTTCTTTCAAATTTAGTCAACACAAACCTTAATCTGTTTGCTAAAAATATTTCAAACTGCATAGGCAGCAGTAATTTACCCTCCAACTTAAGTCTAAATCCATAATTTAATTTTCTATAACATCAAATCTAATAGCTATTATTCAGAAATTAATTCAAATCTAATTTAGAGATTAAAATCTTTATCCCAAGTAGTTAAAACCCTGTTGAAATCAATATGTCTCTCTCTTTTCTTAAAATCAGAAATTTTAGCAACTCTTCCTCTTTCAAATCAAAATCCTCATTTTTAGCTGAATTTTTCTTGATTTCTAGCTAAAAATATTACCTTCTCCGCCCCTTTCTCTCTTTTTCTTTTTACTTTAATTAAAGAATTAAAATGGCTACAAGGAGGGATATGTGGCTAAAGCTTGGAATACAAAATAAAATGAAGTAACTTGCCACTTATCAAACACAAGGAAAACCAACCATTAATGAACATGCTAAGATGTGCTAAGAGGGTTTTTAGTTCTTTCTGCATAAAATAAAATTGCTAAATAAATCCCCCTAAAATTATTTTTAAATTAGAGCTTTAGAATATTTGGGACTCACCTATCTTGCTATTTTCTTGCAGATGAGTTGACTCACCTGAAACTTGAGTCGACTCCCCACCAATCTGCCCCAAAAAAATATCAGTTCATTCAATTTTAAGTATTCTTCCAACAATTCAACTTCAATATCATTTTTTGTTATTCAATCTTCTAATCAATTTCTTTCTTAAGTGTCCCACAAATTTAGGCTTCACTAATGCTAATCAATTAAGTTTCAAATGCCCAAGTGTATTGGCATGAAATGCTGTGCCATATTCACATATATGAATGCTAAATGCAAATGTAAGTTTCTTAGACTACCACATCTTTAATTCGGGGTGTTACCCACAGGCTCGACCTATGGGTGCCCAAGCCTGCAGCACATGCGGCCCACAACTCGTGGCCTTCATTATGTAAATTCTACAGTGTGCAGCCCATAGTGCACGGCCTACAGCATGTGGCCTAACGCATGTGGCCCAGCATGCACAAGATGTGCGGTTTGGAGGAGGAGAGCGCATGGTCTGTGCGTGATGCACACATGGTCCACGATGCAAAAACATGGTGCAGGCATTTTGCATGGTCCAGAAGCCATTTTGCACAGTCCAGGAGGTATTTCACATGGTCTATGTGCGGTCCATGCATGGTAGTGCATGATCAAATGGCCAAGAAGGCTTGCGGGTATGATCAAATGGCCACAGAAGCTTGCAGGTTGATCAAGCGACTAAAAGGATTTCTCAAGTCCTGTTAAGACTTTGATTTCAATTAGGACTCATTTTAAGCCTTATAAAACTAGCAGGCGGGCTGAGAAGAGCTTGTAGTGGTTATGGAGCACAGAGAGGGGCTAAAAGCAACTAAGAGGGGCAGTAGTGCTTGTAGTGGCTAGAGAGCCTTCTTAAGGGTTTTTGAGGTTTTTTGAGAGCCTTTTGTGAGGATTTTTTATACTTCTCATTAAGAGAAAGAGATTGATATATGAGAGTTGAGAGGGTGTGATTTTTTTTTGTATTTATTCTTTTCTTCATAGTGAAGCTTGCATGTTCCATAGAGGTAAGCCTGTTAGATGTGTGCCCTAGATGCCAGATTAACTGACATATTCCTGTACAAATGTAAGGACAAATTTATAATTTTGACTATAAATGAATAAAAGGATTATTCTACTATCACATTGTGTACATTATGTCTGTGATACATCCTTTGAGTTAGTAGAAATGTTAATTCATATTTTCAAGAGTTAAAAATTTAAGGTATGAATTTACATAACTAACTCATAAACAGCTCCTGACCATAAGATCATCATGAGGATGGTGATTGATCTGGAAGGTTGGTGTACGATCACTTCTTAGGGTAGATGTGTCTTGAGTCTACGGTGTGAAGACATCAGAGCAAGAGTACAGGTATTCATTGAGAATGAGAGTACTGAGCGTAACCACCTCGAGCAATCATAAGAAGTCTACGTTCTCGTCGATGACTAGCTTGATGCTGCAACTGTGTGTCTAGTTCTTTGACCTGAGGTGCATCGACAGCTCATCTTGAGTGTATTACAGTTTGAATACACCATAACTCGATCTCCTAGCCATTCAAAATCCTGAGGTGTATGTTGGCTGTAGCATATTCATTGTAGGAACCAGATTGCACCAAGATAAGATCTATCAATCTCGGTAGATGAGAGGAGTAGTCCTATGATGATCGAAAGATCGAGTCCTTAAGCTCATGGCCATGGTAGAGTGAAATAATGAAAAGAGATTTCCATTGGGGTTTCACATCAAACTCAGATCGATTGATTGATTCATATGACTCATGTTGGGTTTGACGAGTTCACCTTAACCCTAATTCAGTCGGGACTCATGATAGAGGAACTCAATCATACAAGTAGTTGCACTGAGAGGTTCGTCTTCATTTCTGATGGGTTGCCACCATATACTGCTAGATGTCATTGGTAATTTTGAGAGTAATTAGAATGATCTTGATGATTGATCATTCTAATTGTCTGAATCAAAAAAGTTCTGGTCCATTGAAAGGAGTTTCGATGATGTCGATGATAGATCACGACATATCTCATTATCATACAAAATAAACTTAACTGGATACACAAAAAGAGTTAGGGTCTGGATGTCATTAATCAAACTATCCCAGTTTGATTGATTTGGATTAGATCCAATTAGATTCAAGGAAATCGTGTTAGCACACGATTGAGCCTAACTTTCTTCTCGTGTAATCTTTTCTATCTCGACTGAGCCAAATATGATTTGACTCACCCAGAGAACTTGAGAAGGTTTCTCTTAGTCTGACTGGATCAGTCCAACTCAAAAAAGTCTTATCTTAATTCATGAGATAAATTTAAGACAACACCTGCCAATTTCTGTCACCTGCCATTTCGTTTTAGGACATCGGTCAAATGTTGACTTATGGATCTTGAACTAAAGGTCACTTGGCAAGAGGTATTGGAGAGTTTTTGTGGAGTGTCCACCTACTAAATTAGACCTCAAAATGGGCACAAGATCAGATTGGGCGTGTGCCCCAAGTGGATAAGGATAGAGTCCCAGATGAGGACTCTATGCCTTGATCGACTCAAACTGTTGGGCACCAATCTCACTGTGTTTATCCAGTGTTGGTGCCAACAGTAAGAGGGTTTGATGGGATTCTCATCTAATATGATCAGATGATATCACTCCACCAATCAAAATTTTTCTAGAATTAATTGAAATTTTTTGATTGGTCGAATGATGTGGCACTGCATGGCGCAGCAGGGTCTATTTAAACCCTGTCTACGCCTAGGGTTTAGAGAGTTGCTCAATACCCAAAAAAAAAATGAAACCCTCCACTTCTCCATTCTCCTCTGGTCTCTCTCTCCCCTCTTCACGTCCAAGAAGTTGGGCATCCATCTGGTACTTGTCCAAGGCATGGTGGCTCCCTGATCAGAAGGCTGCAGGGATTTGTCGAAAAGCTGCTACTCCAGCTTCAGAATATCTTTTGAAAATCTTCAGATCAGATCCAGATCTATTTTTGGAGTAAAGATTTACAAGGAGAAGATGATCTAGATCCTACTTGAATGGATACTGGTAGAGGCCAAATGACTGCATGGCTATTTTGAACCTCGGACATTGCTGCGATCATCTACAGGTAATCTAGTTACCCTAGAGGTATTTCTTTAATCCTCAAGTTTTAGATTTAATTTTAGATTAAATATTAGATAATAAAAATTAATCTAATAGATATTAGATCTAAAATATTTAGGATAATTTTTTTTTAAAAATATTCCACTCAGATCTCATTAGATCTAGAAGATCCTATAAGGAAAAAGCCAGTTTTTTCTTCAACTGGTATCAGAGCCAGGTTGATGATTTTTTTCAGATCTAATTTAGATCTAATTTTTATTTTTATTTATCTAATATTAATAAGATATCACATCAGATTGATTGGATCTAAAATCAAAAAATTTAAAATTAAATCTAAGTAGATCTAACATGTATGAGATGCATGACCAGACTAAGAATAGTTTAAACTATGAATAGTCTTGAAGTTTTATATTTTAATATGATTAAAATATAAATTAAATCTAATTTATTCTTAATTTTTTGATGTTATAAATATTATATTCAGATCAAAAAATAAAAATAAAATTTAATTAATTATAAGATTGATCTGCTGCATGCCTAGACTAGTTGTAGAATTGCTCTAGTAACTGTCTAGAATAGATTTTATATTGAATAGTTCAATTTAAATCTTATTTTTTAGATATTACATATGATGTATCAGATCTGAAAGCATGCTAATTAGATCAGATTTTAATACATGAGATGTATGCAAAGCATGTATAAGTTAGATCAAAAATTATATATGTGATATGTAACTTAGATCTAACTAGTTTTGTAGTTAAATTAATATTTCTGATTAAGGTGTTCCTCATGGCCGTCCGATCATAAGAATAAAGTAGGGTTTAAGACCCTCTCCTTCATTCAATGGGGTGTTCTTATGGCGTGTAGGGGTGCTGGGCGTTCATCCTTAATCAGAAATCAAACTTACTTTTCTGTAAAACTCTAGATCCTGAAATCCTAAGATTTATTTTACATATTTTATTTATGAATCCAAGACTTAATTAATAATTAAGCTTATAAAATTAAATTAGATCTAAAATTGAAAATTTAGATCTAAGTCATTTTCATAAAATTGGGTTCGGGCTTGGGTAGCTCAATTAGGTCTAGCGGTTGATCAAATCGAATCAAAAGTTGGTTAGGTGGGATCATGAAAGCTAATAATTGACCAGCTAATAGGATTAAGTCTAGGTCAAGGTCGAATCATATTCATATGTGACTCGATCAAGTTAAGACCTAATTTGGCTCAGTGGTTAGAGCCTGGATTGTAGGCTAACCCAATTGATTCTGATTGATAATTTGGTGTCTAAGGTAAGTTGGACAGATACGACCGAATAGTTTTTAATTGGGAGCTACTCGACTCGAATACGTTCTTGATGAGTTAATGGCATATTTCTTCCACCGGTCTCACTTATCTGACCATATGTGTCGACCCAATTCTGATTTGAGGTGACTAACAATTCGAGCTAACCCATGCCACTAGGTTAGTCATAATTGTTATGACTATGTCAAGTCAAGTTTAATGAGACCTAAATTAAATCTTCCTAAAAAATATTAAGTCTAAGGTTTTCCACCATTGTGGATGTGCGGGCCCTTTCCGGAGTTGATTGTTCTCGCTAGTTACCGTGGTTCAGTTGCACCGGGAAGATGCAACCATGTCCATTAGGCATTGGATAATACGGATTAGAGGATGGATTGTGCTCAATATTTTGAATACGGTGAGGGACTCAATCAGGAATCTAGTTCGTGCAAATGATGGGTCTGACTTAACTAAAGATTGGAGTAATATTCTGGACACGTGAGCTTCATGAATTAGAGATCAAGTTTTGGGTGCACCATGATTAGAGAATCATTGGACAAGAGTTATCCACTCATCGGTTGACCCATCACCAATAATGTTAGGTGAGGTGATGAGCCAGTCGGTAAGACCGCACCACCCACTAGAAATCACTAATTATGGAGATTTTCACATCTCTACCTAGGAGTGTAGGGATCTGAGAAAATAGTGGGAGCCTAATTTATTTAAAAATAAAATCGTAAATAAATTGTTAAGTCTGATTACAAAATCTAACTAGAAACTTTTGACTCTCTACAGAAACATGTCTGCGTCCAACCTCCTGACCAAAATACTAGACACCCACAGATTGACTGGACCTAATTTCAAAGATTGATTGAAGAACTATAGAATTATTTTGAATTTTAAAAAACTGACTTATGTCTTAGACCAGGACCCACCTGCCATGCCAGCACGTCTGACTGCTGAACAGAGAGCATCTCTAAAAAGTGGATGGATGAAGATAACAAAATCAGGTACTATATGTTGGGTGCAATGTCTGATAACTTGCAGCCAGCATGAGAATATTATGACTATCCACCAAATGTTGGCTCGCCTACAAGAGTTGTTTGGTGAACAAAGTCGCTCAGCCAAGTATCAAGTCTGCCAAAGACTTTTTAAGGCTAAAATGCGTGATGGGCAGTCAGTCCAAGATCATTGTTTGACAATGATCAAGGACTTTGAGGAGCTTGAGAAGCTCGGTATCATCTTAGACAAAGATTTTTAGATTGATGTGATCTTCAGTCCTTGTCTGATGCATATGGTCAGTTCATCATGAACTTCCATATGCATAAGATGCAGTGTACCTTGGCTGAGTTAATGAACATGTTGATTACAACTGAGCTTTCTTTGAAGAGTTCAAAAGGCTCAGTCCTTACTGTGGAGTGGACTTCTTCCAAGAGAAAGTCTTTTAAAAGGAAGAAGAAGTATGCGAAGAAGCAGAAGGTGGATGGGAAGAAGAAGAAGACGGAACCGAAGAAGAAGGCTACTGAAAAGAAAAATATTTTCACTACAATTCAGACGGCCATTAGAAGTGGAACTGTCCTCAGTACCTGACCACCCTGAAGAACAAGAAGGATGATCTTCTGGAGGTATGCTCATTATAGAATCTAATCTTACGGTTTTCTCTGTATCTAGTTGGATACTTGACTCTGGTTCTAGTGCTCATTTGTGCACTTTATATAGGATCTTGAGGAGAGCAGGAGGCTAAGGGATAGGGATATGATCCTACGCATCGAAAATGGAGCAAGAGTTGCTGCTGTGGCTGTGAGAACTTACCCTCTGCGATTATCGTTAGGATTAGATTTAGTTCTTAGAGACTGTTATTATGTGCCTACAGCAAGCAAAAATTTAATTTCTGTTTCATGTTTAGCACAAGAAGGCTATATGATTAGCTTTCATAAGGACCATTGTAATATATTTTATGAAAATAATAAAGTTACAAATAATTTTTTATTAATTATCTCTATCAGCTATATATTGATGTATCTGTATTTCATATCGAGCAAAATGTGAATGCCATGGAAATTAAAAGGCCTAGAGATAGTCTAAATGATAGGTATTTGTGGCACCTAAGGCTAGGTCATATAGCGGAAGACAGGGTTAACAAATTGAGAAATCTGGGCTATTGAGTCTGTTGACTTCCGAGTCATATCCAGTTTGTGAATCATGCTTTCAAGGCAAAATGGCCAAGCTCCCTCTTGTGGGACATGGGGAAAGGGCCACAGACCTATTTGCCCTAGTACATATGGATGTGTGCGGTCCATTTGATGTGTCGGCTAGAGGCAACTATATCTACTTCATTACCTTTACCAATGATATGTCTAGGTATGGGTATATGTTTCTAATGAAACACCACTCTAAAGCTTTTAAAAAGTTCAAAGAATTCAAACATGAGGTAGAAAAATAAACAAAAAAGCCATTAAGGTTCTTTGATCAGATTGAGGAGGTGAATACCTTAGTCGGAAGTTCCTAGACTATCTTAAGGATAATAGCATAGTCTCTCAATGGACTCCATCTAGAATGCCACAACTCAACGGGATTTCAAAACAGAGGAACCATACCCTATTAGATATGGTCCATTCCATGATGAGCTTCACAAACCTCCCTGAGTTTCTTTGGGGATATTGTCTCATGACAGCAATATATGTATTGAATAGGGTTTCCTCTAAAACTATTCCTACCACACCGTATGAGATATGGCATGGTAAGAAGCCAAGTCTGAGTCATCTCAGAATTTGGGGTTGTCCGGCTCATGTCAAGAGACAGCAGGCAAACAAGTTAGAGTTCAGATCTTTTAGAGCTCAATTCATAGGATATCCTAAAGAGTCATTAGGATGCTATTTCTATATTTCAGAAGATCATAATGTGATTGTAAATCGACATACTATTTTTCTTGAAAAATAGTTTATTCAAGATAGTGGCATCGAAAGAATAATTAAGCTCAAGGAGAATGTCTCCAAGAGCAACGAGCTAAAGAACCTGGGAACTCAATCAATTAGAACTAGTCCTAACACAACCTCTTCCACCTCGTAGATCGACTAAAATTTTTGTCCTCTTGAAAGGTACTTAGGTACTATACAAGAGGATGTAGAGGAAATATTCCTTACGAAAAATGGGGCTTATGGTGATGACCCCAAGACCTATGACGAGGCGATATCAGATATCGACTTCGAGAAATGGTTAGAGGCAAGGAGATCAGAAATTGACTCAATGCACTCAAACCAAGTCTGGACCTTAGTAGATCCACCTAAAGGTATTGTACCTATTAGGTGTAAATGGATCTTCAAGAGAAAGATAGGTGCAGATGAAAATATGGAGACATTCAAGGCTAGGCTCGTAGCGAAAGGTTATAGTCAGCGCGAAGGTATTAACTATCAGGATACCTTCTCGCCCGAAGCCATGCTAAAATTCATCCGCATATTGCTTGCTGTTACAGCCATTTTGATATGAAATATGGCAGATGGATGTGAAAATGACGTTCTTAAATGGATATCTTGAGGAAGATATCTATATGGAATAGCAGCTTGATTTCACATCCAGTGATGATGATCATAAGGTCTGCAAGCTGCAAAGGTCCATTTATGGACTTAAGTAAGCATCTCGAAGCTGGAATACTCGTTTCAATGATGTGATCAAAATATTTGATTTCATCAAGAACGAAAAGGAACCATGTATGTTCAAGAAGGTCAGTGGGAGTGAAGTTGTCTTTCTTGTACTGTACGTAGATGACATCCTCCTGATTGAAAATGATATTTTCATGTTGACCTCAGTCAAAATATGGTTGTCTAAGGAGTTCTCTATGAAAGATCTAGTAGAGGCATCCTTATACTGGGTATTAAGGTCTATAGAGATAGACCAAATGGGATGCTGGGACTTTCACAGAAGATGTACATAGAGGAGGTGCTAAAAAGGTTTAGCATGAAAAACTCCAAAAGAGGTTTATTACCTTTTAGACATGGCATTCATCTCTTCAAGAAGATGTACCCTAGCACACTTGAGGAGATTGAACGCATGAGCAAGATCCCTTATGCTTCGGCAATAGGGAGCCTCATGTATGCCATGCTATGTACACGACCTGATATAGCCCATGCTGTGAGTGTCACAAGTAGATATCAGTCGAATCCAAGCAAAGAGCACTGGACTTCTGTGAAATGTATCCTTAAGTACTTGAGAAGGACTAAGGATATGTTTCTAGTCTTTGGGAATGGATAACTCCAGGTTTAGAGATTTACAGACTCAGACTTTATGTCTGATATAGATGATCAAAAGTTGACATCTGAAAGTTTGTTCATTTGCAATGGTGGTGCAGTTAGCTGGAAGAGTTTCAAGTAGACGGTGATTACTGATTCCACCATGGAGGCAGAGTATATTGCTGCATCGGAAGCTGTGAAGGTGGCATTCTGGTATAAGAACTTTATCGCAGAGTTTGGAGTGATGTCATCGGATGCCATCCCTCTTTACTACGACAATAATGGTGCCATAGCCTTAGCTAAGGAGCCAAGGTCTCACCAGAAGTCCAAGCATATCGAGCGACGATTTCATCTGATCCGTGATTATCTTGAAAAAGGTTATGTCAAGGTTAAGAGAGTCGACTCCATAAACAATGTGGCAGACCCACTGACAAAGTCATTAGGCCAGCAGAAGATCGAAGTCCACCTTGAGAAGATAGGACTTAGATATGTAGCCAATTGGCATTAGGTCAAGTGAGAGTTTGTTAGATGTGTGCCCTAGATGCCAGATTGGCTGACACATTCCTGTACAAATGTAAAGGTAAATTTATAATTTTGACTATAAATGAATAAAAAGATTATTCTACTATCACATTATGTATATTATGTCTGTGATACATCTTTTGAGTTAGTAGAAATGTTAATTCATATTTTCAAGAGTTGAAAATTTGAGGCATGAATTTACATAACTAACTCATAAACAGCTCCTGACCATAGGATCATCATGAGGATGGTGATTGATCCAGAATGTTGGTGTACGATCGCTTCCTTAGGATAGATGTGTCTTGAGTCTACGATGTGGAGACACCAAAGCGAGAGTACAGATATTCATTGAGAACGAGAGTACTGAGCGTGACCACCTCGAGCAGTCATAAGGAAGTCTACCTTCTCGTCGATGACTAGCTCGATGCTGCAACTGTGTGTCTAGTTCTTTGACCTGAGGTGCATCGACAGTTCACCTTGAGTGTGTTATAGTTTGACTACACCATAACTCGATCTCCTAGCCATTCAAAATTCTGAGGTGTATGTTGGCTGTAGCATGTTCATTGTAGGAACCAGATTGTACCAAGATGGGATCTATCAACCTCGGTAGATGAGAAGAGTAGTCCTATGATGATCGAAAGATCAAGTTCTTAAGCTTATGGCCATGGCAGAGTGAAATAATGGAAAAAAAATTTTCATTGGGGTTTCACATCGAACTCGGATCGATCGGTTGATTCATATGACTGATGTTGGGTTTAACGAGTTCACCTTAATCCTAATTCAGTCGGGACTCATGATAGAGGAACTCAATCACACAGGTAGCTACATTGAGAAGTTCGTCTTCATTTTTTATGGGTTGCCACCATATACTGCTAGATAGCACTGATGGATTTTAGGAGCAATTAGAATGATCTTGATGATCGATCATTCTAATTGTCTGAATCAGAAGAGTTCTGATCCATTGAAAGGAGTTTCGATGATATCGATGATGAGATCACGACATGTCTCGTTACCACACAGAAATGAATCTAACTGGGTCACACAAACAAGAGTTAGGGTCTGGATGTCATCAATCAAACTAGCCTAGTTCGATTGATGTGGATTAGATCCAATTAGGTTCAAGGAAATCGTGCTTGCACATGATTGAGCCTAACTTTCTCCTCATGTAATCTTTTCTATCTCGACTAAGCCAAATGTGATTTGACTCACTCAGAAAATCTTGAGAAGGTTTCTCTCAATTTGACTGGAGCCAGTCCAGCTCAAAAAAGTCTTGTCTTAATTTATGAGATGAATTTAAGACAACATCTGTCAATTCCTGTCATCTGCCATTTCTGTTTTAGGACATCGGTCAAACGTTGACTTATGGATCTTGAACTGAAGGCCACTTGGCAAGAGGTCATTGGAGAGTTTTTGTGGAGTGTCCACCTACTAAATTAAACCTCAAAGTGGGCACCAAGATCAGATTGGGCGTGCGCCCCAAATGGATAAGGATAGAATCCCATGAGATGAGGACTCTATGCCTTGATCGACTCAAACTATTGGGCGTCAATCTCACTGTGTTTATCCAGTGTTGGCAACAACAGTAGGAGGATTTGGTGGAGTTCTTATCTGATATAATCAAATGACATCACTCCAATAATTAAAATTTTTTCAAAATTAATTAAAATTTTCTAATTGGTCGAATGATGTGAAACTGCATGGCGCAGCAGGGTCTATTTAAACCCTGTCTGCGCCTAGGGTTTAGAGAATCTGCTCAATACCCAGCAAAAATAAAAAACCCCTCCACTTCTCCATGCCCCCTCTGGTCCTCTCTCTCCCCTCTTCATGTCCAAGAAGTTGGGCATCCATCTGGTGCTTGTCCAAAGTGTGGTGGCTCCCTGATCAGAAGGCTGCAGGGATTTATCGAGAAGCTGCTGCTCCAGCTTCAGAAGATCTTTTGAAGATCTTCCAGATCTGATTTTTGGAGCAGAGATTTGCAAGGAGAAGATGATCCAGATCCTGCTTGAGTGGATACTGATAGAGGTCAGGTGACTGCGTGGCTATTTTTGAACCTCGGGCATTGCTGCGATCATCTACAGGGTAATCTAGTTACCCTAGAAGTATTTCTCTAATCCTCAAATTTTAGATTTAATTTTAGATTAAATATTAGATAATAAGAATTAGATCTAATAGATCTTAGATCTAAAATATTATAGAATAATTTTTTTAAAAAAATATTTCATCCCAGATCTCATTAGATCTGAAAGATCCTACAAAGAAAAAGCTGATTTTTCCTTCAAAGCCTTGGACTGATCCATGTATTTGATTGTATCATTTTTATATCTTTTTCTTCCTATTGCAGTATTAACATCGTCACCAGTATTAGTGATCTTGGGTAGGAGATCTATATTCCACATTTATAAGAGATTCTTTCCAACAGGTGATATCAGAGCCTGTGGCTGTCTGGCTTACGATGGTGTTGATCGAGGTTGAAGAAGATACAGAAAATAAGCTCGATCAAGATAGAGATCAATCGGTATAATGAAAAGAGCACTTTCTTCCTATGGCAAGTGAGGGTGAAAGATGTGCTCATCTAATAAGGATTGATTGATGCTCTTTTGTATGAAGAGAAGCCAACTATCATGGAGGAGAAGGATTGGAGGCAGCTCTAAATGCAAGTAGTTACTGTGGCAAGCACCAAAAATAAAAATTTAATCTGATTCAACTATTATATAGAATAAGGTGAGATCAGATGTCGAATCCTCAGGGATCAAAGGACTGAGTTGTGGTCAAATTAAAAAATAAGATGAAGAATTTAGATTTCAAGATTTATAAGAGGAATAAAAGAAACAAATTTGATAGAAATAAAATTGAAAAAAATCAAATTGAAGAAAGATCCTTAGGTTTTGAATCCATCCTTTAATCACATATTTATATTTTAGTTAAAAGTAATCGAAATCACTACAAACTACAAGTTGTAGTAATAATAAAAAGATAAAATTATGATCTTATTCTCGATATGGTTTATCTTGCTGAGCATGAATCGTATCCTTAGATCATGACTCATCTCTATATAGTCATAAGCTATTTGAGATCGAGTATCATAAAATAAGAAAAACTACTATTTGAACACATGAATAAAATCATAAAAATATTTATATTTACAAAATATTTCATATATTCAAAAAGAAAGAAGCCTTACAATATTTAAGTAGTTGATTGTGTAAGACAAGAAAATGCATAATGAGATCAAGAAATAAAATACAAATATAGATTTAAGGACTTCATCTACTCCCCCAAGGATGAATGGCTTAGCTACTCATGAGTTGGATCTCTCTTGCTATCAACAGCTCCATCTTCTTATTGGAGAAGAACTTGAAGAACAAGCAATAGAACCTCCTTATGCCATCAAAGATTCTCTCCCAAAACTTCAAAACCTAACAACCTCCCTCTCTTCCTCTCTACAAAATCTCTATAATTTTCTATTTTTCCTCTTAATTTTTCTCTATTTATTTCTCAATTTTTCCCCCCTTCTCTTAGGCTGCCCACACCCATTTTATAGCCCTCAAGACTTCCTAGATTCCTAGATGTCTCCAAGTCTCACAAATCCTCATGCCTCCCTCTTTTCTATTTTAGTTGTGGCATCCCAACTTTCTCTCTATTTGCATTTAAAACCCTCAACCCATCCTACATCCCAGGCTTGTTCAAGCCATGAACTTTTAAAATCCTCAAGCCTATTGGCGCATTTGAATAGTGCCGAATCGGTGAGCCGTGAGCCTGTATGTGCCCAATCTGTGTGATGACACCCGCATGAACCCGCTAGCCACATGAATGCCCATGTGAACCCGCTCACCTACCTATGAGCCATGCACACACACCGTGTGCTACTATTCCTGTGCACTGCGTGTGGACCATGTGGATTTTTTTGTGAGCCGCTTGTGGACCATAGCTTATTTTTTAGGCCATGTTGTTGCTGTCTTTTGGCTTGGATCGCATGTCTGCATTGGCTAAACATTTATCGATAGAGGCAGGCTAACTTGGGCTTTGTCTTGAACTTAGTGATCATGAAAATGTGTGTGATGGGACAATAGCATGTATTCAATGAGAACCTTACTGATTGGTTTGTGAGTAATTTTTCATGATTCATAATTTCTGAAAAAGAACATAAAAATATCAAATACTAAATAATAAAGATTAAATTATATAAGTTCTAATACTGCTTATGTCATATTAATGTATTGATCAGTAAGTGGGGAGTATGATCTGCTTGTACTTGACGGATGATGTGGTGATCGATGTGCTTAGCGAGACTTTTTCGACAGTATTATAGATAAAGCTTGAGAAGATGTAAATAGTGAAGTCACTCACCAATGCTCTCTTTCTCTAAAAATAGTTCTATCAGTTGTAGATGAGCGAGAGACAGAGCATGCAAGAACTTCTCAGCAACTTTCAAAAGATCCTTACCAATCTCCTCAACTTTGGTGAGAAGGTTGAAGAGAAGATCGGGATGTTGGTCTTGCTTTCATCGCTTCTCCCTTCATTTAAGTCTTTGGTGATGACTCTTCTTATGGAAAAGAGCACCATCAAGATGGATGAGGCTACTTCTACACTTCTTCAGAATGAGGTTCTCAGATGGAAGAATTGAGCTTCGAGTTCAAGGATGACTCAGCTATCGCAGTGACTGGAGGTGGTGGTGGTAGAGAATGAACAGGCAGAAGATCGCAAGGTGGGCGATCCAAATCCATGTCGAGAGACTTCAGTAAGATCAAGTATTATGGTGTGATGAGTTGGGACATCGAATTAGAAATTGTCCACAGCTCAGAGATCGAATAAAGACTACTGTAGCAGTGGTACAAGATAGTGATATACAAGAAAGTGATGATGTTCTTCTGATGTCTGATGAGGTATCTACTTCTTTCTCATAATAGATTTTAGATTCTATATGTTTGCATCATGTTTATTGTAGAGACAAGCTGTTTGACTTCCTAAAGAGTAGTGAGGGCATTATTCATCTATTGGATGGATTGAGTTATGTAAGCAAGGATATTGGGACTGTCAGCTTACAGGCTCATGATGGAGCAGTAAAAAAATTAAGCAAGATCCGATACATACCCAATTTTAGGAGTAATCTAATTTTATCGAGCAAACTGGATTGAAGCAGCTACAGGTGGAGAGCTGATGATGGAATCTTGAAGATTTTATGTGGTAGTAGGGTTGTGTTGAAGGGAAAGAAGTATGGAGGACATTACCTCTCGACAGGGAGCTTAACAAGAGGTGGAGATTTAGGAGCCAGTGAGAGCTCAGAGAAAGGTAGAGCTCCAGGTACAGATAGGCTGGGCACGAGATGAAAAACTTGAAAGGATGACAGACGACGTCACAGGATGAAGTTCGTATTATTGTAGGAGGCTATCCTAAGCAGATCTCAGGTCAGACAGGTCACAGTATCTGACAGAGATGGGATCGAATGGCCTGGCTCGACACTCATATTTATCCATCTATAAGCAGCTAGACATCTATCCCAGGGCATGGGGGCATGATTATCTTGAAGCTCTTAAAGTTATGTGGAGGCCAAATGTCAAGTAGAGACAAAGATTGTTGGATTTTGGCACCTTAAATTTGATCCACAACAGAAAAGTCCAGCAGACTAGGCCCATAGATGCAAGCACGCAGGCCTATGGGCATGATAAATACAATATTATGACATAAGAAGTATTAAAATCTTTAATAATTAATCTCTATTTATTTAGAATTTGATGCTTCTTATTTTTTTTTCAGAAAACTTGTTAGGAGAACCAATTATGCAATTAGAAGCGGATGAAGTCACAAAATTGAAACCTCTTGCTTTTGAAGGCAGCCTACAACTTACCTACCCTTGAAGACTAGTTTGAATTGAATTCAAGCCTAAAAAAAATAACTAGAAGATTTGAACCCAAGCAACGCCCATATGCCATCTATCTAAGAAGAATACATGTGGCATTTGGAAGAAAGAAGAGGGCATATGTGGCATGAAATGGGCTTTGGCCTGACATTTAAGAGTAGGGCCCACGTTGGCTTTTAAAAAAAATCAAAGAGGGATCTTTGGCATTCTGTACGTTGGAGTGATGCATGGGGTGGAAGAAGGAATTGATGCTGAATGTGTGAAGGGCTTTGGAGCGCATGGACATGAGAGCGGCTTTCATAGAGCGGCTGTGCGTTTGCAGCAAGAGCGTGCGGGTCCACAGGCGGCATGAGCTAGACTCGCGCACGATCGTGAAAGTGAATAAGATGTGGCTTCTGGAATGCAGCAATTTCAAAGGAAAATACTCTATCATTAATTTCACATCTAAAATATATAAAAATCTCTTATTTCTCACACCTATAAATAAAGTTCAATATTTTTATCTTGGGATATCTTTCACCATACTATAATTTTTGTTGGAGACCCATGTGGCAGGTAAGTATATTCATCTTTTAAAATTTTTGACTATCTTATTCTCACTTTCTTCTATCCTTCTAATACACGAGAAAGAGAGTCAGTCAAAGGGAGGTTGGCTCCAAACCAAAAAAGAGAGAGAAGCCAGGTTCTGTAAGAGAGTTTATTTTATTTTATTTTCTTTTCCAATTCCAAACCTCGTTAATGGCTTAGGAGTTAAAAATTTTTATATCAAAATTTTTGTTCGGCAATAAATTAATTTTTTTATTTAATTTTTATAATTTAAATTTTTGTAATAGAGTAGTTTAAATTTCTGTATCTTTTAATTCTGTAATTTTTTATTTTCGTAAATTAAATTCCAACAGGTAGTATAATATTTTATTTTTTTTTCGAACTTCAAATCAACTATATTTGGCTAAGCAATCCCTCTGAGATTTGCGATGAAGCTAGACCATGAATAGAAGTCTTCTCCTTTGAATTTCTCTTTTCAAGCTTTCAATTTTTAGAGTCCTTCTCCCTTCATCTCTCTTATCAAGAGACTTGATGGGCTATCATTAGGTCAGAATCTCTTCATAGTCCATACTTGATTTAATGCAAGAGAGAATGATTGGTTGAAGGCTCACAAATCTCTTAATCCTTTCTTCTCTTTTCTTATGAAAACTTTGATGGGTTATAGTTAGGTTTGAGCTCCTTCATAACTTATATATAGGTAACACAAGAGAAAAAAGAGAAAGAAAAAGTCTCTTAATTAGGATGAAAGCGAAATGCTTGATGAATCATAGTTGAGTTAAATATCTTCATGATCCATGCTTGTTCATATTTTACACCTTAATCAAGGGACATTATAAGAGAAATCATAGAAAGGCTCTCAATTTATTGATCTAGTAGATTCAAAAGCCCTAGATCTTTTAGATTATTTACCTTTATAATTAATTAGTTTACTGTTTTGATAGTTAGTAATCCAACAAACAATCTCTCTTCTTTTTCTTTAAAGTTCACCTGAGCAAGTATTTGAACACACTTTAAAATTCAATTCCTCATGGGATCGAGCCATACTCGTTGGACATGCTACATTGCACACCGTACACTTGCGGCAAATTTAAGATACATCAAATTTTTTGCGTCGTTGTTGGAGAATTGATGTTTTTAAATTATGTTTCAGATTCTTTTCTTCATGCTTTTAGTTTTAGTTTTAGTTTTAGTAATTTCTTTCTGTCTTCTTTTAGTTATTTTAGTTAAATCAAATTTTGTTCCGATATAAGGTTACCCTGGTGTAACAGCAAGTTACATTGTATGATTGTGCTAGGATAGATTTTGATTTATATTAAAAAAAAATTAGTACCTTTAATTCTTAAATTTTTTCTTTAATTATTGCTTTATTTGCTCAGTTAATTTTCTACCTTTAATATAGATTAGATTTCTCATATTATATTTAGATTGCATAAATTTTTTTTTCTTATTAGCTGATTTAATTCCTTTTTAGTTGGATCTATTCATTTCTTTCATAACTTACTAATGTATTCAAAACTTAACATTTACTTTGATTTCTATAATTAGATTAACATTAAAAAAAACACTAATCATATAAGATTTAACTAATATAAAAAAAATACCTAAACTTTAAAAATTTTCTACTTTATTTGATCATCTTTCTTTTTCTATTTTGTATTTTCATAATATATCTTAAGGGTATCACCCATTAATCAGATAAGATGAAGATTTGATCACTCTTTCTTAGCCCACAAATCACTTCCTTGCATCTACATAACCTAACCTAACCCTTAAATAAAATTGATTAGACGCCAGTCCTAGGAGCATCCGAGCTTATTAGGATAAGAAAACTTAAGAGTTGGATCGAGTTTAAGTTGGTTAGCCTGTCGGTGTCTAGAAAAGTAGTTCAGAAACTACATTCCAAAGAAAGATGGCTATCTAATTAGATTTATTGCGAAAGCATAGGGAGCCTCCCACTAATCTTATACTTATCTGGCTGATTCGATTAGCTGATTTCGAACTTGGAGTGCTCGAAGGCAACCTTGGCAATTAGGAGCTATTTAGAGTTAGGAGAATCTTAGTTAGGATTCATCTTCTTTTCTCTTCTCTTCTTTTGATTAAAAACTTGATTGAAAACAACATAAAAAAATTCAAAAATTCAAAAAAAAGAAGATAAAGTGAATTCTCCACTTCCTTCATGGAGAAGGGTGTCGGATCGACTAGTAAGAATTGATTTGATTTCTGTTTCAAATCCAACAACTTTTACAATGGGAGAATCTAATCAGCCCCAAATCCTTAAGGATTTATGTTGTCCAGCCAATTCCATCCAACCTTCTTGCATCAGGTTGCCCTAATCCACTGTAAATAACTTTGAAATTAAACCTCAAATTATCAATATGCTTTCAAAATTCATAGGAATAGAGAATGCATACATATTCATTAGAAAGTTTGAAGAAATTTGTACAACCATGAGGCTGCAATAACTGTCAGAAGATGAGGTTAAACTAAGACTACTCAATTTTGCCTATAAGGACAATGCTAAAAGATGGCTCTATAGTCTTTCAAACCAAGCTGTCCTAATCTGGGAGGATTTTGTAAGAGTGTTCCTAAAAAAGTTCTTTTTCCATCATAAAATAGCTAGGATTAGAAATGAGATAAACCAATTTTACCAACTAGCTGGCAAATCATTCTGAAAATACTTCGATCGCTTTAAGAACCTCTTGACCCAATACCCACACCATGGAATAAAGACCTAGAGGCTATGTCAGATAATTTATGAAGGACTAGATTCAAATTCTAGAACGATGCTAAAGTCTACGTGCTAGAGTCAATTTATGTATAAGAAATCTATTGAAGCCTGACAATTTCTAGAAGACCTAGTCGAGAAAAATTTACAATAAAAAATAACTAAAAAACCTGAGAGACCGACACCTTTGAGAGGTGAAATACACTAAATTCAGACCTCCCCAACTATAGAGGCAAAAATTGTAACTTTAGCACGTAGGTTAGAGGCCTTAAAGCTACAGAGACCAACCAGTGTGAACCAAGTTTCTGCACCCATGTGCAATACATGTAGTGCACCCGATCATGTCCTTGAGGAATGCCCCTTTCGATGAACCCAATAAAGAATGGAATGCACAGGTAAATGCCACATACCAGAGACCAGTAAACAACCCCTATGCACCCACATATAACCCAGGATGGAGGAATCATCCAAACTTCTCATGGTTACAGAACCCAAATGTAGGCAGTCCTAGCTTAAACTAGCAAAATTCAAGGCCTAACCCTATGATAAACAACCCATCAGGCTTCAATAATAATGAAAAGAAACTTAGTTTTCTAGAGAAAAACCTAGAAGTCCTGACCAAGTCCAATGCTGACACCAATGTCACACTGAGCAATTTCATGCAAACCACAGGCTAACTCATAAATACTAACACCCAGGTCATTGTCCATTTGGAAATACAGGTGGGTCAACTAACCTCTACTATGAGTGAGCGAGAATGAGGTAGGCTACCTAGCCAACCTAAGCCCAACTCGAGAAACCAAAATGGTCCACGATCCCAATAAGGAAACCAAGTCAACCATATGAATGCTATTCACACCTTAAGATCTAGGAAATAAGTGAACAATAAGGTAGGTACATCTAATGATAGAGAGAACTCATCTGTTGAGTCACCGTATGAACAATCCACCTTACAAACTCAAGCTCCTGAAATTGATAGTACATCAAGTACAGAATCCATAATTTCTAAAGCTCCTTTTCCAAATCAACTAAGGTCCAATAAAAAATTAGAATATTTGGATAAAGTTTTAGAGGTGTTTAAGCAAGTTCAGGTGAATATTGTTGGGTTCTGACTATGCAGCAGAAAGTAATTTTTAAAATTTTTTAAAACACTCAAAATAATAACTTTATCAAATAAAACTATCGAGCTGAACCTAAAACCCTAGAATCACCTTGCCGAACATGATCAAAGCAAATTCAAGCATGCAAAAAGATAGAATATTATACTTTAACTAAAATAAAAAAATGGCACATTGGTGTTCTCCACAAGATCCCAAAGTAGAAATCTTCTAATGGTGATCCACATGGAAGTTGGCCAAGATCCTTCCCAACCGGTGTGTAGCCGCAGCCTTGTCTTCTCAAGAACACTATCGGCTTTAAACTTGCATCATGATCGCACCAAAGCCCAGTTGCTTTTGATCTTATCACCAAAATGATACTAAGAAGATACTTTTCAGATGCCATATAATCTAAGATTTAATTTTTAGCTCTAATATATGAAAAAACCAAATCCTGTGGCACTTCAGTAATACTTACTGAAAATCTCACCACCCTGTAGCAATGTTTGCCACTCAAATTCTCCTCTTTTTTTATCAAAATTTTTTTAAATTTTTTTTATGATTTCCACATCTCTTATCTCTGGCTCACCCAAAATCTCAGCCAGAAGCTATCTGGCGCATCCCCTATAAATAGGGGACCAAAGGATGTTACATGGGATAAAGGGGCACCAACTTTTGGTGCTCCAAATTTCCACATGCCAAATAAATTTATCGAGTGAATTTTTAGTGATTTAGATACTTAAAGTAAAAGGACTCTTTCTTGTCTACATGCCATAAAAATTTCATTGATTTTTGGCATCAATATGTAGAATTTCTGATTTATCTTCCAAGGCAACGCATTTAATAAAGAGCTTTCTTTAAAAAGAACTCTTTATTTCTCACACTGATTTAAGGTGGACGGCAATTATATTTTTGTGTGGATTTTGGTGAATGTAGAGGAGTCCTCTCCTTGAAATTGGTCTAAGTTGGATAAGAATCCAATCCAAATTAACCCAATCTCATTAGGTCAAAGCTAACTGGTCTAGGTTAGCTCAAATACTTTGAACCAAACCAATTTGGAAACTTGGGTTAATACAATGTGCCAGCATATCAAATTAACCCATAAAATTTATATTAAACTATAACTAAATTAGATCAAAGCTAAATCTTAAAGTGTGTGACCCATTGAATTTTAAATCTAGTCAGCAGTGGACCCAGACTTTCGACGTAACCTTAATCCAAAGAGATTAGGTCACCCGAAGAGTCCCAATCAATTTGGACTCTTCCAAATTGATTCCAAAATTAAATTCTTTTAATTTTTATCAAGCTCACAAGTATAGATTGATGTCTAGCAATATGTCATGACTACTTGAAAGATTTAAAATTTTGATGAAAAATTATCAAAGTACCCTTCAATGGCAAGTTCCTCATGTAATTCAATCCTACAATCAAACAACATCCCAGATGAGCTGTGGGTATAGAAATATGTCCAACCCAATCACTTATCTTTATGTATCTTGATTTAAAGATGATGATTCAATTGATGATATATTGAAACTTTTGTTTAATTATCACCCTACTTTGGCCAAAGACTTTCAGAATCATTGTCCTATGAGATCACATAGGATGTTCACTCCCCTTATTAGGAGTAACTGATCCCTTATTGATCACTCACAACCTCCATGCATACTTCATCATATCCAGAACACCCCACACAAGGATCAGAGAATCAAGTTAGGTAGTGAACCAAAACATGGATCCATATATACAAGGTACCATGGTGACCTCAGGTCAAAGAATCACTTACACAACTTTCACTAGAGAATTATCAGTTGACATGTAAATAAGACTCTATTTGATTATTCTCTCGTAAGTCAATTCAGTGAACTCATTCTCTAATGAGCACCCATATCCTTGGATTAGTGTCATCACATAAGTGGTTGTGAGATCAACCACCCTCATTTTTGAGCATACATAGGACATGCCAGTCTTATCGGTATCATTGATCCCTGACTCAATGTACCAACGACTAGGAATATTTTAGATTAGGACTATCAAAGATTTAGATCTCACTAGCGTGATCTCATCGTGGCCCTAAAATCATTGTCCAGACCTATGGGGTTCATTATAATCTTAAAATTAATAAGATGCAGCATATAATGAATCAAAAATATCAATTTTATTAATAATATTAATATCAATTACATGAGTTTAAAAGATAAATTACAATAAACATCCTATCGCATCCCATATGCGATTGGCTTGTAGGGCATAATTCTTTCAACATCCTATCGCATCCTTCTTCACCTTCTTCTTGGAGATGCCAGCCTTAAGGTTTAGCTTTTTCTTAAAATCCTTCTTCATCTTCTTCTTGTTGATCTTATCAACATGAAGAACCTAAAACTTTTCACCCTTGAAATAGCTCTCTACTATTTTTAATATATTCAGTAGCTCAGACAAGCTGATGTTCAGTTTGTTCATATGATATTAATGACAAACTGAGAAAAGGAGTCTGGGAGATACTGCAGGATAAAATCTTGGCTCAGTTCACCCTCCATGGCAAAATCCAGTTGTCTCAGATGAGTGATCAAATCAATCATCTTTAGGACATGCATTTGCATGGAAGAGCCTTCAGTCATACGGGCATGGAACAACTGCTTCGATATTTCATATCGAGTAGTTAGACTTTGCTCCCTATATAACTCCTTAAGATTAAGGAGAATAGAAGAAACGTCCATGTCCTCATACTGCCTTTAAAGCTCATTGCTTATGGAGGCAAACATGATATATTTGACAGTCATACTGTCATCTTTCCATATCTTATATGTGGCCCTTTCCTCCTTGGAAGCATCCTCCCCAAGAGAATGTAAGAGACTTTCTCCTGAGTAAATATAATTCTCAAGTTCCTTAACCAATTGACATAGTTGGGTTCGATCAACTTGTTAGTATTTAGGATACCTCTAAGGGACATTGAGGATGCCATAAGTATAGTTAATCTACGATAACAAGAACACAATATAAGTGGACAACTCATGAAGATGTTTACAACTAGACTAGAACTTTTATCTAATTGTGTCTCCCATTATTTTATCGAACTTCATAGCCCTTAAATATGAAAATCAAGAAACATACTAATATTTCTTAGTGGGATTGAGATCTCTATTCCTCATAAACACCTTGTGGAGAGCACAACAAGTATTCATAAGTTCAAGAGTAGGTAACTCTTTACCAATTATACCTTTACAATTCTCAATATTTTTCATTCTGGCCTCTAGGTCACATATAGTCTTGTGGATAGCACAACAAACTATAGTGTTCTAGTTAAGTTGCCCCTTCAATCCCATATAGTCATACTTAAATAATGCTGTCCTTGTGGATAGCACAACAAAGCAACACTATTCAAATATGCCATAAGCATCAATATGCACTTGATCAACATCATGTCAATTTTTATAGTAAACCTTATGGATAGCACAACAAGCTCACTAAGATCTTGATATACTCTATCAACTAAGTTTGTAGAAAGGTCCTTGTAGTGTCTACATCACTAATCAATTTAAATCTAAAATTTAAGAAGACTAAATTGGCCAGGTAAGTAGGTGGGAGACTCTCCGTAGCTTTTCTAGATACCAACAGAGTTGGCCAGGCCAGCATATGAACCTAATTAGAAAACCACTTTGCACACTTTTCTCGACACCAATTGATCTTAAGAATTTGACTTTTGATTTAAAAGTGAATCCCGATATTATAATTTAATATAATTTTATGAGGGACTTTAAACTTATCTCGACACATCTTAACTATATAAGTGCATAAAATGTACATTATAAATTATGTAAATTTGCATGCTTCTGCTATTCAAAATAGCAATCACATTATCATGCCAAAAAATGTATAAGGGTGCAATCAAGGTCATAACATATGACTAACAAATTCATATAATATAACATACTCCAATCTAATTAGGCATGCATAACACCCTTATTAGCTATACATCGATTTAATCATCATGCAATCATGATAATAAAATTTTAAATTATCATAAATTTATAATTTAATAATTCAAATTTAGAATCATGATTCATAAAAAGTCAAAAATATGTTTTTGAGTTTGAAGAATCGATGCAAAAATAATGCTACATTTTTGGCAGGATATGCACAAAAACAATTCTAAGCTACTATATTGCAATTGTTTGATTGAATCAGATAAGGATGGCTCTAATACCACTGTTAGATTTCAGCCATGTAGTGAAAAATAATTTTTAAAATTTTTTAAAATACTCAAACTAATAGCTTTATCAAATAAAACTATCAAGTTGAATCCAAAACCCTAAAATCACCTTGCTGAACACGATCAAAGAAAATTCAAGTATGTAAAGAAATAGAATATTATACTTTAATCAAAATAAAAAAAATAATATATTGATATTCTCTACAAGACATCAAGATAAAAGTTCTCCAATGGTGATCCACACAGAAGTTGTCCAAGATTTTTCCCAACCGGTGCACAGTCACAGCCTTGTCTTCTCAAGAACACTACCAGCTTCAAACTTATGTCATGATCGCACCAAAGTCCAGTTACTTTTGATCCTATCACCAAAATGACACCAAAAAGATACTCTTCAGATGTCATACAATTTAGGATTTAATTTTTAGCTCCAACATATGAAAAAATCAAATCCTAGGGCACTCCAGCAACATTTGCTAAAAATCTCACCACCCTTATAGTAACTTTTGCCACTCAAATTCTCCTCTTTTTTTTCTCAAATTTTTTTCAAATTTTTTCTTATAATTTTTACATCCTTTCTCTCTATGTCACTCAAAAATCTCAGCTAGAAGCAATCTAGGGCATCCCCTATAAATAGGGGACCAGAGGATGTTACATGGGATGAGGGGCACCAACTTTTGGTGCTCCAACTTCCCATGCACCAATAAATTCACTAAGTAAATTTTTGGCAATTTAGATATTTGGAGTAGAAGGACTCTTCCTTTTCTACATTATATAAAAATTTTATTAATTTTTGGTATCAATACATAGGATTTCTGATTTATCTTTTAAGGCAACGCGTTTAATAAAGAGCCATCTTTAAGAAAGATTCTTTATTTCTCACACTGATTTGAGGTGGATGGCAATTATATTTTTGTGTAGATTTTGGTAAATGTGAAGGAGTCCTTCTCCACTTAAAATTGGTTCAAGTTGGATAAGGATCCAATCCAAATTGACCCAATCCCATTAGGTCAAAGCCAACTGGTTTAGGTTAGCTCAAATACTTTAAACCAAACTAATTTGGGAACTTGGGTTAATACAATATGCTAGCATATTAAATTAACCCATACAATTTACATTAAACTCTAATTAAATTAGACTAAGACCAAATCTCAAAGTGTGTAACCCATTGGGTTCCAAATCTAACCAGCAGTAGATCCGAATTTTCGACGTTACCCTAATCCGATGAGATTAGATCATCCGAAGAGTCCCAATCAACTTGGACTCTTCCAAATTGATTTCAAAATCAAATTATTTTAATTTTTATCAAGCTCACAAGTCAATATTGATGTCTAACAATATATCATGATGATTCAAAAGATTTAAAATTTTGATAAAAATTATCAAAATATTCTTCAGTGGTAAATTTCCGTGTAATTCAATCTTTTAGTCAAACAACATCTCAGATGAGCTGTGGGCATAAAAATATATCAAACCTAATCACTTATCTTTATGTATCTCAATCTAAATATAATGATTCAATTGATAATACATTAAAAATCTTTTTCTAATTATCATCCTGCTTTGGTCAAAGACTTCCAGAATTACCATCCTATGAGATCACATAGGATGTTCGCTCCCCTTATTAGGAGTGACTGATCCCTTATTAATCACTTACAATATTCATGCATACTTTATCATATTTAGAAGACCCCACACAAAGATCAGAGAATCAAGTTAGGTAGTGAACCAAAATATAGATCAATGTACAAAAGGTACCATGGTGATCTCAGGTCAAAGGATCACTTACACAACTCCCACTAAAAAATTATCAGTTGACATGTAAATAAGACTCCATCTGATTATTCTCTCACAGGTCAATTCAGTGAACTCATTCTCTAATGAGCACCCATATCTTTGTATTAGTGTCACCACACAAGTGGTTGTGAGATCAACCACCCTCATTTCTGAGCATACATAGGACATGCCAGTCTCATCGATATCATTGATTTCTGACTCAATGTACCAATGACTAAAAATATTTTAGATCAGAGCTATCAAGGATTTAGATCTCACTGGCATAATCTCATCACGGCCCTAAAATCATTGTCCAGACCTATGGGGTTCATTATAATCTTAAAATTAATAAGATGTAGCATATAATGAATCAAAAATATCAATTTTATTAATAATATTAATGTCAATTACATGAGTTTGAAAGATAAATTACAATAAACATCCTATCGCATCCCATATGTGATTGACTTGTAGGACATAATTCTTTCAAATATCACTCTTCTAGATATAATTAAACAAGTTCTAATGTATGCTAAATTTTTAAAAGACCTTTGTACTAAGAAAAGGACCACCAATGTACTTAAGAGATTATTTTTAGCAGTAAGTGTGAGCTCATACTTGTCTAGTCATGTGCCAATAAAATATAAAGATTCAGGATCTCCAATAATTTTATATGATATTGAAGAAACCCACAATGAGAAGGCCTTGCTAGATTTAGGGGCTAGTGTAAATATTCTTTTATTTTCAGTTTATAAGTAACTAGGATTGAGAGAACTTCTATCAACAAAGATCATATTATAATTAGTAGATAGATCTCTTAAGATCCCTAAAAAAATAGTAGAGAATATTTTAATCAAAATTGATAATTTTATCTTCCTTGTAGACTTCATCATTTTAGAGATCGAATTAGTTACGAATCTCAAGGATAATATCCCTATTATTTTAGGAAGATCATTCTTAGCTGCTGCGAATGCTGAAATTAATTGCCGAAATAGACTTATGAAGCTATCTTTTGAGAACATGACCATTCAACTGAATATATTCAGTCTAGAATAGAAATCCACCTAGCATGCTGATGTAAATATAATTTAAGAAAAAATTTATGAACTCATTGACATTAGCGATGAGGAAGTCGACCTCGAGTCTAGTTTCTGGCCAATTAGTAAAACTAGGGACATCAATAAAATTTTTATAGACAATAGGACTAGCCAGAGACAAGAGCCTCCTACTGAACCAATCATAGAAATGGTTAAACCATCACCCAAGCTATCAATAGAAGAGGCATCCAAATTAGAATTGAAATCCAGCCTGTAATTATCGCATTTGACCTAAATCCTAAATAAGAGGAGTAGTTAGCAATCCTGAGAGAGAATCATGAAGCAATAGGCTAGACCATGGCTGATATTAAAGAAATAAGCTCTTCCATAGTTTAACACAGGATACACCAAGAGCAAGAGTCCAAACCAACTAGAGATGCTCAGAGAAGACTTAACCCAGCCATGAAGGATGTAGTCAAAAAGAAAATCTTAAAGTTACTTGATAATGAAATTATCTACCCTATCTCTAATAGCTCGTGGGTAAGCCCTGTACAAGTGGTACCAAAAAAGTCAGGGATATCAGTGGTCCAGAATGAAGCAAATGAACTTATCCCAACAAAGACCCAAATGGGGTGGAGGGTTTGTATAGACTATAAAAAATTGAATGCTGCGATAAAAAAAGATCACTTTTCATTGCCATTTATTGATCAAATATTAGAGAAATTAGTCAGATAAGAGTTTTACTATTTTCTTGATGGATACTTCGGCTATAATCAGATCTCTATAGCCCCCAAGGATCAGGAAAAGACTACATTCACTTATCCATTTGAAACCTTCACTTATAGGCATATGCCCATTGGATTATGTAATGCATCGGTAACCTTCCAAAGATGCATGATCAGCATTTTTTTTGATATGGTTGAATGATTTTTAAAAATTTTTATAGATAACTTTTCTATCTTTGATCCTACCTTCTCTGAATGCTTAGATCATTTGAGATTAGTCTTAGAAAGATGTGAGGAGAAGCACTTAGTTCTCAACTGAAAAAAATACCAATTCATGGTTGAAGAAGGGATTGTTCTTGGCCATGTAGTTTCGAAAAAAAGAATTGAAGTGGATAAAACCAAAGTAGACTTGATTGCAAGTCTTTCACCATCTAAGTCTGTCAAAAAAATTCATTCATTTTTAGGACATGCTAGATTTTATAGAAGATTCATTGTCAATTTTAGCAAAGTGACTCACCCATTAACAAATCTATTAGTAAAAGAAATCAAGTTTGAGTTCACTCCTGAGTGCCTAAAGTCTTTTGAATTTTTTAAAAAGACACTCATTTTAGCTCCTATCATTTATTCTCCTGTCTGGTTTGAACTTTTTGAACTCATGTGTGATGTGTTTGATCATACTGTGGGTACAGTTTTAGGTCAAAGAATTAATAAGCTACATAGAGTTATTTACTATGCGAGCAAAACCTTAAATGATGCACAGCTTAATTACACTACCACTGAAAATGAGTTCCTGACCATTGTCTTTGCCCTAAAAAAATTTAGATCTTATTTGGTTCGGTCCCACATCATTGTCTATATTGACCACTCTGTCATTAGACATCTCCTAGCAAAGAAAGATGCCAAGACGTGCTTGATACGATGGATCTTGCTCCTTCAAGAATTTGATCTAGAAATCAGGGATAAAAAGGGAATAGAGAATGCAGTAACTAATCAGTTGTCCCGAATCATAGTCGCACCATTTAGTGAACCACCCATTAATGAATTTTTTTCTGATGAACAACTCATGTCCATGTCCACTGAACCATAGCATGCCGATATTATCAACTATTTAGCCATTGGTAAAGTCCCTTCTCACTAGACCACTCCGGACAGACATAAATTCTTTGCCCAAGTGAAGTATTTTATTTGAAATGATCCATACCTCTTTAAGCAGTGTCCTGACCAAATCATTAGAAGATGTGTCCCAAAAAATAAGGTTAGAAGTATTTTATCTTTCTGTCATGACTAAGCATGTGGTGGTCACTTTGCATCTGAAAAAATAGTTGTCAAAGTCCTCCAATGTGGATTCTATTATGAGCATACCTTCAAAAAGTTTATCATCCTTTTTGATCTTTAGACTCTCCAAGTATTTTGGACAGTTCCTTCTCCAATAGCCTTCAGCATGACAGTGGAAATACTTTCCTCTTGCTTCAGCCGTCTTTGGACCATCTTTCTTAGGCTTGCTCTCTTTCTTTTGCTTCTTCATGGATTTAACCTTCTTTCTTCCAGTAGACTTTCTCTTGAAAGAAGAAGTCTGCTCCACAGTAAGAACAGTATCCTTTGAACTCTTCAAGATACCCTCTATGATGACCAACATGTTGACAAGTTCAAAAATAGTGCAGTCAAGTTTGTTCATATGAAAATTCACAATGAATTAACTATATGAACTGGTAAGAGATTGAAGAATCAAATCTATCTGCATTTCCTTTTGCATATCTAGCCCGAGCTTTCTAAGCTCCTCAATGTCCTTGATCACTATCATACAGTGCTCATGGACAGACTGCCCCTTGCGCATCTTTAGATTGAAGAGTCTTTTGGATTTTTCGAAGCGCGCAGTATGACTCTGCGCACCCTATAACTCTTGTAGGTGAGTGATCATGGCCTGGGTAGTAAGCATATGCTCGTACTGATTTTGAAACTCATTTGACATAAACGTCTGCACATAACACTTGACCCAACTATCTTCATCCGTCCACTTCTCAAATGCAGCTCTTTGCTTAGCAGTAGGACGATTTGGTAGCACTATGAGATCTTGATCGAGAACATGGCTTAACTTTTTTGAGATCAGGACAATCCTGAGATTTCTCAGTCAGTCTTTGTAATTGGTACCAATCAAATGATTGATTTCAAGGATGCGGCCTAAAGGATTTGAGGCTGACATTATGGTTTAACTGCGAAAGTAGAGATTCAAGTTAGACTTTTGTACTTAATGTTTATATTTGCTTCTAGAGACTTTAAGATGCAAACAATGACTCCCACTAATTTATTGGATCCCTCCACTCTCCAGAAAAGAAATGAAAACCCTAATGCAATAAAAGATTTCTAGTGGATGCTGCGGTCCCACCAATGACATGTACCTCACTTAATAGTCATTGGTAACATGCACACCAATACGTAGGCAACTTTTTGCCCAGATGCTTCAATAAGTATGTTGCAGCGACTTGATCTCTAAGTCATGTGGGCTAATCTAACAGTTATTGCCCACACTTCTTAGTTAAGCCCGACTCACCGTTCACAAGTAGGTGCAAGGCCGTCATTGGGTCTCTAACCTAATAGTTATTGGGTCCAACTCCATCCTTACCTTAGAGCAACTCTTTGCTAATATAGTAGTTGTGTATTCTCAAAGCAGCTGAACCACTGTAACCAATTGAGAACAATCAATGCCGGTAGCATGCCCACACATCTATAATGGTGGAAGACCTATGGACTTAATATTTATGGGGAGGTTAGGTTTAGGTCTCATCTAATCAGTCATCATATGATCAATCTAACTAGCATGGGCTAAACCAGATTGCTAAGCAATCTAATTCAAGATCCAATCTTCCAAATTGATCAGATAAGTGGAGATCAATGGGGGTCCCCCCGTTGCCTTCCTAAGACATCAATAAATTGATCAAATCGATTAGGAAAACTAATTAAATAACCACATCTCATTAACTTGCCTTAGACATCAGTAGGTCAATTGATCAGAATTGGTTAGCTCAAGCGAATCAGGCTCAAACCAATGAGCCAAATTAGGTTCTTAGGTTAATTGATTCTATATATGAGATTTAATTGATTTGATCAACAATAATTATATGATTATTAACTTAATTGATTTAACCCTTATCAACACTTAACTTTATTTGATCAATTACTTGATTGAGTTAGACCCATATGACTCAAATCAAAAATCTTAAATACAATTCTATTACATGACCTAATTTATGATTTTTTCATGACCAAAATCGTCATACACAAATACAAATTTCAGATTTTAAAATCATATTTCAGATCTAAATTCATTGCATGAAAGTAAATTTTAAAACATGAATACAATTTTCAGGTTTTAGCATACAAATATATATCACATTTATGCATGTAAAATCAAATCTAAACAAATTTCAGATCTAAGCATGATATCATATATCTCATATACTAATCATGGATCAGATTAAAAGCTAATTTATGATCTAAATATGCAATCATATATCACATATATGAATCAAAATTCAGATTATATAAAAATTTTAGATTTTATGCATGCATCTATGTATCACATGAATATGAACTAGAACTCTTTCTAAATCAAAATTCAAATCTATGCATGTAATTACATATCATCTATATATTCTAAAATTAAATCTAAAATTAAATTTCAGATTAGAAGATCTATCTATACTTCTCATGTATTAAAAAAAATTTAATTTTGAAACTTTTTCAAAAATATGTATATCAAAATTCAGCAAATGAAAACTCGTGGCTATGATATCACTGTTGGAATTTGAGATTTGGTACATGTATATGCATTTCAAAAATTTTATTTTCTAAATATCACAGTAGAAAATAAGATTAAAATATTTTTAATCTAAATTATGCATGCATGAAAATATAAAACTACAAAGATATATCACATATGCTGAAATTGATATATGCTGAATTCAGATTGTGATCAAATCACATACCTGTTTCATAATTTTTTTCTTCAAATCTAGATCTGAAAGAGAAGAGATTCTCTTTTAGCCATATAAGTATCTGACCTCTATGAGTATCCACTCAGGATCAGCCTGGAATAGTCCTCTTTAATATGAATTTTGGTTCTCCAAAATTCAGTCTACTGAATCTGAACGAAGCCTGGATCATGATCAATGCTTGATTTTTCTCCTTAATCTTCTTCTTCTCCTCTTCTCTAGAATTTTTTCTTGCTTTGTACTGCTATAAAATACCAGTAACCAGCAAATTATGGGACACCCAATACCTTGAGCATAAAACTCCTTGGGACTCGCATCCCAAGGGATGGGTGTGCAGAACGCCCAACAGAAGAGAAAGAGAGAGCAAGAGAGGGCATGGAGAGAGCCTCTGGGCGTGAGGGGCTGCTGGTTTGGTTGATCTAGAGATCTTAAGGGAGGTCCCTTTAAATAGGCACAAGGATTGAATCCTATTCAATCACATAATAAAAGTCCTATTTGCATTGAATTTTCTATTAACTTAAGTTATCCAACTTACTTTAGGAGACTCTTTAGGCACCAACAATTGACACCCTTGCACTCATAATTAGACACCCCAAAATACACTCAAAAGATATCCCATAAGAGAACTAAAAGTTTCTAATCAATGGACACGCCCAACTTGATCAAATTAAGGTGGCACCCAAAAATAACTATCAAAAAAATTAATTAGGAACTTACACCCTTAATTAATATGATCCATAACCTTAGACATCCAACAATTGGAGTCTTATGAATCTTATTCATATAGGTTATTAGTAGATAATTAAGTTAAAATTATCTTATCAAATAAGTAATCCGAACGAAAAGAGAAATTGGATCCAACCATGTGTTAGCAAGGTTATCATGAACCCAATAGATTTCTCTAAACTCAATTGACACTTCATAAGCTCAATTACTTATTCTAGATCTAATCTCTTTGTTGTGTGATCCCATAGGTTCAATTTTACCTGTTAGTGAGATATACAATGATCTCTATCATTGTATCATTGAAACTCTTTTCAATGGGTTGGAATAATTCCACTCTAATTCAGTAAGGATTATCGATCTAGAATGATCCTAGTGAGCTTTCACAATCCACTAGTGATATCTAGCAGTATGTAGTGGTAACCCAGTAGAGCTGAAATGAACCTCTAGGTGTAGTTAACGTGTAATTCAGTCCTTCTATCGTGAGTCCCAACTAGATGGTAGGTCATAAATAAATCATCAAACCTCAACATCAGTCATATGATAGATTCGATTAGCTCAAGTTCAGTTGTGATTTCTATGAAAACCCTTTTCCATCAATCACACTACTATGGTTATAGATTCTTAGACTTAGCCTTTCAAATTTCATAGGACTACTCCTCTCTATCAAGGTCGATAGATCCTATCTTGATGCGCACTCCACTCCTATAGTGGACCAACTATCGCCAACATCCACTATAAGGGCTCATTGAGACCCATGTTTATGTATCGATCAAACTTCAGCAGCCTCACTGTGAGCAGCAGTACCATCTCAAGTCAAAGGACCAGTCACACAACTACAGTATCGAGATAATCACTGATGATTGAATAGAAATTCAAGTAATCTCTCATATGGTTATGCTCAGTACAGTTGTTCTCTAACAACCACCTACACTCGTCGCCCTGTGTCTCTACACAGTAGATTAGAGACTCATCTATCTCGAAGAAAGCAATTTGTGCACCAGTCTATCTGGATCTATTGCCATTCTCATGATGATTCTATGATCAAAAATATTTAAAAATTAAATACATGTCTCTAATTCTCAATATTTTGAGAATATATATCGAAACTAATTCCATGGACGATTCAAAGATACATCATACTTGAATGAAAAAAAAAATTATCCTTTTATTGATCATATCAATATATTAAGTACAAAATTATACTCTAAAATTATTACAATGTGTCAGCCATATTGGCTTCTAGGACATACATCTAACAATCTCTCACTTGGACTAAAGCCAATTGGCCACAAATCTAAATCCCATCTTCTCAAGATGGACTTCTATTTTTGGTTGGCTCAACTGCTTAGTCAATGGATCTGCCATGTTGTCTGTGGAGTCTACTCTTCGTATCTTAACATATTTCTTTTCGAGGTAGTCGTGTATGATATGAAAATGCCACTCGATGTGCTTAGATTTTTTATGAGACCTTGGCTCTTTAGTAAGTACTATGGCTCTATTGTTGTCACAGTACAACGGTATGGCATCTGATGTCATAACCTCAAGTTCTATAATGAATTTTTTGAACCAAAAGCCTTCCTTTGCAGGATCCAAAGCAGCGATATACTCAGTCTCCATGGTTGAATCCGCTATGATGGATTACTTGGAACTCTTCCAACTAACTACGCCACCATTGCAAATGAATACGTATCCTAACGTAAATCTCCTATCATCAGGATCAGACATGAAGTCTGAGTCAGTATAGCCCTCGACTCGCAACTCACAATCACCTCCAAAGATCAAAAACTGATCCTTAATCCTTCTTAAATACTTAAGGATGTTCTTCATAGCTATCCAGTGCTCATTGTCCAGATTCGACTGATATCTGCTCGTGACACTCACGGCAAGGACAATATTAGATCGAGTACATAGCATAGCGTACATGAGGCTTTCTATTACTGAAGCATAAGAAATCCTACTCATGCATTGCACCTCCTCAGATGTGGTCAGACACATCATCTTGGAGAGACTAATACCATGCCTAAGAGGTAAGAGACCTCTCTTGGAGTTTTTCATGCTAAATCTCTTCAGTATTTTTTCTATGTACAACTTTTATGATAGGCCAAGCATCCATTTAGGTCTATCCCTATAGACCTTTATTTCGAGAATATAAGATACTTTCCCTAGATCTTTCATGGAGAATTTCTTGGACAACCATCTTTTGATCATAGTCAGCATGGAAATGTTATTCCCAATAAGGAGAATATCATCCACGTACAATATGAGGAAGGTGATCGCACTCCCACTGACCCTTTTGTATACACAAAGTTCCTTTTCATTTTTGATGAATCAAACGATTTGATTGCCTCATCAAAATGATGGTTCTAACTCTGAGAAGCATACTTTAATCTATAAATAGACCTTTGCAGCTTGCAGACTCTGTGATCACCATCATCGGATGTGAAACCCATAGGCTGCTCTATATACATATTTTCCTCAAGATATCCATTCAGAAAATTAAGCAGTATTCACATCCATCTACCAGATTTCATAATCATAGTAAGCTACAATAGCAAGCAAAGTATGGATGGATTTCAGTATGGCTATGGACGAGAAGATTTTCTGATAGTCAATGCCCTCGCACCGACTATAACCTTTAGCCACAAGCCTAGTATTATAGGTCTCTATCTTACCATCGGCACCTATCTTCCTTTTGTAGATCTATTTACACCCAATAGGTATGATACCCTCGGGTGGATTTACAAAAGTCCAGACTTGGTTCGAGTGCATCGAGTCAATTTCTGACTTCATAGCATCTAACTATTTTTCAGAATTGATGTCAGACATCGCCTCATCAAAGATATTAGGATCATCACTATGACCCCTATCTCCTACAAAAAATATTTTCTTTACTTCCTCCGTAAGCATATCCATGTACCTTTCAGAAGGTCGAAAGATCCTGCTAGATCTACGAGGTGGTAGAGGAACATCAACTACTGACTCATGGACTACGGGTTCCTAAGGATCTATAGCTCTGGACTCTTCAAAGACTTTCTCTTCGAGCTTCACTAACCTCCCACTGTCACCATCCTGGATAAACTATTTTCTAGGAATACGGTGTTTCGACTCACAATCACATTATGATCTTGTAGAAAGTAGTAGTATTCCATGGATTCTTTTGGATACCCTATAAAGTGAGCTATAATAAATCTATCCTCTTGCTTATCTGTCATTTATCTCTTGACATAGGCTGGACATCTCCTAGTCTTGAGATAACCCAGACTCAACTTTTTATCGAACCATATCTTATACGGTGTGATAGGAACGGACTTTGATGGAACCCTATTCAACAAGTGAATGGTAGTTAACAAGACATGTCTCCAAAAAAATAAGGATAGATCAGTGAAGCTCATCATGGACCAGACCATATCCAATAGGATCTTGTTCTTCCTTTTCAATATCCTATTGAGCTGAGACATTCTAAGAGGGATCCATTGAGAGACTATGCCATTATCCTTAAGATATCCCAAAAATTTTCGACTAAGGTATTCACCTCCTCGATCAGATCGAAGAATCTTAATGGGTTTGCCTGTCTGCTTTTCTACTTCATGCCTGAATTCTTTGAACTTTTTAAAGACCTCAGACTTGTATTTTATGAGATACACATACCCTTACCTAAACAGATCATCGGTAAAGGTAATGAAGTAGGTATAACCACCCTTGGTCTGCATATTAAATAGTCCGCACACGTCGGTGTGTACCAGGGCAAATAGCTCTGTGGCTATTTCTCCATGTCCTACAAAGGCTAACTTGGCCATCTTTCCACGATAGCAGGATTCGTAAGCTAGATACGATTCTGGATTAAGAGAGCCAAGGATCCCATCCTTTTTCAGTCTATTTATCCTGTCCTCACCAATATGGTCTAGTCTATTATGCCATAAGTACTTTTGGTTAATTTCATCTTTGGATCTCTTTTGGCCTACGACACTTACTATTTGCTTATTTAGGTTCACATTCGTATCAACATGTAAGTGATAAAGACTGTCAATTAAAAGACCTCGTACAACCAATTTATTTCGTAAATAAATAAAATAAAATTTTTTATTGAAATAAATTTCAAAACTTTTCTGTACTAGCACAGATATGAAAATTAAATTATGACTAGCTATAGAAACATAATAATAGTCTTTCAAATATAATCTAATATCAGACAGTAATCGAAGAGGGTAAGTGCCAATGGCCTCTACAGCAACCTTTGCTCCATTGCCGATCCAAAAGATCATGTCAACTTTCTTCAACCTCCTACTTTCTATCTGACCGTACATTGAGGTACATATATGATCACTCGAGCCAAAGTCTAATACCCAACTAGAAGTAGAAGAAATCGTAAGATTAGATTCTATTATAAGCATACCTTCAGAAGGTTTATTATCTTTTTTGATCTTTAGGCTCTCCAGGTATTTTGGATAGTTCCTCCTTTAGTGGCCTTCAGCATGACAATGAAAACACTTTCCTCTTGCTTCAGCCATCTTTGGACCATCCTTCTTAAGCTTGCTCTCTTTCTTTTGCTTCTTCATAGATTTAACCTTCTTCCATCCAATAGATTTTCTCTTGAAAAAAGAAGTTCGCTCCACAGCAAGAATAGTACCCCTTAACTCTTCAAAGTACCCTCCGTGGTGACCAACATATTGATGAGTTCGAGAATAGTGCAGTCAAGTTTGTTCATATAAAAATTTATAATAAATTGACTATATGAACTAGTAAGGGATTAAAGAATCAGATTCATCTACAATTTCTTTTGCATATCTAGCCTAAGCTTTCCAAGATCCTCAATGTCCTTGATCACTATCATAGAGTGCTCATGGACTGCCCCTCGTGCATCTTCAGATTGAAGAGTTTCTTGGACACTTCGAAGCATGCAGTACGGCTCTGCTCACTATACAACTCTTGTAGGTGAGTGATCATAGCCCAAGCAGTAGGTATATGCTTGTGCTGGCTTTGCAACTCATTTGACATAGACGCCAGCACATAACACATGACCTAACTATCTTCATCTAGTCCACTTCTCAAAAGCAGCTCTTTGCTCAGCAATAGGACAGTTTGATAGCACTACAAGATCTTGACCGAGAACATGGCTTAACTTTTCTGAGGTCAGGACAATCCTAAAGTTTTTGAGCTAGTCTTTGTAATTGATAATGATCAAATGATTGGTTTCAAGGATATGGGCTAGAGAATTTGGGGCTAACATTGTGGTTTAACTACGAGAGTAGAGATTCAAGTTAGACTTTTATACTTAATATTTATATTTGCTTTTAGAAACTTTAAGATGTAAATAATGACTCTCACTAATTTATCAGATCCCTCCACTCTCCAGGAAGGAAACGAAAATCCTAATACGACAAAAGATTCCTAGTGGGTGCTGCGGTCCCACCGATGACATATACCTCACCTAACAGTTATTGGTAACATGCACACTGATGCGTAGGCAACTCTTTATCCAGATGCTTCAACGAGTATGTTGCAGTAATTTGGTCTCTAAGTTATGTGAGCTCACCTAACAGTTATTGCCTACACTTTTTAGTCAAGCTCAATCCACCATTCACAAGCAGGTGCAAGGCTGTCATTGGATTTCTTACCTAACAATTATTAGGCCTAATCCCATCTTTACCCTAGAGCAACTCTTTGCTAATAGAGTGGTTGCATGTTCTCGATGCAACTGAACCACTATAACCAGTCGAGAACAATCAATGTTCGAGAACTGAACCACTATAACTAGTCGAGAACAATCAATGCCGGCAGCATGTCCGCACATCTAAAATGATGGAAGACCTTTGTGGAGAGGTTAGGTTTAGATCTCATCTAATCAGTCATCATATAACTGATCTAACTAGCTTGGGCTAAACCAGATTGCTAAGCAACTTAATTCAAGATCTAATCTTCCAAATTGGTCAGATAAGTGAAGATCAGTGGGAGTCCCCCCATTGCCTTCCTAAGATACTAATAAATTAGTCAGATCAGCTAATGGAATCAATTAAATAATCACATCTCATTAACTTGTCTTAGACACCAATAGATCGATTGATCAGAATTAATTAGCTCAAGCAAATTAGGCTCAAACCAATGAGCCAAATTAGATCCTTAGGTTAATTGATTCTACATATGAAATTTAATCGATTTGATCAACAACAATTGTATGATCATTAACTTAATTGATCTAACTTTTATTAACACTTGACTTAGTTTGATCAATTACTTAATCAAGTTAGACTCATATAACCCAAACCAAAAGTTTTAAATGCAATCCTATTATATGACCTAATTTATGATTTTTTTATGACTAAAATTCTCATGCACAAACATAAATTTCAGACTCTAAAATCATATTTTAGATCTAAATTTATTGCATGAAAGTAAATTTTAAAATATGAAAATAATTTTTAGGTTTTAGCATATAAATATATATCACATATATGTATGTAAAATCAGATCTAAACAAATTTCAGATCTAAGCATGATATCATATATCTCATATACTAATCATAGATCAGATTAAAAGATAATTTATAATCTAAATATACAATCATATATCATATATATGAATCAAAATTCAGATCATATAAAAATTTTAGATTTTATGTATGCATCTATGTATCACATGAACATGAACTAAAACTTTTTCTAGATCAAAATTCAGATCTATGCATATAATTACATATCATCTATATATTCTAAAATTAAATTTAAAATAAAATTTTAGATTAAAAGATCCATCTATACATCTCATATATCAAAAAAAAAATCTGATTTTAATTTTTTTTTAAATATGTATATCAAAATTCAACATATGAAAATCTATGGCTCTGATATCATTATTGGAATTCAAAAATTAAACACCATATAGAGAATAAGATTAAAATATTTTTAATTTGAATTATGCATGCATAAAAATATAAAACCACATAGATCTATCTCATATGCTGAAATTGATATATGCTGAATTCAGATTGTGATCAAATTACATACTTGTTTCACAATCTTTTTCTTCGAATCTGGATCTAAAAGAGAAATAGTTCTCTCTTAGCTATACAAGTATCCAGTCTTTATGAGTATCTACTCAGGACCAGTCTGAAACAGTCCTCTTTAATCTGAATTTTGATTCTCTAAAATTTAGCATGTTGAATCTGAACGAAGCTTGGATTACGATCAACACTTGATCTTTCTCCTTGATCTTCTTCTTCTCCTCTTCTCTAGAGTTTCTCCTTGCTTTATGCTACTATAAAATGCCAGCAAGTAGTAAATTATGGGATGCCCAATACCTTGGGCGTAGAACTCCTTGGGACTCATGTCCCAAGGGATGGACGTGTAGAACGCCTAAGAGAAGAGAAAGGGAGAGGAAGAGAGGGCGTGGGGAGAGCCTTTGGGTATGAGGGGCTACTGGTTTAGATGCTCTAGAGACTTTAGGAGAGGTCCCTTTAAATAGGCACAAGGATTGAATCTTATTTAATCACGTAAAACAAGTCTTACTTGCATTGGTTTCCTATTAACTTAAGTTATCCAACTTACTTTAGGAGAACCTTTAGGTGCCAACAATTGGAGCCCTTGCACCCATAATTAGATACCCCAAAACACACCCAAGAGACACCCCATGAGAGAACTAAAAGCTCTCTAATCAATGGATATGGCCAACTTGATCAAATCAAGGTGGCGTCCAAAAATAACTATCAAAAAAATTAATTAGGGACTTGCACCTTTAATTAATATGATCCATAACCTTATACACCCAATAATTTGAGTCTCATAAATCTTATTCATGTAAGTTATTATCAAGTAATTAAGTTAGAATTATCTTATCAAATAAGTAATTCCAACAGAAAGAGAAATTGGATCCAACCATGTGCTAGCAAGGTTATCATGAACCCAATGAATTTTTCTAAACCCAATTGACACTTCGTAAGCTCAATTACTTATTTTAGGTCTAATTTCTTTATTGTGTGATCCCATAGGTTCAATTCTATCTGATATTGATATATACAATGATCTCTATCATTGTATCATTAAAACTCATTTCAATGGGTCGAAATAATTTCACTCTAACTCAGTAAAGATTGTCGATCCAAAATGATCCTAATGAGCTCTCACAATTCATCAGTGATATCTAGCAGTATATAGTGACAATTCAGTAGAACTGAAATGAACCTCTAAGTATAGTTAATGTATGATTCAGTCCCTCTATTGTGAGTCCTAACTAGATGGTAGGTTATGGATAAATCATCAAATCTTAACATCAGTCATATGATAGTTTCGATTAGCTCAAGTCTAGTTGTGACTTTTATGAAAACTCTTTTTCATCAATCATACTACTATGGCCATAAATTCTTTGACTTAACCTTTCAAATCTCATAGGACTACTCCTCTCTATCAAGGTCAATAGATCCTATCTTGATGCGCCTCCACTCCTATAGTGGACCAACTGTCGTCAACATTCACTACAAGGGCTCATTAAGATTCATGTTTATGTGTCAATCAAACTTCAGCAATCCACTGTGAGTAGAGTACCATCTCAAGTCAAAAGATCAGTCACACAACTACAGCATCGAGACAATCACTGACGATTGAATAAAAATCAGTGTGATCTTTCGTATGGTCATGCTCAGTACTAGTTATTCTCTAACAACTACCTGCACTCATTGTCCTATATCTCTACACAGTAGATCAGAGACTCATCTATCTCAAAGAAAATAATTTGTGCATCAGTCTATCCGAATCTATCACTGTCCTCATGATAATTCTATGATCGAGAGCATTTAGGAATTAAATACATGTCTTTAATTCTCAACACCTTGAGAATATGTATCAAAACTAATTCCATGAATGATTCAAGGACACATCACACTTAAATGAAAAAAAAATTATCCTTTTATTGATCATATCTATATATTAAGTATAAAATTGTGCCTTAAAATTATTACAATGTGTCAGCCATATTGGCTTCTAGGATATACATCTAACAATCACCTTCAATATAGAATACATATTCACCAGGTTGCATCTTTTTTTTCTTGCATTATATTTTTCTTTCCTCCTTCATTAGAAATAATAATATTTAAGTTGGAGGGTAGAAAAAATCTCCTAAAAAAAAATTTGAAAAATTTTAAAAAATATAGCTCTTGAAAATCTTTGAAATTAAAAAAAATTAAATAAAATATGTATCAAGAAAGAAAATCTTGAGCAAAATAGACTAAGAAAAGAATAATAAGAGTTAGAGAGTGTTTGCTAATAACTATAGCGAGTTAAGGAGTAGATTAGTGGGACAGACTTTCAACAACTTACTTTGATCACCTAAAGGCTATTAGCACTTCTGATTACACATGCACACTGATAAGGCAAAATAAATGCTAATTGTAAGATGAACTGAGGATTTAATTATCACTTAAAATTAATGATTGATATACACTCCAATCAAAAATTTAAATTTGAGGAAAGAGCTACTTGCCTAAAATAAAAGTACAAAATACAGAGTATATGTGGATTATCCTAAGCTTAGTTATCAGGTCTCTGCACCTAAGTCAAGTGTAGAGGTTCATGTCAAAAGGTGAAGGAAAGGCCAAGATACTCAGCACTAAAAAAAAAGAGAGAAAAAGAAGGCAGTGTGAAAGCTATCTTAGTTCATGAACTTGAAGGAGGAAAACCACTTTTCCTCGTAGGATCTTCTAGATTTCATCAAATCTGGGATAGAATAATTTAAAAAAAAATTATTCTACATATATTTTAGATCTAAGTCTCTAGATCTAATCTTCATATCTAATATTAAATCTAAAATAAATATAAAAAAGATGAGGAAATAAGTAATACCTCAAGGATAATCTGATTACCCTGTAGATGATCTCTGCACAATCCGAGGTTCTGATGTAGCCATGCAAGTGCCTGACCTCTACCAATATCCACTTAGACAGGACCTGGAATGTCTTCTCCTCATGAATCTATGCTCCAAAAATTAGATCTAAATCTGATTAGGAAGATCTTCAAAAATCTTCCTGAAGTTGGAGCAGCAGCCTGTCGAAGAAGTCCTGCAGCCTTCTGTTCCAGGCATCACCACGCCTTGGATCTTTGCCAGATGGACGTCCAACTCTTTGGATGTGAAGAGGGAAGGAAGGAGAGCAGGGAGAATATAGAGAAGAGGGGAGGGGATAGCAGCTATTAGGTTTTGTACATAAAACAACTTCTTCCTCGAAACCCTAGGCGCAGCAGGGTTTACATAGACCCTGTATGCTGTGCAGTGCCACATCATTCAACCAATCAGAAAATTCTAATAAATTTTAGAAAAATTTTGATTGGTGGAGTGATATTATCTAATCATATCAGATAAGAACTCCACCTTATCTCCAAAATATGGTGCCAACATTGGATAAGCACAAATAGAGGTGGCGCCCAAGAGTTTAAATTGATCAAGACTCTCCAATCCTTATCTACTTGGGGTGCCCGCTTTAATCCAATTGGGCTCACACCATAATTTGATTATGGCACCCAATTTGATGTGGCTTAGCTTGTGGACACTCTACAAAAATCTTTCAATGAGCCCTCTTCAATTTAAGATCCATATGTCAACTTTTGACAGATGTCCTAAAATGAAATTGGCAGGTGCTAGGAATTAGCAGGTGTTGTCTTAAATTCATCTCATGAATTAAGACAAGCCTTTTTTGAGCTGGACAAGCTTTATTTAGACTGAGAGAAATCTTTCTAAGGTTCTCTGGATGAGTCAAATCACATTTGGCTCAGTTGAGATAGAAAAGATTACACGAGGAGAAAGTTAGGCTCAATCGTGTGCTAGCACGATTGACTTAAACCTAATTGGATCTTATCCAAATCAATTGGGTTAGCCCAATTGATGACATCCAGATCCTAACCCTTATTTGTGTGATCCAGTTAGATTCAATTCTGTATGGTAATGAGACATGTCGTGATCTTATCATCGACATCATCGAAACTCTTTTCGATGGACCAGAACTCTTCTGATTCAGATAATTAGAATGATCGATCATCAATATCATTCTAATTGCTTCCAAAATCTACCAGTGACATCTAGCAATATGTAGTGGCAACCCATCAGAACTGAAGATGAACCTCTCGGTGCAGCTACCTGTACGATTGAGTTCCTCTATCATGAGTCCCGACTGAATTAGGGTTAAGGTGAACTCGTCAAACCCAACATCAGTCATATGAGTTAATCGATCGATCCGAGTCTGATGTGAAACCTTAATGGAAAACTCTTTTTCATTATTTCACTCTGTCATGGCCATGGGCTTAAGGACTTGATCTTTCAATTATCATAAGACTACTCCTCTCATCTACCGAGGTTGATAGATTCCATCTTGGTGTGACCAAGTTCCTACAATGAATATGCTACAACCAACATACACCTCAGAGTTTTGAATAGCTAGAAGACCGAGTTATGGTGTAGTCAAACTATAACACACTCAAGATGAACTATTGATGCACCTCAGGTCAAAGAACTAGACACACAACTACAGCATCGAGCTAGTCATTGACGAGAAGGTAGACTCCTTATGACTGCTCGAAGTGGTCACGCTTAATACTCTCATTCTCAATGAATACTTGTACTCTCGCTTCGGTGTCTCCACTGTGGGAAAAATTAGTACAGGGGTAAAATGATAATTTTAAAACTTTTTCAAAATTATGATTTTACAGTAAAAAAATATCAATTAATCTAATTAATTAATAAAAATTTATCTTACACTAGGATCTAAATATGATATATAGCATACATTCATTTAAATTTAAATTTCAAATTCAAACAGTAAACACTTTACTGTAATGTGTTCAGAACACAATACCTTTGTGCGGGTAGTAGATCGCCACAATTTGATCATCATCAAAGAGTCTGATCATCATGATGCAGCCACACAGTATGTCTGGCCTCTGTGGATCGTCCACATGAAGCTTTCGATCTGATCGACTCCTCACGAGTGCTAGCTCGTTGTAAAGTCCTTTCGACGGCCGATACTGATCGAACTCCTTCGATCGATGTCTGTTGATTCTTTGGATGCTTCAGATTGTCAGCAGACGTGCTTGAGAGGATGTTGAAGATCTCTCTAAAATTTGGTGGGCTCATGACACTCGTAGCTCACCTTCTCACTTCCCAAACTCCAGGCTGAAACCCTGAAGAACTCACTGAAACCCTGCACACACTTTTTCTTTCTTTTTCTCTCGAAAGGGTATTGACCTTCACCTGCACACAAGATTCCTCACGCCCAGATTTTCCTCTTCAAAATTTTTCTTGCACACGCCCCACTCTTCTCCTCCTTTTAAAATAATGTCAAACATCTTATCCATGTGAGAGGATAAAGATGAGTAATTGCATATTTGAATTCAAATCAAATTTTGAATTCAAATGGTAACCAATTTATCCTATCCACTAAGGGCGTGAGAAGAGGAGGGCATGGCTTAATTTGTGCATGAGTGATTTCATGAGAAATATTTTTCTCATGTAATAAATGAGCGTTAAAAAAGGGATAAGGCGCAAAGATTGATTGCCCATTCAAATTCAAACTTTATTTTGAATTTGAATGGCCAACCAATCATCCTTATCCATTCAAATAGCATATTAAAGTGGGGCATGGAGAGGGCTTGGCATGAGAAAAAATTTATGAGAAGTTTCCTTCTCATGAATTCAAATGGGTGCAATGGAAGTGAGGTGGCGCATAGAGATTGGGTCAAGGTGGTTTCAATATTTAAACCAACCTAATTGAACCAAATAAGTTAAGTCCAATTAGACTAATTTAAACCTAACTTAATTAGGCTTAATTAGGCTCAATAAAATCCTAATCAAATCAGGAACTGACTAAGTCCAACCCTTGATCAAATCAGGGACCAAACCCATCTCGACGATTAGGTCAACTCTTAACCTAATCAGGTCAAACCCAACTGAATCCAATTCAATTGGACTTGATCCAAAATAATTACTCAATCAAATTGAGTTAATTAGCGATCAAATCACTAATAAAATCTCTCATAAATATTGAGTCCAAATTCGATGGTAATCGGGCATAAGAATCATCGATATGTAACCCTGATCGAAGAGTCCCAAACCAGTGGGACTCTTGACCCTGGTACCCAAAATGTGTGTGGGACTCATGATCAGAGAATCCTGATTCTCGAACACAGAGTTCCAGATATGTAGGACTCATAGTCCATGAGCATTAGGACTCTTCATCAGCCATCAGATCAAATAGAAACCTCTAATGTGTGTGACCCTGCAGGTTCGAACCTAAGCCGGTAGCATAGGAACCAATTTTTGTACTAATTCAAATGACCATCTCACAATGGTACCCGACATCCAGATAGATGAAGAGTCACAATCGCAACACTCAGAACCTACATGAATATGGTTACTGTATAATTCATCCTTTTGACCCCTATGTTTAGGATGACTCAGGGTTAACTATCAACCCTTATCAGATCATCCGAATCGTGCTCAACTCAAACAGTCCTGTGACTCCTCACAAGGACTACCCTGGCAAGGTTTTGCTAAATTGAAATATGACTGTACACAGCTCCTAAACTAGAGTGGTCAATCCATCTTGACACACGCACCGACAAGTCAAGTACTTGACTACACCCAGCAGCCTTCCATGAATTAGAAATTCAGGTAGTCCAGTACCTAAGTGCATGAGTTGCTTGCAAGTCACCGT
>NW_027332424.1:5409082-5441759 GCF_000442705.2 Elaeis guineensis
CCTTCCCGAACTCCAGGCTGAAACCCTGAAGAACTCACTGAAACCCTGCACACACTTTTTCTTTCTTTTTCTCTCGAAAGGGTATTGACCTTCACCTTGCACACAAGGATTCCTCACGCCCAGATTTTCTCTTCAAAATTTTTCTTGCACACGCCCCACTCTTCTCCTCCTTTTAAAATAATGTCAAACATCTTATCCATGTGAGAGGATAAAGATGAGTAATTGCATATTTGAATTCAAATCAAATTTTTGAATTCAAATGGTAACCAATTTATCCCTATCCACTAAGGGCGTGAGAAGAGGAGGGCATGGCTTAATTTGTGCATGGAGTGATTTCATGAGAAATATTTTTCTCATGTAATAAATGAGCGTTAAAAAAGGGATAAGGCGCCAAAGATTGATTGCCCATTCAAATTCAAACTTTATTTTGAATTTGAATGGCCAACCAATCATCCTTATCCATTCAAATAGCATATTAAAGTGGGGCATGGAGAGGGCTTGGCATGAGAAAAAATTTATGAGAAGTTCCTTCTCATGAATTCAAATGGGTGCAATGGAAGTGAGGTGGCGCATAGAGATTGGGTCAAGGTGGTTTCAATATTTAAACCAACCTAATTGAACCAAATAAGTTAAGTCCAATTAGACTAATTTAAACCTAACTTAATTAGGCTTAATTAGGCTCAATAAAATCCTAATCAAATCAGGAACTGACTAAGTCCAACCCTTGATCAAATCAGGGACCAAACCATCTCGACGATTAGGTCAACTCTTAACCTAATCAGGTCAAACCCAACTGAATCCAATTCAATTGGACTTGATCCAAAAATAATTACTCAATCAAATTGAGTTAATTAGCGATCAAATCACTAATAAAATCTCTCATAAATATTGAGTCCAAATTCGATGGGTAATCGGGCATAAGAATTCATCGATATGTAACCCTGATCGAAGAGTCCCAAACCAGTGGGACTCTTGACCCTGGTACCCAAAATGTGTGTGGGACTCATGATCAGAGAATCCTGATTCTCGAACACAGAGTTCCAGATATGTAGGACTCATAGTCCATGAGCATTAGGACTCTTCATCAGCCATCAGATCAAATAGAAACCTCTAATGTGTGTGACCCTGCAGGTTCGAACCTAAGCCGGTAGCATAGGAACCAATTTTTGTACTAATCAAAATGACCATCTCACAATGGTACCCGACATCCAGATAGATCGAAGAGTCACAATCGCAACACTCAGAACCTACATGAATATGGTTACTGTATAATTCATCCTTTTGACCCCTATGTTTAGGATGACTCAGGGTTAAACTATCAACCCTTATCAGATCATCCGAATCGTGCTCAACTCAAACAGTCCTGTGACTCCTCACAAGGACTACCCTGGCCAAGGTTTTGCTAAATTGAAATATGACTGTACACAGCTCCTAAACTAGAGTGGTCAATCCCATCTTGACACACGCACCGACAAGTCAAGTACTTGACTACACCCAGCAGCCTTCCATCACTGAATTAGAAATTCAGGTAGTCCAGTACCTAAGTGCAGTGAGTTGCTTGCAAGTCACCGTGGTGGTCTCAGGTCGGAGAGATATTTATACCCATATTCCATCAGAGCAAATCTTGACAACAGAAATAGCTCTGGAGTCGATCACGTTCAGTGCAGATGTACCCTTATATCTTACCTGTATGCCATACCAGTGTCTCCACACTCATTAGTTAAGAGGACAACCAACCTATATGGCACACAACGACCTATGCTTGATAAACATTGTCATCCTTGGTAACAACGTATCATTTGATCGTGAACAGATTTAAGGACTAAACGATAAATCCTCCTTTGTCGAGTCTAAATAGTCCTAAGGACTTCACCACAATATAGGAGTTCATTAGAAGATGAAATATTTTGTGATGAAAAATATCAAAATAATATTTATTAATTCATAATTCATGTACATATACAAAAATGAGCACAACCATCAATAGGCTAACGATTGGCTTTGGGACACTATTCCCAACAATCTCCCACTTGGTCTAAAGTCAATCGGTGCAGTATCTAATACCCATCTTCGACTTGTAGTCATCGAACTCCTTCACCGCAATGGCTTTAGTGAATGGGTCGGCCAGATTCTTCTTTCCATCGATCTTCTGAAGATCGACGTCACCTCGATCCATAATTTCTCGGATGAGATGGTAGCGGCGCAGAATATGCTTCGTCCGCTGGTGTGCCTTCGGTTCCTTCGCCTGAGCAATGGCTCCAGAGCTGTCACAGTAGAGCAGAACTGGACCAACAAGGGAGGGTGCTACTCCGAGCTCGGTGATAAACTTCCTCAGCCACACCGCTTCTTTGGCAGCATCTGATGCAGCGACATACTCCGCCTCGCAAACTGAATCAGCCACAGTGTGTTACTTGAAACTCTTCCAGCAGATAGCCCCACCATTAAGGGTAAAAATAAATTCTGATACACTTTGCTGTCATCGTGATCAGACTGAAAACTAGAGTCTGTAAACCCTATAAGTCTCAAGTCTGATTCACCATAAACAAGCCACTGATCCTTAGTATTTCTTAAATACTTCAGGATGGTTTTAACAACCTTCCAGTGATTCTCTCCTGGATCAGACTGGTATCTACTCACTACCCCTAGTGAGTATGCCACATCTGGTCGTGTACATGTCATGGCGTACATGATAGATCCCACTGTCGAAGCATATAGAATCCTATCCATACGCTCTCTCTCTTGAGGGGTTGTCGGACAATCCCTCTTCGAGAGAGAAATTCCATAGCCTATCGGTAGATAGCCTTTCTTGAAATTCTCCATGCTGAACCTCTTCAGCATAGTATCTATGTACGTAGACTGGGATAAACCAAGCAACCTTTTAGATCTATCCCTATAGATCCTCATCCCTAGGATGTAGGAAGCTTCTCCCAAATTCTTCATGGAGAACTGTGACGACAGCCAAATCTTTATTCCCTATAATGCAGGGACATCATTCCTGATGAAGAGAATATCATCCACATACAATACAAGAAATACCACTACTGGATCATTAGCCCACTTATAAATGCAGGGCTCTTCTCCATTCTTAACGAAGCCATACGTCTTGATCATCCTATCAAAATGTATGTTCCAACTCTGGGATGCCTGCTAAAGTCCATAAATGGACCTCTGTAGTCTGCACACCTTAGACTCATCAGTGGATGTGAATCCTTCAGGTTGTATCATATACACCTCTTCATCTAGCTCTCCATTTAGGAAAGCTGTCTTCACATCCATCTGCCAGATTTCATAGTCCAGATGGGCAGCTATCGCAAGCATAATCTGAATGGATTTGAGCATTGCCAGAGGAGAAAATGTCTCGTCATAGTCTATACCATAACGTTGACGATATCCCTTGGCAACCAGATGGACTTTATAGGTTTTCACCTTTCCGTCTGCATCCCTCTTCCTCTTGAAGACCCACTTACACCCTATGGGTTTTACTCCTTCGGGTGGGTCAACCAATGTCCACACATCATTGACCTTCATGGACTCCATTTTGGATTTCATGGCCTCTAGCCATTTCTCAGAGTTGGATCTCTGCATTGCATCCATGTAGGTGATCGGATCCTCATCATTTTCATCAAGTTCGATAGGATCATCGTCCCGGACCAAGAAACCATAGTATCAGTCCGATTGACATGGTACTCTATCAGATCGCCTTAAGGGTGCTTGATCAATGGGCTCCAGATCTGATCTAATCAAATCTGGTTCAGCAACTTGCGTCGGATTTTTCACCTGTCGAATTTCATCAAGTTCGATCTTAGAGGCAACAGTCCCTTCACCAAGGAACTTCCTTTCCAAAAAGATTATCTTAAGGCTGACAAACACTTTTTGCTCATCAGCTAGGTAGAAGTAATACCCTTTGGTCTCTTTTGGGTACCCTATAAAATTACACTTGTCAGACCTAGGTCCAAGCTTGTCCGTAATTAAATGTTTAACATAAGCCGGACACCCTCAAACCCTAAGGTACGAGAGTACTGGCTTACATCCTATCCATATCTCATATGGCATTTTGGTTACAGACTTACTCGAAACCCTATTTAGAAGGTAACAAGTCGATTCGAGCGCATATCCCAAAGAGAGATTGACAGACCAGCAAACCCCATCATGGATCGAACCATGTCCAACAAAGTCCGATCCTCCTTTCAGATACACCATTATGCTGTGGTGTTTCAGGAGGTGTCCACTGAGAGAGAATCCTATTCTCCTCAAGATATGTCAGAAGATCATTGGAAAGGTATTCACCTCCTCGATCAGATCGAAGAGTTTTAATATACTTTCCAGTTTGTTTTTCTATCTCATTTCAGAATAGTTTGAACATTTCAAACGACTCCGACTTATGCTTCATTAAATAGATATACCCATACCTCGATAGGTTGTGTGTGAAGGTTATGAAGTAGAAATATCCACCTCTTGTACTTGAGCTCATGGGTCCACATACATCAGAATGTACCAGAGCCAAGAGTTCACTGGCTCGCTCACCTTTTCCAGTAAAAGGTGACTTGGTCATTTTACCAAGAAGACAGGATTCATAGGTTGGAAGTGATTCATAATCACCTACTTCAAGAATTTCTTCTTGAGCCAACCTGTTTATCCTGTTCTTATTGATATGACCTAGCCTACAGTGTCAAAGGTAGATTTCTGACACATTATCTATTCTCGGACGTTTACCGAAGGTTTAAACCATATTAACAGGTTGTGATAGAAAGTAAATTCCATTATTAAGTTGTCCAACAAATATTGTAATATCATTCAAAATGATATTTCAAATATTTCTTTTTATTAAAAATTTATAACCGTTCATGATCAAAAGGCCTACAGAAATAATATTTAATAAAAAGCTTGGACAATAATGACATTCACTCAGAATTATATTTCGAGAATTGATTACAAGGTTCATGATTCCTAATGCTAGAACTAAAATTTTGCTTCCATCTCCAACATTCAGGAATCTCTCACCTTCATCAAATCTCCTACTGACCTGCAGACCCTGCATCGAATTGCAAATGTGATAAGGGCTTTCGGTATCCAATACCCAGACAGTAGTATCACAAATGGAAAAGTTGCAAGGTGTTATCATATAAGTACCTTGCTTCTTCTTCGGTCTGTTCGGGTCTAGTGAGGCAATGTATAGAGGACAGTTTCTCTTCTAGTACCCCTGCTTCTTGCAAAAGAAGCACTCCGCCTGGCTCTGGTCAGACTTGCACTTCATGGTCTGACCCTGTGCAGACATCCCAGCATGCGGCTGTACCTTCTTATTCTTCTTCTTCTTGTTCTTCTTCCCTTTCTTAAAGGGTCAACGACCAGAAGAAGACCCTCCCACAACATTTACCGACTCCTTATGGAGCTAGTGGTCCTTCTCAAAGTTCTGCAGCAACCCCAACAAGCCGTGGTAGTTCACTACAGGCTTTGTCATTTCTAAAATGAGTAAGGAAGGGAAAGTAGGACTTGGGCAGAGAATTAAGGATCGCATCCTTATCGAGCTGCTCGTGCAGGGGAAAGCCCAGTTTACTTAGGTGCTCAATCATTTCGATCATGTACAGTACATGATCAGTGACTGAGGCTCCATCCCTCATCCGAGCATTGAAAATGGCACAACTAGTTTTGTGCCTTTCAACGTTGTCAGGCGTGCCAAAAGAGTCATTCAACATTTGAAGCATCTCCTGTGGTTAGGCATTCTCGAACCTACGGCTGAACTCATCATTCATTGCCGCCAGCATAATGCATCGAATGGTGGTGCGGTTGTTGAGCCACTTCTGGTAAGTATCTCGGACCACCCCTCTAGCGTTCGGGGCTAGCTCCTCAGGTGTCGGATCCGTTACTACATAAAAGATCCGCTCATGCTCAAGGACGATTTTTAATTTTCGATACCAGCTATCGAAATTAGGTCCCATGAGCTTGTCATTATCTAATAATGATCGGAGCGAAAGGGTAGTGGCCATAGCTGCATAAAGAAAAATTAGACCTATATTAGTACATAAATTATTAATATTAAAGACTTGGACTTTAGTCTAAAGTTTCTTCCAATATTTTTACGAATTGGTAGCCTCAACCTCCAATTCGAGAAATTACTTTAATTCCTTAGTGGGTACTAGAATCCACACAGACTACACACGAGCCCAACTTTGGTTGGTCAACCCATGTGCATCTATGGGTAGGTTCATAACCAGTTGTTTCTCTAAACAACTTCTAGTAATTAATTTTGCCCCAGAACCTAATCAGTAGGCTTTGGCCTCCACTGAAAAAATTTGGTTAGGTCCAACCATTAACATGATTTGATTTGGTGAATCAGACCAATAAATGATCAAGCCCGACTTTGGTCGGCCAACCTAACCACCATCAGAAAGACTCAAACCAAATTATCATACTATGAATGATAATTCCATTAGTCAATAAGCACCAGGCCTTTGGGCCTCCAATGATTATTAAACTAATGGACTCATTATCACTCACTTAATGGGAGGCTATGACTTAGTTATCAATATAACTTAATCATTTTTAGGACCTAATAATTTTTTTGAGAATTTTATTAAAGAATAGATGAGAAGAAAATATCCAGCCAATTTCAATCCTCCCACTGACTTCACCTAAGTCAGATTAAAAAGGATTTACTTAAAGCTGGCATTAGGAGCACCTAAATTAGTCAAACTGATTTACCCAATGACATGGGTGAGCCCTAATCACCAAGTGATCCAATCAAAACCTAATTCACCAGGTTGGCCAGGTAAGTAGATCAGTGATGGGGATAAGCCATTAACTCGTCAGAGATCGAATCACTGCGAGTAGCTTCTGCTTAAAAACCACTGGTCAAACTGCCAAACTTATCTTAAACACCAACCGGTTCATTAGTTTTAATTTGATCAACATAGTAAATAGGGTTCCACTGCATAGCCATGAATTAAGTCCATCTTGGTCTAATTAAAGACATGGACCCATTCAACTACAACTATTGGAGTTGAGTCTAGAGTATCCTTGACCTAATCTAATTCAACTTTTGATTAGATTTGATCAATTACTCTAATTTAGTCTATTTCTTTAAGCTAACCTTAGGTCTAACCCAATTATGGACCTAATCCATCTAACCAATTGACCCACAAGTTTATGCAATTGTCTTAGGTCTTAATTCATAATTTTAGACCTACTAGATAACACTTAATTCTTTTAATTAAGTATTTGGACTGATGGGTCAGGGTTTGGCATTTCAAAAATAATTTTCAAATTTGAAAGGTTTTATTTTCTGTTCACCAAATATGTTGACTCATTACACAAATAGATCAGCACATTTCATAAATAGCAATCCTATTGCTAATTACATAATAAAAAATAACTCAATCAAAATAAATCATGAATATTTCTTTCGCTACTTCATCTGCATGGGATATAATTGCATCGGCACCCCTACCGCCATAGGAGACCCCATCGAATGGGAAGAGAGGGTCTTTAAACCCTACTTTTCTCCTATGATCGGACGACCATGGCAACCAACCCAATTCGATTACTTGCTACTTGGATCAAGTATATCTAAATATACCAATTTCAAAATTAAAATTTCAAATTTTAAATTTCAAATTTGAAATTTTGAATTTCAAATTTCAAACAAATTTTAAATTTCAAATTTTAAATTTTTAAATTTTAAATTTTGAATTTCAAATTTTGAATTTTAAATTTTGAATTTTAAATTTGAAATTTCAACCAAATTTCAAATTTCAAATTTTAAATTTCAAATTTTTAAATTTTAAATTTCGAATTATAAAATTCAAAATTCAAAATTCAAATTTTGAATTTCAAATTTTTGAATTTTGAATTTTGAACAACTTTCAAAATTCAAAATTTAAATTTTAAATTTTGAATTTTAAATTTTAAATTTAAACTTTAGATTACAACTTAATCTACGCATGCAAATATATATATCATATCTAAGAATTCGCTTTGATACCATTTGTGGGGAAAATTAGTGCAGGGGTAAAATGATAATTTTAAAACTTTTTTAAAATTATAATTTTACAATAAAAAAATATTAATTAATTTAATTAATTAATATAAATTTATCCTACACTAAGATCTAAATATGATATATAGCATGCATTCATTTAAATTTGAATTTCAAATTCGAACAGTAAATACTTTACTGTAATGTGTTCAGAACACAATACCTTTGTGTGGATAGTAGATCGCCATAATCTGATCACCATCGAAAGAGTCTAATCATCACGATATAGTCACACAGCATGTCTGACCTCTGCAGATCATCCACACAAAGCTTTCGATCTGATCGACTCCTCACGAGTGCTAGCTCGTTGTAGAGCCCTTTCGACGGCCGATGCTGATCGAACTCCTTCGATCGATGTCTGTCGATTCTTTGGATACTCTGGATGATCAACAAATGTGCTTGAGAGGATGTTGAAGATCTCTCTAAAATTTGGTGGGCTCAGAACACTCATAGCTCATCTTCTCACTTCCCAAACTCCAGGCTGAAACCCTGAAGAACTCACTGAAATCCTGCGCACACTTTTTCTTTCTTTTCTTTCTTTTTCTCTCGGAAGAATATTGACCTTCACCTTGCACACAAGGATTTCTGACGCCCAAATTTTCTATCCAAAATTTTTCTTGCACACGGCCCACTCTTCTCCTCCTTTTAAAATAATGTCAAACATCTTATCTACGTGAGAGGATAAAGATGAGTAATTGCACATTTGAATTCAAATGGAAACTAATTTATCCCTATCCACTAAGGGCGTGAGAAGAGGAGGGCGTGGCTTAATTTATGCATAGAGTGATTTCATAAGAAATATTTTTCTCATGTAATAAATGGGGCGTTAAAAAAGGGATAAGGCACAAAGATTGATTGCCCATTCAAATTCAAACTTTATTTTGAATTTGAATGGCCAACCAATCATTCTTATCCATTCAAATAGCACATTAAAGTGGGGCATGGAAAGGGCTTAGCGTGAGGAAAATTCATGAGAAGTTCTTTCTCATGAATTCAAATGGGTGCAATGGAAGTGAGGTGGCGCATGGAGATTGGGTCAAGGTGGTTTCAATATTTAAACCAACCTAATTGAACCAAATAAGTTAAGTCTAATTAGACTAATTTAAACCCAACTTAATTAGACTTAATTAGGTTCAATAAAATCCTAATCAAATTAGAAATTGACTAAGCCCAACCCCTGATCAAATCAGGGACCAAACCATCTCGACGATTAGGTCAACTCTTAACCTAATCGAGTCAAACCCAACTGAATCCAATTCAATTGGACTTGATCCAAAAATAATTACTCAATCAAATTGAGTTAATTAGTGATTAAATCACTAATAAAATCTTTCATGAATATTGAGTCCAAATTCGATGGATAATCGGGCATCAGAATTAATCGATATGTAACCCTGATCGAAGAGTCCCAAACTAGTGGGACTCTTGACCCTGGTACCCAAAATGTGTGTGGGACTCATGATCAGAGAATCTTGATTCTCGATCACAGAGTCCTAGACACGTAGGACTCATAGTCCATGAGCATTAGGACTCTTCATTAGCCATCAGATCAGATAGGAACCTCTAATGTGTGTGACCTCGTAGGTTCGAACCTAAGCCGGTAGCACAGGAACCAAATTCTGTACTAATCGAAGTGACCATCTAGCAATGGTACTCGATGTTCGGATAGGTCGAAGAGTCACAATCGCAACACTCAGAACCTATATGAATATGGTTACTGTATAATTCATCCTTTTGACCCCTGTGTTTAGGATGACTCAGGGTTAAACTGTCAATCCTGATCAGATCATCCGAATCGTGCTTAACTCAAACAGTCCTGTGACTCCTCATAAGGACTACCCTGGCCAAGATTTTGCTAAATTAAAACACGACTGTACACAGCTCCTAAACTGGAGTGGTCAATCTCATCTTGACACACGTACCGACAAGTCAAGTACTTGACTATACCCAGCAGTCTTCCGTCACTGAATTAGAAATTCAGGTAGTCCAGTGCCTAAGTGCAGTGAGTTGCTTGCAAGTCACCATGGCGGTATCAGGTCGGAGGGATATTTATACCCATATTCCATCAGAGCAAATCTTGATAGCAGAAATAGCTCCAAAGTCGGTCACGTTCAGTGCAGATGTACCCTTATATCTCACATGTATGTCATACCAGTGTCTCCACACTCATTGGTAAAGAGGACAACCAACCTATATGGCACACAATGACCTATGCTTGATAAATATTATCGTCCTTGGTAATAACGTATCATTTGGTCGCGAATAAATTTAAGGACTAAATGACAAATCTTCCTTTGTCGAATCTAAATAGTCCTAAGGAATTCACCACAACATAGGAGTTCATTAGAAGATGAAACATTTTGTGATGAAAAATATCAAAATAATATTTATTAATTCATAATTCATGTACATATACAAAAATGAGCACAACCGTCAACAGACTGATGATTGACTTTGGGACACTATTCCCAACATCCACACCGGAGACTCAAGACACATTTATCCTAGGGAAGCGATCATACACCAACCTTCCGGATTGATGACCATCCTCATGATGATCCTATGGTCAGGAGCTGTTTATGAGTTAGTTATGTAAATTCATACCTTAAATTTTCAACTCTTGAAAATATGAATTTACATTCCAACTAACTCAAAGGATGTATCACAAATACAATGTACACAATGTGATAGAAGAATAACCCTTTTATTCATTTATAGTCAAAATTATAAATTTACCCTTAGATCTGTATAGGAATGTGTCAGCCGATCTGACATCTAGGGCACACATCTAACAAACTTCCACTTGACCTAATGCCAATTGACTACATATCAAAGTCCCATCTTCTCAAGGTGGGCTTCGATCTTTTGCTGGCCCAATGGCTTAGTCAGCGGGTCTGCCATATTATCTGTGGAGTCGATTTTCATAACCTTGACATAATCTTTTTCGAGGTAATCACGGATCAGATGAAATCGCCAATCGATGTGCTTGGACTTCTGATGAGACCTTGGCTCCTTAGCTAGGGCTATGGCACCATTATTATCACAGTAAAGAGGTAAGGCATCCGATGACATCACTCCAAACTTTACGGCAAACTTCTTATACAAGAATGCCTCCTTCACAGCTTCCGATGCAGCAATATACTCTGCCTCCATAGTGGAATCAGCAATCACCGTCTGCTTGGAACTCTTCCAGCTAACTGCACCACCATTGCAAATGAACAGACTCTCAGATGTCGACTTTCGATCATCTATATCAGACATAAAGTCTAAATCTGTATATCCCTGAATCTGAAGTTCTACATTCCCAAAAACTAGAAACATATCCTTAGTCCTTCTCAAGTACTTAAGGATACATTTCACAGAAGTCCAGTGCTCTTTGCGTGGATTCGACTGATATCTACTTGTGACACTCACAGCATGGGCTATATCAGGTCGTGTACATAGCATGGCATACATGAGGCTCCCTATTGTCGAAGCATAAGGGATCTTGCTCATGCATTCAATCTCCGCAGGTGTGCTAGGGCACATCTTCTTGAAGAGATGAATGCCATGTCTAAAAGATAATAAACCTCTTTTAGAGTTTTCCATGCTAAACCTTTTTAGCACCTCCTCTATGTACATCTTCTGTGAAAGTTCCAGCATCCTATTTGGTCTATCTCTATAGACCTTAATATCTAGTATAAAGGATGCCTCTCCTAGATCTTTCATAGAGAACTCCTTAGACAACCATACTTTGACTGAGGTCAACATGGGAATGTCATTCCCAATTAGAAGGATGTCATCTACGTACAATACGAGGATGACAACTACACTCTCACTGACCCTTTTGAACACACATGGTTCCTCCTCGTTCTTGATGAAACCAAATATTTTGATCACATCATTGAAATGAGTATTCCAACTCCGAGATGCTTGCTTAAGTCCATAAATGGACCTTTGCAACTTACAGATCTTGTGATCATCATCACTGGATGTGAAACCAAGCGGCTATTCCATATAGATATCTTCCTCAAGATATCCATTTAAGAATGCCATTTTCACATCCATCTGCCATATTTCATAATCGAAATAGGCTGCAACAGCAAGCAATGTGTGGATGGATTTTAGCATGGCTACGGACGAGAAGGTATCCTGATAGTCAATGCCTTCACACTGACTATAACCTTATACTACGAGCCTAGCCTTGAATGTCTCTACATTCCCATCTGCACCTATCTTTCTCTTGAAGATCCATTTACACCCAATAGGTATAATACCTTCAGGTGGATCTACCATGGTCCAAACTTGGTTTGAGTGTATCGAGTCAATTTTTGATCTCATTGCCTCTAACCATTTTTCGGAGTCGATATCTAATATCATCTCATCATAGGTCTTGAGGTCATCACCATGAGCCCCATTTTCCATGAGGAATATTTTTTTTACATCCTCTTGTATGGTACCTAAGTACCTTTCAAGAGGACAGAAAACCCTAGTCGATCTACGAGGTGGAAGAGGTTATGTTAAGACTGGTTCTGATTAATTAGGTTTCTCAGGTTCTTTAGCTTGTTGCTCTTGGAAGACATTCTCCTTGAGCTTAATTATTCTTCCGATGCCACCATCTTGAATAAACTATTTTTTAAGAAAAATAACATTTCGACTCACAATCACATTGTGGTCTTCTGGAATATAGAAATAGTATCCTAATGACTCTTTAGGATATCCTATGAACCGAGCTCTAAAAGATCTGAACTCTAACTTGTCCGCCTGCTGTCTCTTGACATGAGCTGGACAACCTCAAATTCTGAGATGATTCAGACTTGGCTTCTTACCATGCCATATCTCATATGGTGTGGTAGGAACGGTTTTAGAGGAAACCCTATTCAATACATAAATTGCTGTCATGAGATAATGTCCCCAAAGAAATTTGGGGAGGTCTGTGAAGCTCATCATGGAACAGACCATATCTAATAGGATCCGGTTTCTCCATTCTGAAACTCCGTTGAGTTGAGACGTTCCAGATGGAGTCCATTGAGAGACTATACCATTGTCTTTAAGATAGTCAACGGACTCAATAGCTCGGATTTCTCCAATTTGTTAACCATGTCTTCTGCTATATAATCTAGCCTTAGGTGCCACAGATACTTCTCATTTAGACTATCTCTAGGCCTTTTAATTCCTATGGCATTCACATTTTGCTCAATATTAAATACAGATACATCAATATGTAGCTGATAGAGATCGTTAATAAAAAAATCATCTGCAACTTTATTATTTTCATAAAAAATATTATAATAGTCCTTATGAAATCTAATCACATAACCTTCTTGTGCTAAACATGAAACAAAAATCAAATTTTTGCTTGCTGCAGGCACATAATAACAATCTCTTAAAACTAAATCTAATCCTAACGGTAATCGCAGAGGGTAGGTTTCCATGGCCACAGCAGTAACTCTTGCTCCGTTCTCGATGCGTAGGATCATCTCTCCATCCCTCAGCCTCTTGCTCTCTTCAAGACCCTGCATAGAGGTGCACAAATGAGCACTAGAACCAGAGTCAAGCACCCAACTGGATGCAGAAGAAATCGTAAGATTAGACTCTAAAATGAGCATACCTCCAGAAGGACCATCCTTCTTGTTCTTCAGGGTGGCCATGTACTGAGGACAGTTTCGCTTTCAATGACTATCTGATTGGCAGTGAAAACATTTTTTCTTATCAGCAGCCTTCTTCTTCGATTCTGTCTTCTTCTTCTTGCCATCCACCTTCTGCTTCTTTGCAGACTTCTTTTTCTTTCCAAAAGACTTTCTCTTGGAAGAAGTCTGCTCCACAGTAAGAACTGAGCCTTTTGAACCCTTCATAGAAAGCTCAACCGTAACCAGCATGTTCATTAACTCGACCAAGGTACACTGCATCTTATGCATATGAAAGTTCATGATGAACTGACCATATGCATCGGACAAAGACTGAAGGATCACATCAATCTGAAAATCCTTATCTAAGATGATATCGAGCTTCTCAAGCTCCTCAAGATCTTTGATCATTGTCAAACAATGATCTTGGACTGACTGCCCATCACGCATCTTGGCCTTAAAAAGTCTTTGACAGACTTGATACTTGGCCGCGCGACTCTGTTTACCAAACAACTCTTACAGGTGAGCCAACATTTGGGGGGTAGTCAAAATGTTCTCATGTTGGCATGGCAAGTCATCAGATATTGCACCCAACATGTAGTACCTTGCTTTGTTATCATCATCCGTCCACTTTTTCAGAGACGCTCTCTGTTCAGCAGTCGGACATGCTGGCATGGCAGGTGGGTCTTGATCCAAGATATGAGTCAATTTTTTGGAACTCAGAATAATTCTGTAGTTCCTCAACCAGTCTTTGAAATTGAGTCCAGTCAATCTGTGGGTGTTTAGTATTTTGGTCAGGGGGTTGGAGGTAGACATGTTTCCTGTAGAGAGTCGAAAGTTTCTAGTTAGATTTTGTAATCAGACTTAACTAATTTATTTAAGAATTTTATTTTTAAAATAAATTAGGCTCTCACTATTTTCTTAGATCCCTACACTCCCTTGGTAGAGATGTAAAAATCTCCATGATCAATGATTTTTAATGGGTGGTGCGGTCTCACCGACTGGCTCACCACCTCACCTAACAGTTATTGATGATGGATCAACCGATGAGTGGACAACTCTTGTCCAATGATTCTCTAATCATGGTGCACCCAAAACTTGGTCTCTAATTCATGAAGCTCACCATGTCTGGGATATTGCTCCAATCCTTAGTTAAGTCAGACCCACCATTTGCACGAACTAGATTCCTTATTGGGTCCCTCACCGTATCCGAAATATTGAGCCCAACCCAACCTCTAATTCGTAGCATCCAATGCCTAATGGACATGGTTGCATCTTTCCGATGCAACTGAGCCACTGTAACCACAATCAACCCCGGAAAGGGCCCGCACATCCACAATAGTGGAAGACCTAGACTTAATATTTTCTTAGAAAGATTTGATTTAGGTCTCATTAAACTTGACTTGACATAGTCATAACAATTATGACTAACTTAGTGGTATGGGTTAGCTCGAATTGTTAGCCACCTCTAATCAGAACTGAGTTGATACATATGGCCAGGTAAGTGAGACCGGTGGAAGGGATATGCCATTAACTCAATAAGAACGTATTCGAGTCGAGTAGCTTCCAATTAAAAACCAGTCGGTCGCATCTACCCAACTTACCTTAGACACCAAATTGTCGAACCAGAATTAATTGGGTTAGCCTACAATCCAGGCTCTAACCACTGAGCCAAATTAGGTCTTAACTTGATCGGATCACATCTAAATGTGATTCGACCTTGACCCAGACTTAATCCTATTAGGCTAGTCAATTATTAGCTTTCATGATCCCACCTAACCAACTCTTGATTCGGTTTGATCAACCGCTAGACCTAATTGAGCTACCCAAGTCCGAACTCAATTTTATGAAAATATCTTAGATCTGAAATTCTTAATTTTAGACCTAACTTAATTTCATAAGCTTAATTCATTAATTAAGTTTGGGTTCATAAACAAAGCACGTAAAATAAATCCTAGGGTTTCAGGATCTAGGGTTTTGCAGAAAAGTAAGTTTTGATTTCTGATTAAGGATAAATGCGTGGTAGCCCTACATGTCATATGAACACCCCATTGAATGGAAAGAGAGGATCTTAAAATCTTACTTCGTTCTTATGACCGAACGGTCATGAGGAACATCTTAATCAGAAATATGAATTTAACTACAAAACTAGTTAGATCTAAATTAACATATCACATATACAATTTAAGATCTAACTAATACATGCTTTGCATACATCTCATGTATCAAAATCAATCTAATTAACATGCTTTCAGATCTGATACATCACATGTAATATCTAAAAAATAAGATTTAAATTAAACTATTCAAAATTAAATCTATTCTAGACAAGTTACTAGAACAATTCTACAACTAGTCTAGGCATACAGCAGATCAATTTTATGAAAAAACTAAAATTTTATTTTTTATTTTTTGATCTGATTATGACACTTATAATATTAAAAAAATAGAGAATAAATTAGATTTAATTTATATTTTAATCTCATTAAAACATAAGACTTAAGACTATTCATGGATTCAACTAATCCTAGTCTAGTCATGCATCTTATGCATGTTAGATCTTTTTAGATTTAATTTTAAATATTTTGATTTTAGATCCTATCATATCTGATATGACATCTGAAATCTTTAATATCAAATAAATAAAAATTAAAATCAGATCTAAATTAGATCTGAAATAGAGCCAACAACCTGACTCTGATACCAGTTGAAGGAGGAAAATCGCTTTTCCTCGTAGGATCTTCCAGATTTCATCAAATCTGGGATAAAATAATTTAAAAAAAAAAATTATCTTACATATATTTTAGATCTAAGTCTTTAGATCTAATCTTCATATCTGATATTAAGTTTAAAATAAATCTAAAAGGGATGAGGAAATAAGTAATACCTCAAGGGTAATCTGATTACCCTGTAGATGATCTCTGCACAGTCCGAGGTTCTGATGTAGCCACACAAGCATCTGGCCTCTATCAGTATCCACTCAGGTAGAACCTAGAATATCTTCTCATTGCAAATCTATGCTCCAAAAATCAGATCTAAATCTGATTAGGAAGATCTTCAAAAGTCTTCCTGAAGTTGGAGCAACAGCCTGTCGAAGAAGTCCTGCAACCTTCTGTTCCAGGCATCACCACGCCTTGGATCTTTGCCAGATGGACGTCCAACTCTTTGGACGTGAAGAGGGGAGGAAGAAGAGCAAGGGAGATATAGAGAAGAGGGGAGGGGGTGGCATCTATTGGGTTTTGTGCATAAAACAACTTCTTCCTTGAAACCTTAGGTGCAGCAGGGTTTATATAGACCCTGTATGCTGCGCAGTGCCACATCATTCAACCAATCAAAAAATTCTAATAAATTCTAAAAAATTTTTGATTAGTGGAGTGATGTCATCTGATCATATCAGATAAGAACCCTACCTTATCTCCAAAAGATGGCACCAACATTGGATAAGCACAAATAGAGGTGGCGCCCAAGAGTTTAAATTGATCAAGACTCTCTAATCTTTATCCACTTGGGGCACCCACTTTAATCCAATTGGGCTCACACCATAATCTGATTATGGCACCCAATTTGATGTGGCTTAGCTTGTGGACACTCCACAAAAATTCTCCAATGAGCCCTCTTCAGTTTAAGACCCATATGTCAACTTTTGACAGATATCCTAAAATAAAATTTACAGGTGCTAGGAATTAGCAGGTGTTGTCTTAAATTCATCTCATAAATTAAGACAAGCCTTTTTTGAGCTGGACAAGCTCATTTAGACTGAGAGAAACCTTTCTAAGATACTCTGGATGAGTCAAATCATATTTGGCTCAGTAGAGACAGAAAAGATTACACGAGGAGAAAGTTAGGCTTAATCGTGTGCTAGCACGATTTCTTTGAACCTAATTGGATCTTATCCAAATCAATTGGATTAGCCCAATTGATGACATCCAAATCCTAACCCTTGTTTGTGTGACCCAGTTAGGTTCAATTATGTATAGTAATGAGACATATCGTGATCTCATCATCGATATCATCGAAACTCCTTTCGATGGATCAGAACTCTTCTGATTCAGATAATTAGAATGATCGATCATCAATATCATTCTAATTGCTTCCAAAATCCACCAGTGACACCTAGCAGTATGTGGTGGCAACCCATCAGAACTGAAGACGAACCTCTCGATACAGCTACCTGTGTGATTGAGTTCCTCTATTATGAGTCCCGACTGAATTAGGGTTAAGGTGAACTCGTCAAACCTAACATCAGTCATATGAGTTAATCGATCGATCCGAGTCCGATGTGAAACCTTAATGGAAAACTCTTTTTCATTTTTTCACTCTGTCATGGCCATGGGCTTAAGGACTTGATCTTTCAATTATCATAGGACTACTCCTCTCATCTACCGAGGTTGATAGATCCCATCTTGGTGCGACCTAGTTCCTACAATGAATATGCTACAGCCAACATACACCTCAGGGTTTCGAATGGCTAGGAGATCGAGTTATGGTATAGTCAAACTATAACACACTCAAGGTGAACTGTCGATGCACCTCAGATCAAAGAATTAGACACATAACTGCAGCATCGAGCTAGTCATTGACGAGAAGGTAGACTTCCTTATGACTTCTCGAAGTGGTCACGCTCAATACTCTCGTTCTCAATGAATACCTGTACTCTCGCTCTGGTGTCTCCACACTGTAGACTCAAGACACATCTACCCTAAGGAAGCGATCGTACACCAACCTTCCGAATCGATCACCATCCTCGTGATGATCCTATGGTCATGAGCTGTTTATGAGTTAGTTATATAAATTCATGCCTTAAATTTTCAACTCTTGAAAATATGAATTTACATTCCTACTAACTCAAAGGATGTATCACAGACACAATGTACACAATGTGATAGAAGAATAACCCTTTTATTCATTTATAGTCAAAATTATAAATTTGCCTTTAGATCTGTACAGGAATGTGTCAGCCGATCTGGCATCTAGGGCACACATCTAACAGAACTTTATTTGGGGTATATAAAAAAATTAACCGAAATAAAGTGATAAGAGAAGATATATTTGTCCTTACAAGCAAGCACTCAAATACTAGGTTAGTCATTACACACACAAGTGCTATAGATCTTTAGATATATTCTAAGGAAGTTTCTAATTGTACTAACTATGAAATTTACTTCTAAAACTCAATATTTAGTTAGTGATACTTACTAAACTCTGACTTTTAATCTTAGATTTACTTTTGTAAAGAAGAATCTTAATGAAACATTGTCAAAAAATAAATAAAAATAAAAATAATTAAAAAATTTAAAATATATATATTAAAAAATATAATAATTAAAAAATAAATTAATTAAAAAAATAAAATAAAAAACTTATATTGCATTGCTAAGGGACTAGCAATGAATAAATTGGAGTTGTGATAGATGTAATATTATGACATAAGAAGTATTAAAATCTTTAATAATTAATTTTTATTTATTTAAAATTTGATACTTTTTATTCTCTTTTTCAGAAAATTTGTTAGGAGAATCAATTATATAATTAGAAACAAATGAAGTAACAAAATTGAAGCCTCTCGCTTTTGAAAGTAGCCCACAACTCATATACCTTTGAAGACTAGTTTGAATTAGATTCAAGCCTCGAGAAAATAACTAGAAGATTTGAACCCAACAATGCTCATATGCCATCTATCTAAGAAGAATACATGTGGCATTTGGAAGAAAAGAAGAGGGCATATGTGGCATGAAATGGGCTTTGGCATGACATTCAAGAGGAGGGCCCACGTTGGCTTTTAAAAAAAATTCAAAGAGGGATCTTTGGGATGCTGTACGTTGGAGTGATGCACGGGCTTGTACGTGGAAGAAGGAATTGATGCTGAATGTGTGAAGGGCTTTGGAGCGCATGGACTTGAGAGCGGCTTTCATAGCGCGGCTGTGCACTTGGAGCAAGGGCGTGCGGCACGATCGTGAAAGCGAATAAGATGGGGCTCTTGGAGTGCGGCAATTTCAAAGGAAAATATCCTATCATTGATCTTACATCTAAAATATATAAAAACTTCTTATTTCTCACACCTATAAATAAAATTTAATATTTTTATCTTAAAATATCTCTCTCCATACCATAATTTTTGTTGGAGATCCATGTAACAGGTAAGTATACCCATCTTTTAAATTTTTTAGCTACCTTATTTTCATTTCCTTCTATCCTTCCAACACATGAGAAGAAGAGTCAGCCAAGAAGAAGTTGGCCTCAAGCCAAGGGAGAGAGAGAAGTCAGGTTCTGTAAGAGAGTTTATTTTATTTTATTTTCTGTTCCAACTCAAATCTCGTTAATAGCTTAGGAGTTAAAAATTTTCGTATCAGAATTTTTATTCAACAATAAATTAATTTTTTTATTTAATTTTTATAATTTTAATTTTTATAATAGAGTAGTTTAAACTTTTAAATTTTTTAATTATGTAATTTTTAATTTTTACAAGTTAAATTCTAGCAAGTAGCATAAGATTTTATTTTATTTTTTTCGGACCTCAAATCAACTATGTCTGGCTAAGCAATCGCTCTGGATTTGCGATGAAGCTAAACCATGAATAGAAGCCTTCTCCTTTGAATTTTTTTTTGAGCTTTTAATTTTTAGAGTCCTTCTCCTTTTATCTCTCTTGCCAAGAAACTTGATCGGCTATCGTTGGGTCAGAATCTCTTTATAGTCCATGCTTGATTCAGTGTAAGAGGAGATGATTGGTTGAAGGCTCACAAATCTCTTAATCTTTTCTTTTCTTTCCTTATGAAAATTTTGATGGGTTAAGTGAATTTTAGTGCAGGGGTAAAATGGTAATTTTAAATTTTTTTTAAAATTATTATTTTATAATAAAAATTATTAATTAATCTAATTAATTAACATGTATAAACCCTACACAAGGATCTAAATATGATATATACATAGCATGCATTTAAATTTGAAATTCAAACTTCTATAGTAAATATTTTACTGTTATGTGTTCAGAACACATTATCTTTATGTGAGTAGTCGATCGTCGCAATCTAATCACCGTCGGGAGGGTCTGATCGTCGTAATGCAGCCACACAATGTGTCTGGCCTCTGTGGATCGTCCACACGAAGCTCTCGATCTGATCGGCTCCTCACGCATGCTAGTTCGTGGCTGAACCCTTTTGATGGCCGATGTTTATCGAACTCCTTCGATCTTGATCTGCCGACTTCTCAGATGCTCTGGATCGTCAGCAGATGCACTTGAGAGGTTGATGATGCTCTTCCTGAAGTCTGGTGGGCTCACGACACTCGTAGCTCACTTTCTCACTTTCCGAACTCTAGGCAGAAACCCTAGGGTACTCAAGAAAAGCCTGCACCTACTACTCTCTTCTTTTCTCTTCTTTTCTTTTCTTTTCTCACGCACAAGACTTTTCCCATGCCACCCTTCTCTCTCAGATGTTATATGCGCACGCCCTATCTTATCTTCTTTTTAAAACGACACAAGACCGCATCTTTGCAGCATTTTTACCGCGTGAGAGGATAAAGATAAGTGATTGTTCATTTGAATTCAAATCGAATTTGAATTCAAATGCGAAACAACCCATCCTTATCCACTCTTGGCATGAGAAGAGAAGGGCATGGGCTCTCTTGTGCGTAGATAATTTTCACGAGAAACTATTTCTCGTGTGGAAGAAGTGGCGCACAAGATAAAAGGTGGGCGCAGAGATTTGTTATCCATTCGAATTCAAACATCTTTTGAATTTGAATGGCCAACCAATCTCATCCTTATCCATTGGCACACAAAGAAAGGGCGTGGGATGGCTTCTGCGTGGGAGAAAATTCATAAGAAGTTATTTCTCGTGAATTCAAATGGGTGCAGATGAGTGAGGTGGTGCAGGGAGAGAAATCAAGGTGGTTTGAAATCCAATTGAACCAACCTTATTTAAAATAGGTTAGACACAATTAGACTAAATTAAACTCAACACAATTAGACTTAATTAGGCTAAATAAAATTCTAATCAAATCAGAAATCGACTAAGCCCAACCTCTGATCAGATTAGGGACTAAAACACCTTAGCGATTAGGTCAACACTTAACCTAATTGGGTCAAACCAACTGAATCCAATTCAATTGGACTTAATCCAAAAATAATTACTCAATCAAATTGAGTTAATTAGCAATCAAATCATTAATTAAATCTCTCATAAATACTAAGTCCAAATTCGATGGACAATCGGGTATCAAAGTCCATCGATATGAAACCTTGATCGAAGAGTCCCAAACCAGTGGGACTCTTGACCCCGGTACCCAAAATGTGTGGTACTCATGATCAAAAAATTCTGATTCTTGATCACAGAGTCCCAGACACATAGGACTCATAGTCCACGAGCATTAGGACTCTTCATCAGCCATCAGATCAGATAGGAACCTCTAATGTGTGTGACTCCACAAGTTCGAACCTAAGCCGGTAGCACAGGAACTAATTCCTGTACTAATCGAAGTGACCATCTAGCAATAATACCCGACGTCCGGATAGGTCGAATAGTCACAATCGCAACACTCAGAACCTACGTAAATATGCTTACTGTATAATTCATTCCTTTTGACCCCTGTGTTTAGGACGACTCAGGGTTAAACTGTCAACCCTGATTAGATCATCCGAATCGTGCTCAACTCAAACAGTCCTGTAACTCTTTACTAAGACTACTCTGACCAAGATTTTGCTAAATTGAAACATGACTGTACACAGCTCCTGAACTGGAGTGGTCAATCCCGTCTTGACACACGCACCGACAAGTCAAGTACTTGACTACACCCAGCAGCCTTCCGTCACTGAATTAGAAATTCAGGTAGTCCTGTGCCTAAGTGCAGTGAGTTGCTTGCAAGTCACTGTGGCGGTCTCAGGTCGGAGGGACAGTTATACCCATATCCCATCGGAATAAATTTTGATAGCAGAAATAGCTCCAGAGTCGGTCACGTTCAGTGCAGATGTACCCTTACATCTCACCTGTATGCCATACCAGTGTCTCCACACTCTTTGGTTAAGAGGACAACTAACCCATATGACACACAACGACCTATGCTTGATAAACATTGTTGTCCTTGGTTAACAACATATCATTTGATCACGAAAAAGTTTAAGGACTAAATGATAAATCCTCCTTTGTCGAGTCTAAGTAGTCTTAAGGACTTCACCACAACACAGGAGTTCATTAGAAGATGAAACAATTTATGATGAAAGTGCCAAAATAACTTTTATTTATTTATAATTTATATACTAATACAAGAAAGAGCACAACCGTCAACAGGTTGATGATTGACTTTGAGATACTATTTCCAACAATCTCCTACTTGGCCTAAAGCCAATCGGTGCAGTATCTAATACCCATCTTCGACTTGAAGTCATTGAACTCTTTCACCGCAATGGCTTTAGTGAATGGGTCGGCCAGGTTCTCCTTCCCGTCAATCTTCTGAAGGTCGACGTCACCTCGATCCATGATTTTTCGGATGAGATGGTAGTGACGCAGAATATGCTTCGTCCGCTGGTGTGCCTTCGGTTCCTTCGCCTAAGCAATGGCTCCAGAGCTGTCACAGTAGAGCAGAACTGGACCAACAAGGGAGGGTGCTACTCCGAGCTCGGTGATGAATTTTTTTAGCCACACCGCTTCTTTGGCAGCATCTGATGCAGCGACATACTCTGCCTCACAAACTGAATCAGCCACTGTGTGCTGCTTGAAACTCTTTCAGTAGACAGCCCCACCATTAAGGGTAAAAATAAATTCCGACACACTCTTGCTGTCATCGTGATCAGACTGAAAACTAGAGTCTGTAAACCCTATAAGTCTTAAGTCTGATTCACCATAAATAAGCCACTGATCCTTAGTATTTTTTAAATACTTCAGGATGGTTTTAACAACCTTCTAGTGATTCTCCTCTAGATCAGATTGGTATCTACTCACTACCCTTAGTGAGTATGTCACATCTGGTCATATACATGTCATGGCGTACATGATAGATCCCACTGTCGAAGCATATGGAATTCTACCCATACGCTCTCTCTCTTGAGGTGTTGTCGGACAATCCCTCTTCGAGAGAGAAATTCCATAGCCTATCGATAGATAGCCTTTCTTGAAATTCTCCATGCTGAACCTCTTCAGCATAGTATCAATGTATGTGGACTGGGATAAGCCAAGCAACCTTTTAGATCTATCCCTATAGATCCTCATCCCTAGGATGTAGGAAGCTTCTCCCAGATCCTTCATGGAGAACTGTGACAACAGCCAAATCTTTATTTCCTGTAATGCAGGGACATCATTCCCGATTAAGAGAATGTCATCCACATATAATACAAGAAATACCACTACTGGATCATTAGCCCACTTATAAATGCAGGGCTCTTCTCCATTCTTAACGAAGCCATACGTCTTGATCATCCTATCAAAATGTATGTTCCAACTCTGGGATGCCTGCTTAAGTCCATAAATGGACCTCTGTAGCCTGCACACCTTATACTCATCTGTGGATGTGAATCCTTCAGGTTGTATCATATACACCTCTTCATCCAGTTCTCCGTTTAGGAAAGTTGTTTTCACATCTATCTACTAGATTTCATAGTCCAGATGGGCAGCTATCGCAAGCATAATCTGAATGGATTTGAGCATTACCACAGGAGAAAATGTCTCGTCATAGTCTATACCATAACGTTGACGATATTTCTTGGCAATCAGACGGACTTTATAGGTCTCCACCTTTCCGTCTGTGCCTCTCTTCCTCTTGAAGATCCACTTACACCCTATGGGTTTTACTCCTTCGGGTGGGTCAACCAATGTCCACACATCGTTGACCTTCATGGACTCCATTTCGAATTTCATGGCCTCTAGCCATTTCTCAGAGTCATGTCTCTGCATTGCATCCATGTAGGTGATCGGATCCTCATCGTTTTTATCAAGTTCGACAGGATCGCCATCCCGGACTAAGAAATCATAGTATCTGTCTGGTTGACGTGCTACTCTACCAAACCGCCTTAAGGGTGCAGGAACAATGGGCTCCGGATTTGATCTAACCAAATCCGATTCAGGTTCAATTACTTATGTCAGTTTTTCTACCTGTCGAACTTTCTCAAGTTCGACCTGAGAGGCAACAGTCCCTTCACCAAGGAACTTCTTTTCTAAAAAGATTGCCTTAAGGCTGACAAACACCTTTTGCTCATCAGCTAGGTAGAAATAATACCCTTTGGTCTCTTTTGGGTACCCTATGAAATAACACTTGTCAAACCTAGGTCCAAGCTTGTCCGTAATTAAACGTTTAACATAAGTCGGACACCCCCAAATCCTAAGGTGCGAGAGTACTGACTTACGTCCTATCCATATTTCATATGGCATTTTGGTTACAGACTTACTCGGAACCCTATTTAGAAGGTAACAAGTCGATTTGAGAGTATATCCCTAGAGGGAGATCAGCAAACCAGCAAACCCCATCATGGATCGAACCATGTCCAACAAGGTCCGATTCCTCCTTTCAGACACACCATTTTGCTGTGGTGTTCTAGGAGGAGTCCACTGAGAGAGAATCCCATTCTCTCCAAGATATGTCAGAAATTCATTGGAAAGGTATTCACCTCCTCGATCAGATCAAAGAGTTTCAATATACTTCCCAGTTTATTTTTCTACCTCATTTTGGAATAGTTTGAATATTTCAAACGACTCCGACTTATGCTTCATTAAGTAGACATACCCATACCTCGATAGGTCGTCTGTGAAGGTTATGAGGTAGAAATATCCACCTCTTGCACTTGAGCTCATGGGTCCACATACATCAAAATGGACCAGACCTAAGCATTCACTGGCTCGCTCACCTTTTCCAGTAAAAGATGACTTGGTCATCTTTCCAAGAAGACAAGACTCACAGGTTGGAAGTGATTCACAATTACCAACTTCAAGAATTTCTTCTTGAGCCAACCTATTTATCCTGTTCTTATTGATATGACCTAGCCTACAGTGCCAAAGGTAGACTTCTGACACATTATCTATTATAGGGCATCTATCGAAAGTTTGAACCACATTAACAGGCTGTGATAGTAAGTAAATTCTATTATTTAGTTGTCCAATAAACATTATAACACCATTCAAAATGATATTGCAAATATTTTTTTTTATTAAAAATTTATAACCGTACATGGCCAAAAGGCCTACAAAAATAATATTTAATAAAAAGCTTGGACAATAGTGACATTCACTCAGAATTACATTACGAGAATTGATTACAAGGTTCATGATTTCTAAAGCTAGAACTGGAACTTTGCTTCCATCTTCAACATTCAGGAACCTCTCGCCTTCATCAAATCTCCTACTGACCTACAGACCCTGCATCAAATTACAGATATGATAAGGACTTCCGATATCCAATACCCAGGCAGCAGTATCACAAATGAAAAAGTTGCAAGGTGTTATCATATAATTACCTTGCTTCTTCTTCAGCCTGTTCGGGTCCAGGGAGGCAATGTATGAGGACAGTTTCTCTTCCAGTGCCCCTACTTCTTGCAAAAGAAGCACTCCGCCTGGCTCTGGTCGGGCTTGCGCTTCTTGGTCTGACCCTGTGCTGACGTCCCAGCATATGGCTGCACCTTCTTATTCTTCTTCTTCTTGTTCTTCTTCCCTTTCTTAAAGGGTCGATGACCAGAAGAAGACCCTCCCACAACATTCACCGACTCCTTTTGGAGCTGGTGGTCCTTCTCAAAGTTCTGCAGTAACTCTAACAAGTCGTGGTAGTTCACTGCAGGCTTTGTCATCCAAAAATGAGTAAGGAAGGGGAGGAAGGACTTGGGCAAAGAATTAAGGATCGCATCCTTATCGAGCTGCTCGTGCAAGGGAAACCCAGTTTACTTAGGCGCTCAATCATTTCGCTCATATACAATACATGATCGGTGACTGAGGCCCCATCCCTCATCCGAGCATTGAAAATGGCACAAGTAGTTTTGTGCCTTTCAACGTCGTCAGACGTGCCAAAGGAGTCATTCAACATTTGAAGCATCTCCTGCAGCTGGGCGTTCTCGAATCTGCAACTGAACTCATCATTCATTGCCATCAGCATTATGCATCGAACGATGGTGCGGTCGTTGAGCCACTTCTGGTAAGTGTCTCGGACTGTCCCTCTAGCATTCGGGGCTGGCTCCTCAGGTGCCGGATCTGTTACTATATAAAGGATCCGCTCTTGCTCAAGGATGATTTTTAATTTTTGATACCAGCTATCGAAATTAGGTCCCATGAGCTTGTCATTATCTAATAATGACCGGAGCGAAAGGGTAGTGGCCATAGCTGCATAAAGAAAAATCAGACCTATATTAGTACATAAATTATTAATATTAAAGACTTGGACTTTAGTCTAAAGTTTCTTCCAATATTTTTACGAATTGGTAGCCTCAACCTCCAATTCGAGAAATTACTTTAATTCCTTAGTGGGTACTAGAATCCACACAGACTACACACGAGCCCAACTTTGGTTGGTCAACCCATGTGCATCTATGGGTAGGTTCATAACCAGTTATTTCTCTAAACAACTTCTAGTAATAAATTTTGCCCCAGAACCTAATCAGTAGGCTTTGGCCTCCACTGAAAAGATCTGGTTAGGTCCAACCATTAATATGACTTGATTTGATGAATCGGACTAATAAATGATCAGGCCCGACTTTGACCGGCCAACCTGACCACCATCAGAAAGACTCAACCAAATTATCATACTATGAATGATAATTCTATTAGTCAATAAGCACCAGGCCTTTGGACCTCCAATGATTATTAAACTAATGGACTCATTATCACTCACTTAATAGGAGGCTATGACTTAGTTATCACTATAACTTAATCATTTTAGAGACCTAATAATTTTGAGAATTTTATTAAAGGAAAGAAGAGAAGAAATTAACCAGCCAATTTCAATCCTCCCACTGACTTCACCAAGTCAGATTAAAAAAGATTTAATTAAAGCCGGCATTAGGAGCACCTAAATCAGTCACACTGATTTACCTAATGACATGGGTGAGCCCTAATCACCATGTGATCTAATCAAAACCTAACTCACCAGGTTGGCCAGGTAAGTGAGATCAGTGGTGAGGATATGCCATTAACTCGTCAGAGATCGAATCAATGCGAGTAGCTCCCACTTAAGAACCACTGGTTAAACTGCCGAACTTACCTTAGACACCAACCGGTTCATTAATTTTAATTTGATCAACTTAGTAAATAGGGTTCCACCGCGTAGCCATGAATTAAGTCCATCTTGGTCTAGTTAAAGACATGGACCCATTCAACTACAACTATTGGAGTTGAGTCTAGAGTGTCCTTGACCTAATCTAATTCAACTTTTGATTAGATTTGACCAATTACTCTAATTTAGTCCATTTCTTTAAGCTAACCTTAGGTCTAACCCAATTATGGACATAATCCATCTAACCCATTAACCCACAAATTTATGCAATTGTCTTAGGTCTTAATTCACAATTCTAAACCAACTTGACAACACTTAATTCTTTTAATTAAGTATTTGGGCTGATGGGCCAGGGTTTGGTATTTTGAAAATAATTTTCAAATTTGAAAGGTTTTATTTTTTGTTCACCAAATATGTTGACTCATTTCACAAACAGATCAGCATATTTCATAAACAGCAATCCTATTGCTAATTACATAATAGAAAATAATACAATCAAAATAAATCATGAATATTCCTTTAGATCTAATCTAACATATTCATGATAAATTTTATAATTGAACCTTTACAATTAAGTTCTTTCGCTGCTTCATCTGCATGGGATATAATTACAGCGGCACCCCTACCACCATAGGAGAACCCCATCGAATGGGAGGAGAGGGCCTTTAAACCCTACTTTTCTCCTATAACCAGACGACCATGACAACCAACCCAATTAGACTACTTGCTACTTAGATCAAGTATATCTAAATATACCAATTTTAAAATTTAAATTTCAAATTTTAAATTTTAAATTTTGAATTTTAAATTTTGAATTTTAAATTTCAAACAAATTTTAAATTTTAAATTTTTGAATTTCAAATGTTGAATTTTAAATTTTGAATTTCAAATTTGAAATTTCAACCAAATTTTAAATTTCAAATTTCAAATTTTGAATTTTAAATTTTTGAATTTTGAATTTTGAATAAATTTCAAATTTTGAATTTCAAATTTTAAATTTAAACTTTTAGATTACAACTTAATCTACGCATGCAAATATATATCTTATTTTAGAACCTGCTCTGATACTATTTTAAGTGAATTTTAGTACAAGGGTAAAATGGTAATTTTAAAACTTTTTAAAATCATTATTTTATAGTAAAAATTATTAATTAATCTAATTAATTAACGTGTATAAACCCTACACAAGGATCTAAATATGATATATACATAGCATGCATTTAAATTTAAAATTCAAACTTCTACAGTAAATATTTTACTGTTATGTGTTCAGAACACATTACCTTTGTGTGGGTAGTCGATCATCGTAATTTGATCACGTCGGGAGGATCTGATCATCGCAATGCAGTCACACAATATGTCTGACCTCTGCGGATCATCCACACGAAGCTTTCGATCTGATCGGCTCCTCACGAATGCTAGTTCATGGCTGAACTTTTTTGATGGTCGATATTTATCGAACTCCTTTGATCTTGATCTGCTGACTCCTCGGATGCTATGGATCGTCAGCAGATGCACTTGAGAGGTTGATGATGCTCTTTCTAAAGTCTGGTGGGCTCACGACACTCGTAGCTCACTTTCTCACTTCTCGAATTCTAGGCAGAAACCCTAGGTACTCAAGAAAAGCCTGCGCCCACTACTCTCTTCTTTTCTCTTCTTTTCTTTTCTTTTCTCATGCACAAGACTTTTCTCACACCACTCTTCTCTCTCAGATGTTATGTGCGCATGCCCTATCTTATCTCCTTTTTAAAATGATGCAAGACTGCATCTTTGCAGCATTTTTACCGCGTGAGAGGATAAAGATAAGTGGTTGTTCATTTGAATTCAAATCGAATTTGAATTCAAATGCAAAATAACCTATCCTTATCCACTCTTGGCATGAGAAGAGAAGGGCGTGGGCTCTCTTATGCGTGGATAATTTTCATGAGAAACTATTTCTCGTGTGGAAGAAGTGGCGCACAAGATAAAAGGTGGGCACAGAGATTTATTATCCATTCGAATTCAAACATCTTTTGAATTTGAATGGCCAACCAATCTCATCCTTATCCATTCAAAATGATGCATAAATAAGGGGCATGGGATGGCTTTTGGATGGGAGAAAATTCACGAGAAGTTGTTTCTCGTGAATTCAAATGGGTGCAGATGAGTGAGGTGGCGTAGGGAGAGAAATCAAGGTGGTTTGAAATCCAATTGAACCAACCTTATTTAAAATAGGTTAGACACAATTAGACTAAATTAAATCCAACACAATTAGATTTAATTAGGCTCAATAAAATCTTAATCAAATCAAGAATTGACTAAGCCCAACTTCTGATCAGATCAAGGACTAAAACACCTTAGCGATTAGGTCAATACTTAACCTAATCAGGTCAAACCCAACTGAATCCAATTCAATTGGACTTGATCTAAAAATAATTACTCAATCAAATTAAGTTAATTAGTGATCAAATTACTAATTAAACCTCTCATAAATACTGAGTCTAAATTCAATGGGCAATCGGGTATCAAAGTCCATCGATATGAAACCTTGATCGAAGAGTCCCAAACCAGTGGAACTCTTGACCCCGGTACCCAAAATGTGTGGTACTCATGGAGAATCCTGATTCTTGATCACAGAGTTCCAAATACATAGGACTCATAGTCTACAAGTATTAAGACTCTTCATCAGCCATCAGATCAGATAGGAACCTCTAATGTGTGTGACTCTGCAGGTTCGAACCTAAGCTGATAGCACAGGAGCCAATTTCTATACTAATCGAAGTGACCATCTAGCAATGGTACCCGATATCCAGATAGGTCGAATAGTCACAATCGCAACACTCAGAACCTATGTGAATATGGTTACTGTATAATTCATCCCTTTTGACCCCTATATTTAGGATGACTCAGGGTTAAACTATCAACCCTGATTAGATCATCCGAATCATTCTCAACTCAAACAGTCCTGTAACTCCTTACTAGGACTACCCTGACCAAGGTTTTGCTAAATTGAAACATGACTGTACACAGCTCCTAAATTGGAGTAGTCAATCTCATCTTGACACACGCACCGACAAGTCAAGTACTTGACAACACCCAGCAGCCTTCCGTCATTGAATTAGAAATTCAGATAGTCCAGTGTTTAAGTGCAGTGAGTTGCTTGCAAGTCACCGTAGCGGTCTCAGGTTGGAGGATAGTTATACCCATATCCTATCGGAACAAATCTTGACAGCAAAAATAGTTCCAGAGTCGGTCACATTCAGTACAGATGTACCCTTACATCTCACCTGTATGCCATACCAGTATCTCCACACTCCTTGGTTAAAAGGACAACCAACCCATATGACACACAACGATCTATGCTTGATAAACATTATTGTCCTTGGTTAACAATGTATCATTTGATCGCGAACAGGTTTAAAGACGAAATGATAAATCCTCCTTTGTCGAGTCTAAATAGTCCTAAGGACTTCACCACAACACAGGAGTTCATTAGAAGATGAAACAATTTTTGATGAAAGTGCCAAAATAATTTTTATTTATTTATAATTTATATACTAATACAAGAAAGAGCACAACTGTCAACAGGCTGACGATTGGCTTTGAGACACTATTCCCAACAATAGTTGGGTTTGAGCTCCTTCATAGCTCATACTTGGATAACATAAAAGAAAATGGAGAAAGAAAAAATCTCTTAATTAGGATGAAAGTGAAATACTTGATGAATCATAGTTAAGTTAAATCTCTATTGGAGCACGATCCTGACTCCTCCCATGGATCTTTGGTGCAGTGGAACTAGCAACGAATAGATCTGGAGTCGTCTGGACATGATTCAAGGCCCTTGACGAAATCAGCCTGGTTGCTGTCTTCTTTGTCAGCCTTTAATTCCAGATGAAGAACACCTTTGAAACCACCTCTAAAAAATTCAAGATCTAGTACCCAACTAGATCAGACTTGATCGAGGTCTTTCGATTTGTAGATCTCAAATTGGGACATTCTAGATGGGGAAGAAGATAGATGGAGACAGACCTCGCAGATCTATCCTGCTGCAGCCTTTCTTGTAGATCTGTTGATGGAGATCTCACCCATACCTCAAACGATCTCAGATCAACTCCAGATCTGAGAGAAACTTGTACCAACCTCTCCTCAAGAGATTTTAGGTCCTGGACCTAGTGTTTGGGTGCCTGCAAGAGAGGAAAGAGAAGAAATGGCTGGCGACTGTAATGGGGGAAGGGCTAGCGCCTCCTTTCCTTTCTTTCCTTTTATGGACTGGCGGCAAGAAACCCTAGGGTTTCTTGCTCCTGGGGTGTGGAAGATGGCTGGAGAGAGAGGGAGAAGAGAGAGAGAGACTTGGAAGAAAGAGTCGTCTATTTTCTTGGCTTGATCAAAACTATACAAGTACATGTATATATAAACACCGGGTCAAGTGACCCAAACCCAAAACTCCCTTGACCAACTCTATGGGAGATTAGGTTAATCCAAGTCCATGTACACCCATGACTCAACCTAATCTTACCTCTCCTGAGCCCAGACCTGACCCATAAATAGTTGGTCCCTTGAGGCCTACATAACCTAGACCTCAAGAATCTGAAAGGCCCACGGCCTTCAACCTAGGGCCCAACTAGCCCTAGAGCCTCCATGAAGCCCTCATGAATGATGGACCTTGGCCTTAGCCTTGGTCCCCTGGGCCTTGGGCACACCACCTGGATCATAACAATCTCCACCTTGGTGTCCCAAGGCCCTCAACCAGCTCCACTCTATCCATCAGTCGAATCAGCTCAACACATCTCTGAAAGCTGTCCCATGGAAGTACCTTCGTAAATGCATCAGCTGGGTTCTCCTTGGGTGATGTACCTTTACCAGCTCCACCTCGCCATCCTCCACA